>NC_134592.1:64036730-64349038 GCF_037038515.1 Microtus pennsylvanicus
AGTTATGCAGGTTAGGTGGGCTCCTGTGGACATTAATTGCTTTTAAGAAAACCCACATAATTATAAACTATGAAGAAGGCAAAAAGGAAAAATGCAGATATGCATGTCTTGCGGAATTAGTCCTGTGTGGTAGATTGGGCTCCCATGTTTTGAACTGAGTTGTGGGTGGGCAGCACTCAGGCAGAGCAATGGTGGTCTCATTGGCATGCAGGTGGTCCCTGGTTTCTCCCGTTTCCTCTGAGCTACTAGGGGCAGCTCTTTGTAGCTGACCAGGGGTAGGAGGTTTTGAAGTAAAAGTTCCTTCTTGCTATTAGTGTAAATTACTATGCATTCTGGGAGGCCAACCCAGATTATATCATGGTTGATGAAAAGCACCTATTCATTTATCAGACGTGAATTTTGTATAAATCAGGACAAGGTCTGCAAATAATTTTTTACCATCCTTTCAGTACCATGGAGCATTAAATCAGAGGTAAAAAAAAAAAAAAAGAAGCTTAAAAAATATGGCCAGGCGGTGGTGGCGCACGCCTTTAATCCCAGCACTCGGGAGGCAGAGGCAGGCGGATCTCTGTGAGTTCGAGACCAGTCTGGTCTACAGAGCTAGTTCCAGGACAGGCTCCGAAACCACAGAGAAACCCTGTCTCGAAAAACCAAAAAAAAAAAAAATATATATGCACCTCGACACCGATATATTAATATATTTTAACTAGTGCTTATACAGTTTTTTTCTGTTATGAATAATTTATAATATGAGAACCAGAGGTGTGTGACCATAAAGATATCTATCTGTCTGTCTGTCTATCTATCTATCTATCTATCTATCTATCTATCTATCTATCTATCTATCTATCTATCTTTGTATCTATCTAAACTTTCCTGGATTATTAAGATATTATTTTGGAAGGAAAAAGATACTCAATCCAACTTACAGTGGGATTACTGAGTTTGATAGTTTCCTCATGGTCACCCAGGTCTATTTTTTTGAGCTGGTCCATATCCTTAACCCTAGTACTTGGGACAATCACAACACCACGTACATAGTCATGCCCTCAGGAAAGCTCTCACAAACGATTGCAGAAAATCACTGACTTGTTTCTGCTCACGACAACCCAATATCATGTTTTTGTGCTTTAAGGAATCATGAGCTCTATGAGCCGAAACCTTTCTGTCTTTAATTACACATACGCCTTCCGCATGGTCCTTACCGTTAAAATGTCAGTGAATCTAAAGAGTAGCATGATGGTGGGTTGAAGAGCATACTAGAGCCACCGACATTTTCCCAGCATGCACGACACTTTTTACACAGCAAATTGGACAGGATTTTCTCACCACCAAGTCTCACAATATTTAAAAATTTAATTTACTTTCATTTAATATGTTTACACTCCTACTGTGCTGCCCATAGCTGGCCTCAAAGTCCTGCCTTCAAGTGATTCTCCTGCCTCAGCTTACCAAGATGTTGGATCTGTAGCTCCTGGCTTTGTGCCTAGCTTAATATTTTATAATTCTTGCATTGATGTATATCTGCCCAGCTGTTCAAAACTCTCTCTGTGAATCCATTTATACTGTTTTTATTACTGATTTTTCAAAATAAATTCCAACATAGCCACAAATATACTTCCCCAGAACAGAACAGTGTACACATCATTAACTGGAGCTCAATATTTATTTACATTTTCTTTTTGTAGCATCCCTCTAGGTAAACTCTGGAATGGTATACAGATGCTTCCATTCTAAGATAGCTCTATAATTGACGTTTTGAACATATCACTTCCCATCTTTTTTCCCTCTCAGTAATGATACAATGAAAAAGGCCAGTAATGCCTAGTGGTGGCAAGCATGTGTGTGAGCTCTAACAACCAGGAAATCTGAGAGCAATGTAACTACGTTGGCTGGAAATTTGGCAGTGTTTAGTGAAGTCAGATATATATCCCTATGGTGGCCATTTACATACAAGAAATCAAATCCCATGTCCACATAAAAGCTTGTTATGAATGCTCCTATGTTTTACTCATCACCAGAAAACCCAGAGATAATTAAAATCTCCACCCACATGTTGAATGAGTAAAGCAATATTTTATATATAGGCAGTAGAATTTATCCAGTTCTACTAGTGAAAAGAAACAAACCACCAGTACGTGCAGCAACCACATGGACAGAAAAGTATGAAAAAATCTCAGTAGACTGTTCAAAGCTAGAGCTAATATCCATCCTCTTCTTGGTTCCTCCTGGCACCGCCCACACTGCTGGCTAATGTTATGTCATATGTGCTTATGGGAGACCGTTGTCTGGATTTATGATTTGTGCTTGCCTGATTAGGGTGTAGACTCAACTTGGGAATATTAATATATCCAAAAAATAAAGACACGACTTATATCCCCATGATAGTTTGAGTCTATAAATTAAGTGTTACTTTATTATTAGAATTCAGTTGACTGCTAAACATTCTGTAATTTTATCCTCACAACCTGTTTACCTAATCCTGTATGATATTTTATATTAGCTTTCATATTCATAAATGGATTAACTCTTTCTCTGGCTGCCACTTTGTCTCCACAAATGGGACACATGGAAACCAATTTTTGTGATCAGCACATTCTTTTGTATATCTGTTGAATCTGAAAACCTTAGTTCTTTTCAAAATTATTGTCGATTTGTAGAAAGAACAAAATTGTCCTGTTAAAAAAAAGTTCTGAATACACTGTGATGAGGTAATTTATGTACATATGTTCCGTGGAAGGCTATAGTATGGAGTAGGAGGATGGGAGCTGGTGATCCTGCCCTGTATCTCAGCAGCTCCTAACCCTGGGAGTTACTTGGATGTGGCCCCTTCCAGGAAGCTCAGGAAAAAGTGTTAAATGTGTGGGACTCTCGACTAAGGTGGAAGCATTTTCACTATTTAAGGGTCTTACACTCTGGATTGTCCACTGGAATATTTGACATAATGACTTATTTGGGGTACTCGATTTTATTTTAAAAAGTGCTTTTTTAGTCCCCGCGTTTTCTTTAGCCCTGGTTAAGATTCTACAGTTTTATATGTTCTTCAATTGAAAAGATATCTAGGCTGGGGATATAGTCCCCCAACCCCTCTGACTTAGCTCAACAGGAGTGGTGTTGGGAAGGGCAGATTCTTCTGTTCATGGTGATAGAGAAGTACCACTTTTTACACACACTGAGTAAAAAGATGAGTCTACTGCTCCACACCTTAGACATGAGTATCTTCCTACTCATGTCTAAGGTGTGGAGCAGTAGACTCATCTACAGATGTTGTAGTTGTCAGGGTAAGTTATGTTATGAAGAGTCGTATGTGCATTCAGCTGTAAAATTAAGAAACTCTGGAAAGAAATGACATACCAGGGTTTCCCTTCTGTCTTATTTCTGTGACTTTCTTTGTAGTTTTTTTTTAAATTTTTATAAAACTGCAGTTTTCTCTGTCATAATGTTTATTGAGTATTTGTGGTTTGGGGTTAAACGCTAGGCTAAAGTAGCAGTAGTGACCATTGGTTATGGGGAATTAAAAGAGAGGACTTTCTTCTCCTATGCTTTCTGGGACTATAGTTAGCCACTGTGATCACACATAAAGGACCTCTCCAAAGATCCTGCTGTACCTGTGTTAGTGGAGTGCCAGGCATGGATGGTGTCAATGGAGTCCCTGTAGTAGGCATGGTTACATCCTTTCCCCTGCATTCACTCATTCTGCCCTTACGTTAATGCTATGAAGTAGTTCTTTGTAGGTGAGGAACTGAGGACAGACATGAATTAGCTTGCTTACGATTCCTGATACAAGTACCTGGATTTGAACATGGGTAGCTTGATTCCAGTTTGTTTTCCCTCAGTGTCTGTGTTCTTTTTTTTTTCTTCCCTTTTTTGGTAGGTATAAGAGTTGTGTGAGAAAAGAATTCCAAAACCAAACATCGTTCCTCACTATCTATCTCAAGCACCTAATGACCATTTCTTGGCTTTGCCTTGTTTCATACAGGGGTATGCCTTTGGTTTTGGTTGCATGGTAAGATTTGTAAGCCAAGCCATTAAACCTGTGAACAGTCAAAGATGCTATTGGCAGATCTATTTGACTCTTAGAAAACTGATTACTCAGGGAAATTCAGTATCTCCTCACAGGGACCTATCTATGTACAAACCTGGTTTGTTCATTCATGTAATAAAATGTTTTTAGAAATCCTTATGATTCTAGATCATCTCTTGTGAAAACTGATGGTAATATCTTTTCTCAGGCCCCATTGAAGAGAGGAGCCCAGCAATAGATAACTAAGAAGTTAGTATGTACCCTCTCAGTTCATCTTCATACCAGCTTCTGTTATTTCTACTCTACAGATGGCCCAGCCAGGGCTAAGTGGATAAGTGCCCTGCACACCGTTGAACAACTAGAGAACACAGTGCTGAGACCACACGTGAGACTTTCTGCTCCAAAGTATACATACTTCTAAATATTTTTTTCCTCAAGACAAGGCTAGGTCTGAGGAACAAGGCTCTCCCATTCCCTAAACACAACACGATAACGTTCCTTGAGCAGAATGTTCTGGTCTCCAGGGACTTAGAGGAAGTGCTGGCAGGCACTCCCGCTTTTCTAGTGGTTTAGCACGCCAGCAGAGTTTTCTTTTCCCATTCTCTCCTGTGTGTGTTCCAGGATCCAAAACCAGATGGAAACAAGGGAAAGCTCTTGACAGAGGCCAGTGCCAAAACTTTTCATTTAGAAAGGAAACGCCATCTGTGCGCTCCCCCACCACCCAGCCCTCTGCTTCCAGGAGCGGGTTTCACAGCCAGCTCACTGACTCCTGTTGCTGTCTGTGAGCTTGCACTAATTGCAGAGGTCGTACAAGTGGTTCAGGCCTCCGGCGGCAGAGCTCCCTCTGGATTGTGGCTGAGAAGGAGCTGTAGATATCTCTGACAGCGGCTGACCAAGCAGACATTGTTGTCAATTTTGAGCACGGTTCTTTGTTTGGGAGGATTTTCTAAGTGTGTGCGCTTTGCTGTGGCGTGGAGAGTCTAACATCACCATCTGTGGATTATTAGTACACTGTGGACAGAGACGTAGGCACTAAGGGTCTCTGCTGCACCTTATATTTCCACCCCTGCTGTTGTAGAGCAACAAGCTGGGCATTCTACTGATGCCCGCTAAAGCACTGACAGCTGACTTTGTGGTAGCCTTGCGACTCCGTGTTCTGATCTCAAAGTGGGAGTGATTTCTGTATTCAGGGTAGCCTGAACTGTGTGTGTCTGTGCAGTGCCTGGTACATGGATAGGGTTCCACATGAGCAGGGTCAGGCGTGTCCTAGGCAATCTCAGTTAATCTGTGACGACATTAGCACGTGGGTCATGTGAAGCACTGTCACACAGCAGCTCGGATTCACTTACCTGCTGTTCCTCTGGGCCTCCCTGCTTCAGCATCGCTCGCTCTCCTCACCGTGGCCGTGGTCCATCCAACAATCCCCGTCATTCTGACCCGTGCTTTCTAAGTCAGCTTCTCTTAAAAATCTTTACCCAGCCTCCCTCCCCCAATTCCACTACTAGGTGGCTTCGTATATACTGTTCTATTTCAGGAATTTGGGCTGAAAAAAAAATATTGCTGGGTGTGTTGGGCATTGAAGTCAATTATGTTCAGGCCTCTGTGTCCACCTATGTCAGGAGTAAGAACTGGCTTAGTCCCTCAGGTCCCTCTCTGAAATGAGAGATGTTATTTGCCTACACCTATCTTCACTACATCAAAAGAAAAATTCAAACAAAATAGAACAAAACATTCTCTGGGGTCAGTCAAGTGCAGTGTTACTCAAACAACAGAAGTGGGAGAGGCTCACACCAATGCCTCAGGCCCAGCTTTTCAGCCAGCTCGGGTTCTTGTTTATGTTTCTGCAACTCTTTCCTGTTACTGTGTGTGTGTGTGTGTGTGTGTGTGTGTGTGTGTGAGAGAGAGAGAGAGAGAGAGAGAGAGAGAGAGAGGTTTGACATTTTACCCTCGTTAGTCGTGCTAAGGATATACAGACTTCTCCAGAAGATACTACAAAGGAACAGAGCCACAGGGCACTTGGCATGTTTTTCCAGGACCATAGAGCTCAGGGCCAGTTAGCACTCTGAGCACAAGCTCCATGCAGCTCCACACTGGGCACTCAGCTCTGTTCCTATCAGCAGGGATCAGCAGGTGGGAGCCTCTCCCAGGGATGGGCTGGTAGCAGTGATCTCTCTGCCCCCAAGGCTGTGTCGTGGTCCTCCCACAGATCCCTGAAGCTTGAGGTGGGGATGGGAGGCTTTTTTTTTCTCCTGCTGTCTTTCTGGTTTCCACAATCTGAGGTCTGGACTCAGGGCTAACTCTGAGGTTTAAGCTGGATTGTGACAGAGTGGGGTTTCTTCTTTTGATTCTTCACAGACATGGTCATTTCTCACAGTGAGACGCTGCTGCTGCCGCCTGTCTCTCAGTGTCTTTTGCATTCATTAAACTACTGAGCAGAACATTTTATTCCACCTAATGGCCCGGTTACCACGAAGAAAACAGGGAAGTTTCTTCAGACTTTTAGAGGCATTCAAAATGAGCAATTTATAAAAAGCTTCCATTGTGACCCACGGTACAAAGCTGTTAGCTCAGAATTTTGAAGTACCTGAGTGTGTTCCCTGAAGAAAGACTTTATATTATGAAGAATAAATGATCATTTAATGGACACTGACTACATCAGACCTCCAAATGCTCTTTCCTCACAGGAATCATTTTCAGTCTGCCTTCCCTTCAAGAGGGCTATCAAGATTAAATGGAGACCGCATTTTGTGTTTTAGTCCTGACCTTTCTGATGATGTCAATGCTGTCATTCCGCCCTCCCCCCATGTTAGCACGTGTTATTTTTTTCCTCTACCATATGTGAACCCCTTGTGACTGAGGGTGTAAACCTCAAGTTAGGCTGCGCACTCTTTCATATCTGCTTAAGGAACCACACTGCTCTGAGAAGCCATGAGCACTTGGAAGTGGATTTACCATGCCAAGTTTATACCTGACCTTTAATCCTTAAGATACACGTTTCTGTTTTCATAAAGGAAATACTGGAGGCTGAGGGTGGCCCTCCTAAGCGGCACCCACACAGTTCTGACTTCTGGTAAGAATGTTTTATCTAGTAGAGAGATTCGTGAACTTTAGCTCATTTCTCTGAACACTTGTGTATGCATACACACATGTACATGTAATATACATATATATGAAACAGGTGCACACATATGCACATATTGTGCTAAGACAAGTAATATGCACTAGACAGAAAGAAAAATATCTGGTGGGAAACATGTGCAAATCCTGACATTGGCTTTTTAATGTTCATGCTTTTCAGTATTCCTTCATTATGATATTCTAGATGTGGGGCCATCCCCTGGAGTGTGGTCAGCCTATAGGAGTCACATACTAAAATTCTGGCTCTGTTTCCCCTGCAAGCCATCAAGTGTCCATAGCTCCTTGGTTAGGGGTGGGAGCCCATGAAGCACCCACCCTCATGCCAGACTGTTGACTGGCTTGGTCTTGTACAGATAACCACGGCTGCTGTGGACCTTCTAGTACCATGAATGCAAGTCAGGAGGGAAGAAGTTTCTGGTTGGGCACCAGCTCGATTCTCCATGTTCAGTAACATAGTCAAGTTTTGCTTTCAGCAATAGCGCCTTACCTTCAGGTTGTGGAGAGTAACTAATAGCCTTGTCAATAGTGTGTGATGTTTAGGGATTTAGTGATTTAGGAATATATAATTCCTATGTATTAGGAAGCTTCTATGATAGTAGGTTTCCATATGACTTTTCAAGTGACCTTTAGTGTTAGTTGTTCCTTTCCATATTCCCTCCTTTACCTTGCCTTCTATGAGGCGTGTGTGTGTGCGTGTGTGTGTGTGTGTGTGTGTGTGTGTGTGTGTGTGTGTTTGAGAAAGGGTTTCCTGTGTAGCCTTGCTGTTCTGGAACTAGGTCTATAGAACAAGGTTGACCTCGAACTCAGAGATCCACTTACCACTGCTTCCCTAGTGCTGTGATCAAAGGTGTGCACCACCACCGCCCATTACCTTGCCTTCCAATTCTCCCTTTTTAATACTCTTATTCTTATTTCCCCTTTCTCTCTCTATAATATTATACTCCATCTCCCTTTCTTTGGAAGATCCCCTTATTCTACCCTTGTCCCTTTATTAGCTACCTATAGCCTCTGTGATTATTCAGATGCATATCTAAAACTTAAAAGCATACACACTCATCTCAGGAACCCACAAATATGAGACAACATGCAATATTTGTCTTCTTTAGGTCTGGTTGCCTCAGTCGGGATGATTGTTTCTAACCCTGTTCGTTTAGCTTCAAACATCCGAATTTCATTTTTCTTAACAGCTGGTTAATATTTCATTGTGTAAATGTAATAAAAACTGAACATCAAGAAAACAAATTACCTTATTTAAAAATTGACGACAGAAATAAATGGAGAGTTCTTAAAAGATGAAACAAAAGTGGTTGGGCTGAGAAATACTTAATGAAATGTTTAATATCCTTAGTCATAACGGAAATGCAAATTAGAACTATTTTGAGATTTCATCTCACTTCAGTCAGAATAGCCAAGATTAATAAAACAAATGAGAACTCATGGTGGATGATGCAGGGAAAAGGGAACGCTCATCCCTTGCTCGTAGAAGTGCAAACTTGCACAACTGCTGTGGCAATGCAGGAAGCTGGGAACAGGTCCACCTCAAGACACACTCAAAGGACTGTACATCCCACAATAGAGATACTTGCTCATTGCTTCTCTATTCATAATAGACAGAAATTGGAAACAGCCACGTTACTCATCAACTAATATATGTATTTGAACTTCTTGAATGATTCTTACTGAAATAAAGTAAAATAAAATCAAAGTTCCAGACTCCTGACTAGAGTTCTCAGAGGTCGTAGTCTTGACTACTGTATTAATAAATCCTGTCCAGTGCACTATGTTTAATTTGTAAAGGCTCTGGCTTAAGAAGTAGCTGATCGATGTGGTGAGCATGCAAACACAAGGAATGCCCATCGCAGTGGCTAGCATTAGTGTCTTTAAATGATGGTGTCAAATAATTGTGTCCTACCTCAGGTTGTCTCTTTTTCTGAAACTGGCTGATATAAATTTTTTTTGTTTCAGTTTTAATGTTTGTTTTAAACTGCATTTAAACATCTGCAGCTTTGCTTTTGGTAACTTTTCATCAGATTGGGTTGGAATTTATTTAGTTCTGATGCTTCTTGGCTTTTGTACAGTTTGTTAAAAAAAAAAAGGAAACCTGCATTTCCTTTCTGGACTTGCTTCTTATTGATTCATACAAGGGAGCCTCCCCTTTTGCTGATACAGCAATGTCCTTGGTTGCTGGATGGGCCATTCTCTTGGGCCTAGTGGTTTTCCTTATTTGTACATGATTATATGTCTCTGTTGGGTTTTATATTGGATACATATAGATTGCTTGTTTTAGGGTTTCTATGCCAACCTTCTTTAGGAAAGACTTTTTTTTTAACTTAAATTCCAACACAGTGCCCCCATACCCACATCCCCAGCTTGCACCCCAAGGTGTCTTATATTTGCCATTCTCTCCCATGTCCCTGTAATCCAGTTCAGCTAGTCAACTAATACAGTGAGAGATAAGAACAACAATAATAAAGAATTATAACAGTATACTGTAAGAAGGTATTGAAAACCTGAGTTTATTTCTGGAAATTTCTATTTAATATTTTTTTAACGGCTGTTGACTACTGGTAGCTGAAACCAAGGGAAGCTGACTCAGATGGGGAAGAACGCTGCAGTGTTTTGTCTGAGACATTTAGTCTTGCCACATCTCCTAAGGAAAAAGTAAGTCACAGGCTTCTCTTTTTCCCTGGATTTTGGAGCTGCTGCAAATGCCACTTTTTCTCTCTCCAGAAACACAAGAGTTGGCCCTGAGGTTGAACTCTATTTCCTTGCCTTTTATGCATTGGGCATCAGAACAGAGCTGTGTGTGTGTGAAGCAGACACCCCACCACTGAGCTGTGTCCTCGGCTTTGGAAGGGAGCTTTTGAGTTTTAGGTTGTCAGGGAGAGCCAACCCTGCTCTGCCTGTTTCTCCAGCTATCACTGGCTGCTCAGATGCCCTTTGCTTGCCAGCGCCTCTGCAGCTCATCATGCAATCTTCTACTTCTTCATTCTGAAACCCCTCTTTCCCTTTCCACACCAGCTCTCTTAAAAATTCAGCTGCACACAAGGTCTGATCTAAGATGTTAGTCAGGGAACATTACAGCTCATGAGGCTTTTGCAAACTGCTGTGTCGTAACTGATGGGCACATTTCTCCACATTTCCCCGGGGTTTGTACCTGTAGTAGGTTACTTTGGAAAGTAGTGGTGCCAACACTCTGCATTTATGGGACAATGATTATTATCTATTCTGTGCTTCTCTAGAGTTTATATTTGGGGTTGGAACACACAATGACTAATGCCTGGATTGCCATTTGATCATTGTACTTTTGTTCAGAACTTTTTGTATGGTGTGACATTTACCTGTAATTTAGAAGGTAGCCTACTGGATGGACTTTGCATTTCATTTGGCTTCTTCTTTTTTATTTTTATTTTTTTTAGTGTGTTAACAGAAAATAGTACTGAAGAAATAAAACTTGATGCCAAAGAGCCTTGAATTATGCATTTTTATAGATTGGCTCACCAACACCAAGAGCAATGCAAATGCCTCCCTCAGTTTCAGAAGCAATGTTTGTGTGGTTTTTAAAATCTCTACATAGCCAGGCTTACAAATAAATGTTCTCTTGCTTAGCACTGTGATGATAGGAGTCTTATTGCCAAGACTCTCAACATAATGTTTCAAACTTGCTTCCTTCCCAAATCTCATTTTATTTTGAGCTATAGCATAGCTCTGTGAACAGTCAGGTCAGGAAATAAAAGGAACCTTTTTCTCTGTTTAATATATTCATTTCTGGAAATAGCAGGTCACAAGCAAGGGGAGAGTTTTGGAGAAATGACTTTAGATTTCCTTCTGACCACTTTAATTTTTACTTAGATGTAAGAATAGACCAGCGGTTCTCAAAAATCTTCAGAGGATGCTGCTCCTGGTTTACACAAATCATCCAGGTTTCTACAGGGTAATTAACAAATTAGCATCATGGCCAGTTCTAGATTAAGAATGAAATCTGTCTTGAAATCCATAGATTTAATTTACTCTTTAGATAAGTAGATGGAATCAACTATTGCTCCTGAGTCTTGTTTGTGGCTGATAGTTTGTGGAATATCATTTTTCTAAATTTTGTGTGGGTCGCAGACACAGAGTTGTCTGCGTACACTAGTAACTAGGAATACTATGTGAGTGATGAGCCACTTAACTTAATCTCCATCACTGCAGCAGCACCGGAGTGGAGAAACATGTGGCCCAGTATGGTTCAAGTAATAGTTCTGTGCCCATGATCCATGATTTTTTATTTCTTGGATAGCAGTAGCTCAGGGAAGTAACTATGTAAGAGCAAGGACTTGGAGGAGAGAGAAACATGGACTGTCTTACTATAAATTCTGTGATGTTCACAAGGAATCCCTTGGCCATTTAAAGCCATAACTTTCACATATATAAAAACTGATTGTGAAACTGGTGTTTGGTGGGCACACCTGTAATCTTAATACAAAGAGGCTGCAATAAGAGGTTTTTTTAAAGTACGGGTCCATTCTGAGGCACGCCATTAGACCTGTCTAAAATGCCAGATCAAAAAATTTTAAAAAAATATGTAAATATTTGAGTGCTATCATGAGACAAACAACGACAAGCTGATGGAGGCTAACCTGAATGAGGCTGGATGTGTGGAGAGGCTGAGGATGGTGGGCGGTTAGGATGCTGCACCAAGTGATGGTCCTACATTGACTGTTTATACCTCAGCCTCGTCTCTCTAGTTCTGATCACAGAATATGCTCTACCTGTGTGAACTACTTTACTCTCCTGATAGTTAAAACACATTTTATTTTATGGACTTGGTGTGGAAGTTGTAGGAAACTACCAGCTCCTAGCCTGGTACACCACAGACCTCAGTCAGAGCTAGCTGACAATGCTGAACGGATCTGGTGAAGAGTGCAGAACCCTGCAGAATGTGGTTCTAGTCTCAGGGATTTGAAGATCCACAGGAGTGCACTGAAGGCTAACGTGTAAGTGCAGAAGGCAGTGAGACACCCCACTTGCTCTGTGTCTGTTACCTGCTGACACCCAGAGTGCCCTGCCCTGACCTCATCAGGACAGAAGGTTAAGTTTTTAGCTTTAAAGGTGACATCAGTGTGTTGCAAAGCAAGACAACACAAATACCTGCCTTATTGTTTTGTATGAGCTTTAGATTTCTTTTACTTTGATAACCAGATAAACACCTACTGTCGTGGTTTGAATTAAAATGGTCCCTACAGACTCATAGGGAATGGCACTATTAGAAGGTGTGGCCTTGTTGGAGTGGGTGTGGTCTCATTGGAAGATGAGGTTTCAGAAGCTCAAGCCAGGTCCAATAGCTCACTTGCTTTTCCTTTGGATCCAAATGTAGAACTCTAGGCTATGTCTCCAGCACCATGTCTGCCTGCATGCCACTATAGTTCCTGCCATGGTGATAATGAACTAAACCTCCGAACTGTAAGACAGTCCCAGTTAAATGCTTTCCTTTATTAGAGTTGTCATGGTCATGGTGTCTTTCCATAGCAATGAAGCCTTAATGAAAACTCCTTGCTTCCTGCTTTGTGTTAGGTTTTGTTTTCTTTCACTTTGTTTTAAGCCGTGTGCTGTCAGTTCTTAGTTTCTTCTTCAAATATCTTTGTGGTATAGAGTCTTAAGCTCCAGTAAGCTATGAGCTACGGTACAGCCAGTCCTCAAGGATCTTGAATTCCTTGAAGCTTGATAACATTCATTCAGGATATAAAAGAAACTTCCAAAAACCAATTTCTGGCTTAACTTTTTTTTCCATGTTCATTTTTATGCTAATGCTGTTTGCTTGGATTTTTTTTCCCCCTTCAAATGAGGACTTACTTTGCAATGTGTCAGTCCCGGAGTGTGTCCTGCATGCATATCTCCACATGCAGTGCACAGCCCTCCGCTGCAGGTGCATCAGTTGCTAGATCAGGATGCTGAATTCCCTACTGAAGTCCTGTTGTTTACTATAGAGCTGCAATCAAAGGTGCAGTGAGTTCGACCCCTTAATTCTGACCTGTGTGACCAAATCAAAAGAGGCAATGCCTTCTTCATGTTGCTTTACCCAGCTGCCTGTCAGTTAAAAACCAAATTTCTCTTGTGCTTTTTGATATGTCGGAGAATCAGTAGCCAATATTTGATGTGCTACAGTAAGGAAAAGAGCATGAGCTTTTGAGTCAAACCACCATGGGCAGATTCTTAGACACCACCTGCGTGCGTCTTACACAGATACCACTGAGACTGGTTACTTCCCTTTTGTGTGCTGTTTCCTTAGCTCTGAAGCTGATTGCTGTAAAGATGAGAGGTAGCATGCGTGGGGCATCTTACTTTTCTTCTGGCACCTGGTGATTTCGACTGAGTAAAATCTGCTGCTATTATGACTGTTATCTGCTCAGTTGGTTTACTGTGGTGGCGTTGGTCACTGTAACCTGCTGCAGAAAGCAGAATCCTACCCCCAGGTCACCTCCAGATTGCCAGATGCACCCCTACTTTCTCCGTACAGCTCCACTGTAGCACTGTTCATCACTGACCTGTGCCCAGGTGTAAGGGTTGTCCTAAGGGCTCAGACTCTGACCCCAGTTTACTGTGTCAGTTTGAATGTCCTTAAACATTGCTGACAATGAAAGCTCCATGCCATTCCGTGCTGGTTAGTTGAAACTGTCACCTTGACAATGTAGAAGCACCTGAAAAAGAGTCTTAATGAGGGCTCACCTAGATCAGGTTGGCCAGAGGGCATGTCTGCGAGGGATCGTTTTGATATTCAACGACGGAGAAAGGTGGGTAAAGAAAGCTGGCCGAGAGCAAACAAGCAAGCAGGGAAGCATCTATGTGCTCGTTCCCTCTCTGCTCTTGACAGGATGTGAGGTTTTGAACACCTCTTTAACTTCCTACAGTAATGGAGCATAAACTGAATTAGAACCAGATAAACCTTTTCTTCTGTCGTGTTTCTTTTGGTCACTGTGTTCTTTCACAGCAGCAGAAAGGGAATTAGAACGCATGCCTAGAGGATAGTGCACGGTGGACAGGGACTTTATATTCTGTGTTACCTGTTTCTGTCAACAAGGAGAACAGCCACGAGTTTGGAAAGGAGAACAAAGAAAGGTGATGGGTGCTTCCTTGCTGCACTGTGCTGAAGACCCAGAGGCTACAGCAGGTGGGAAGGCTTTTGAGACAGCGAGAGCAGGGGAACAGCATGAGTGGCTTGTGAATGAATGGTTTGGCATACCCCAATCTTCCTGGTCAAGAGAGATGGCAGCTAGCATTTCAAGAGGCCAACTCATGAATCCTTCTGTTATTTGTGATGGGGTAACTGTGTTAGCCATCCTCCTTAAGACAGTTATTCTCTTTTCCTGCCATACATTCATTATCACGAAATATACTCATACATACATGAATGGGTATGCACATGTGTGCATGCACCTACCCACAATTTTAGGATCCAGGGCATAAAAGAATATGTAGTTTAAGATTTTAAAACTATGTTGAGCTTAGTTCGTAAAAGCTGGTTCCATGGGAAATTCAAGGCTTAGTAAGATTAGTTATATTGTGTTCTTTAAGGAAATTTAAACTTAGTACACACACAGTAGGGTAACAGATTGGGTACATTGAATGGTCTCAGCTTGTTTGAAATACTTTCATATTAGCCCCCATCGCCATCTCCTCCCCTCTTCCCCATCTGTTAAGGAACATTTTACGCACACTCCATGTCAGCTCACCCCAGTCAGGTCCATGTTCGTTGTGCAGATATTGACCCCTGCTCTTAGTATTAATCACTCTAAGCCTTGTCACGACCACGTAGCCCGAGTGAGCGTTTGTCCCAGTGCTGTGCGTCCTTTGTTGTCTTTGTTGTGTAGTATAACTTGAAATCAGGTATGATGATACCGCCTGTAGAATTATTTTGGCTCAGGATTGCATGGAGTATCTGGAGTTTTTTGTGTTTCTATGTGAATTTTAATAATTTTTTCCTGTTTCTGTGAAGAATGACATGTGAATTTAAATGAGTATTGAATTAAAACCATAGATTTTTTTTCTAGTAAAATAGCCATCTTCATAAAATTCTTCTCATCTTTGAGCACAAAATGTCTTTCCATCCTGTGGTGGTTTCTTCCATTTCTTTCTTCAGTGTTTGACAGTTTTCATTGTAGAGCAATGTTGCTTCCTTTGTAACTTAATAACTTCCCTTATTTAGTTACTTATTTCCTTATTACAAGATTTTTCTTTTGAGGCAGCTGTAGATGGGATTGTTGCCTGATTTTTTTCCAGCATATTTTTTATTGGTATATAGGAAAGCTACTGAGTTTTGTATGTTAATTTTCTGAAAGCTCTAAGAGTTTTCTCATGGCATCTTTTTGTTTGTTTTATTCGTGTGTGTGTGTGTGTGTGTGTGTTCACCAACACACAAATGTCTTCTGGGGCTAGAATAGATTGTAAGATCCCCTGATGCTGGATTTATAAAGGAACCATGAGGATGTTGATAAGTGTATTAGGAACTCAATTTCAGCCCAGTAATGACCAACAAATGCTCTTCACAACTGAACCCCCTCCAGCTCCTGGTACATGTAGGCAGAGGCTGCTTGTTCATTCCCAGCTGCTCAGAAATGAGTCACACAAAACTGTATTAATCAAAACATTGCTTGGCCAATCACTTAAACGTATTGTTAGCTAGCTCTCATATCTGAAATTAACCCATTTCTATTATTTTATACTTTACCATGAGGCTCGTGGCTTAACCAGCGGCAAGGTTCCTACTTGCAGCGCACGTCTTTCTCTTCTGGAGGCTACATGGCTTCTCCCTGACTCTGCTTACTCTCTCCTTATATCTCTGTTTGGATTTCCCACCTGGCTTTGCTCTGTTAAGCCATTGGCTTGAAAGCAGCTTTATTTATTATCTAATAAAAGTAACACACAGACGGAAGGACTTCCTACACATGAAGGTACAGTCTTTATGATCTCTTCTGAAAGCAATAATATCATCTGCAAATGAAGATACTTAGACTTTTTTCTTTCCTATTTGTATCCCCTTTATTTATACTTTCTCATGTATTATTTAAGAGTTTGAGCATTATATAGAATAAGAGTATAGAAAATCGCCATACTTGTCTTGTTCCTGACTTTTCTGGAATGTTTCAAGTTTTCCTCCCATTTAGAATAATGTTAGGTTTATGTTTGTTACATATAGCCTTTACTGTACTATGGTAGGTTCCATTCATCTTTAATCTCTTTTGAGTCTTATTGTGAAAAGATAATGGATTTTGTAAAATGCCTTTTATACATCTGTTGAGATGCATTTTGGTCACTGTACTGACTGGTTTTGGATGTCAACTTGGCAAAAACTAGAGTCATCCGAGTAAGGAGCCTCAGTTGAGGAAATGCCTCAGTGAAATCCAGCTGAAAGCCTTTTTCTCATTTAGTGATCCATGGGGCAGGCCCCAGCTCTGGGTGGATGAAAGTTGACCACTAAATAACCACATGGCAGGGTCAATATTAGGCTGTCTTGAAATATCCACTGCCAGTGCCATAAATACAAACCTCTTCAATTTAGCCCCAAGGAAAGAAAGCAGGCACATTCTTTGCCAAAATGTCTCAGGCATCATCTCTAGGTCACTTACTGATATTCTTCTTCTGAAACTTCTTGCACGAGATCCCCACAGTTCAAATTTCCCACAGCTCTGTCTTGCATGCTTCTAGTATGATGGCCCATTAAATCCTGCATAAAGAATTCAACTGTTTTTCCAATCAAAACTCCCAACAACTGCATCCCACTAATAAGCAACATATTCAGGCCTGTCACAGCAGTCCTTGTTACCAACTTCTCTCTTAGCCCATGTTCTGTTTCTGTGAAGAGACACCATGACCATAGTAACACTTATAAAAGAAAACACTTCTCTGGAGTTTATTAATAGTTTCGGAGGTGTAGTCCATTATTATCATGGTAGGAAGCATGGGAACACACAGACAGACATGTGCTGGAGAAGTAGCTGAGAGTTCAATATCCACATGTACAGGCAGCAAGAAGAGAGAGACTCTGGGCTTTGAAGGGGCCTTTTGAAAACTCAAAGGCCATGTCCATTGTCACATTTTCTTCAACAAGGCTACAGCTCATAAGCCTTTCAAATAGTGCCACTCCCTAGTGATTGAATATTCAAATCAATGAGCCTATGGGGCACATTCTTATTCTTACCATCACAAGATGATATTGTGATCTCTTTCTTGAGTCTATTATGGAATGCATTTCATTCATTTATTTGTTTTTATTGAACTAAACTCATATTTGTAGAATGAAGCCAACTTTATGTTAACTGATTTCTCTGGTGTACTTTTGAATTCAGTGCATAAATATTTTATTGATAATACTTGAATCTACATTGAGGGAAATTAGGTAATAATTCTTTTGTTGTTGTATCTTTATATGGTTTGTGTAACAAGGTAACATTTACTTCATACAAATGAGTTTGGAAATATTTCTTTTGTATTTTGTAAAATAATTTAATAAATATTGGTGTTAACTTGCTTAACAGTCTGTTAGCATTTAGCACCTGATATAGCTGTGTCTGGATGGTTTTAGTTTGGAATTTTATTTTTTATTTTGTTGTTGTTTATAGGTTCAATCTAACTATTTGTTATAGATCTTTTGAAATATTTTTATGGTAATTTTGGTAGTTCATATTGATTCAGAAATTCATCCATTTCTTTTTATTTTAGATTTTCTAAGATAGTGAAATATAATTTTTAAAGATATGTCCTAACCATTTTCTGGATTTCACTGATATTCATTGAAACATCTTCTTTATTTCTGATTTTTTTATTAGGGATTTTCTTGTTTTTCCATTGGTTTGTTTGGTTAAGAGTTTGTTGATCTCATTTACCTTTCCAAAAATGAACTCTTTGTGTCATTGAGCCTTTGTATTAATTTCTTCCCTGTCCTTAATTATTCCTTCCATCTATGAATTTGAAAATTGCTCTTACATTATCCAAGGCCTTGAGGTATATCATTAAATTATTTATTTGAAATCTCTGACTTTTAATGGTACAATTTTGACTTTGAATGAAATTACCCTAGATTATCATGCAACCAGGCCTTAAATTCCAACAAATGTGTCTTTATAAGAAAAATGTGATAATAAATGTCACACATAGAGAGTAGACGGTGATGTAGATGGAGATCAACATATTGCCACCAGAAGTCCTAGAATTTTGTCACTTCACAGGAACTAGGAACAAATTCTCCCCTAAATACAGAGAGACCATAGGGTGCTGATTTTTTGATTTTGGACTTTTAATGTCCAAATCTGTTGGGAAATGAGCATACTGTTTTAAATGATTGATTGTGTAATACTTTGTGATAACAAATTAAAGGTTGCTCCCCTTCAAGACACATAATCAATATCTTTGGACATAATGGAATCATTTGAAAAGTACCAAAGATACCTGCACACTCATACTAGCCAACAAAATTTTAACAGAATTTAAGTAGACACATATGTATTGAGCATTTGCATATGCTTGCAAACAAGCAAAGAAATAAAATGTGTTTTGGGCCATCTCCTTATTTTTATAATCTTCCTGATATGGTGTCTTTGTCTGGACCCCATTGCTTTTGAATCACATATTGTGGCTTTTGCTTATTTGAAAATTTATTGGCAGCATTACACAAATGAAGAAAGAAATCAACATTTCAAGTTTCTTTTTTCTTAAGCTTAGTAAAATGATGAGGTGATTATTTCATTGTGTGTGTATTATGAATATCAATAGTTTAAAAATATTTCAACCTAGAACCTTTGTTTTAATGATAATGAGTTTTAATTGTGGGGTTGGAAGGAATATTTCATGATGCGTAGTATAAAATGCCGCTTGCAAAGTGTGGGGAGTTATAATCTGTCACTTCAAAATGTGGTTTTATCTACAACTCTAAAAGAGAAAAATGAAATGTTGAAAATGTGGTTTTAGTAAGACTTCTCCATCTCTGACTTTGAAATAAGCTTATTATTTGACTCGATGGTATTTTATAAGGATTTTTAAAAATCTCTTAGTGAAAATTTTGAATGTATAGTAGTGGGGGGACCAATTTAGCCATCCCCCATATACTTGCTATTTTATTGCTACTTACTTCTCACTTTATTGCTTTTATGTAAATCACCTTTTTATTTATTCATATTTTATTGAGTCTATATTTAAATATATATTTAAAACAGTTTTAAATGTAATAAAATTAGCAACATCTCAATAAGAGACTCGGTATTTATCTTTCATGGTTACCCCATGTGTATTTATATCTAAGAGAATAGTATTCAACTTTAGGAATGCTCCATGTATATTTATATCTCATAAATATAATGAAATAAAGTAAATTTGATGAAACTAAATATTTGTTAGGTAAAATGTACAGTACTCAAAAGAATAAAATCCATTTTATAACAGAAAAAAACTGAAATATAGAAAGGTACTTATGTCTCTTCAGTTTAGCTATTATATAAAATAAATAAAAACACAAATAGAAAAATTAAATTTTATTAGATGTATACAATTCTTCTTCATGTCATTATTCCCCAAACAATGTGGTATAGCAACTATTTGCTTACATTTTACTATGCTACATGATTAGTTCTCTATAAATGCTGTAGAATGTGGGGGGGGGGACTTGTAGATTATAAGTAAGCACCATTGCCATTTTATTTAGTGATGTGAGCATTCCTGGATCTTGGTATCACTAGGGTTCCTGGACTCCATACCCTAGGATATCCAGGGACTACACAGTTGTGTTGACAAAGGTACTATTTTCTTGATTTCTAGCCCTGTCATTTAGATTTGCATTTTTATGGCTTTTCCATAAGTATATACTGTTGAGTACTTGGCTTCTTCCTCTCATGGTCCATGAGATTCATTTACTCCTGTTGCTTTGTGTAGCTATAGTTTCTCGCTGTCATTGCTAAAGAGCGTTCAGTCATCCAGTCTCACTATGCTTCATGCTAATGTTGGTTGACTTTTCGAGGTGTTTTGTTACCAGTTTGGACTTTACAAGTTGTGTTGTTCTGCTGTGCCTCTTCGGCTTTGTAGACACAGATTTCCTGCTGTGATACTTATTATACTCTTCCCTAGAGCATGCAGAGTACCAGTTATCTCATAAGTGTTCATTTTTTAGTTTCAAATTATTTGAAGGACATGGAAGTTAATGCATTTGACAAGTAAGTTATGATTTTTGTTAAGCTAAAATGTTAAGGAAATAGATTTTTGCTCAGATTAAAGGCTTTGTTGTTGTTGTTGTTTGAGAAAGATTTTCTCTATGTAACAGTCCAGGCTGTCTTAGAATTCTCTTTGTAGATCAGACTAGTCTTGAAGTCACAGAGATTTGCCTGTCTCTGCCTTTCAAGTGCTGGGATTAAAGGTGCACGCCACCATTACCTGGCAATTAAAAACTTTTTAATGTGTATATTCTATGTGGACTATATTTTTATCTACAAATTATCTCGGGCTCATTTGTTTTGTCTGTCTCTGTCCAGAAAGCTGAGAAGGAAGGATTTGCCCCAGTTCCTCTGGGACAGTCTTAGAAATTTAGGTTGGTGTTGAAGGACACTCTTAGGCTTTCAAATTCAGGAAGTCTCCAACTGTCCCACTTCTAGAGAGTCTGCAACTGTTCTGGAATCTTTTTAGTTTTTGCGTATATGAGAAATTGTGTAAATTGTGGAAAACTTCAGAAGTATTGGATAGTCATTGTTTAGTTTAGAGGCAGAACTTCTTCAGTTCCATGCTTGTTAGACTTTAAGTGTTTATAAATAGATATTAAATGTTAAAATGATGGCACTTCGTGATGAGGTATCCAGCTCTAGCCAGCTTTGTCAGCGAGATCAAGTACCTCTATACGAATGTAACTTACTCTGGTGTTTTATTGAACTTAGCCTCAGTTTAGTACCTTTGTGTCTTTTCCATCATACCATCATAGTTACTTTTGTTCTATCCTCACCTCTCTAGCCTCCTCCCCCTTTTATCTTCCACTGATGCTATCAGGTATGGATGGGCTTTAGGACATATGCAAAGATATTACAGAAGAATTAGGATCTGTTTTAACTGACTAAATCTTGCTCTCCATTTTCTACTTCAGAATATGTTTCAGCAATATGGGGGAAGCCCTCCTCCAGTACTGGTTCATTATGTTATTTATGGTTAATTCATCACCAGTCTTGTGACCTCTGTCTTATTTATATAGAGGAAAGGATAGTGACATTTTTTTATTCCTCTTGGTGATAGGATACTGTTTTTTCCTACAGAATTTGTTATTCATTTAAAAATTCTTGTGAAAGTTGTATACTGTGGTTTATCAGTCTCTGGGTAATCCAGAGAAGGACCTAACAAAGTAAGAAAATAGAAGCATTTAAGAATCATTAAAGATGCTATCTCCTAACAGGAAGAGAGACTAGTAGATAAGAATCATTAAAGATGCTATCTCCTAACAGGAAGTGACTAGTAGATAAGAATCATTAAAGATGTTTCTTCCTACTCATTGCCCAAACAACTCTCACTTGCTGCTTGTTAGTTGAAAGAAGGTCCGTAAGCTCAGATGGCTATCCATGTGAGCGCCATGTCAGGAATTTCCCCTATGGTCTGGTGATAGCCCATGCCACAGAACTGCTGGGTGCTGTGCCCCATCCTCAGCTTATGCCACTTCCTAAAGAATCTTTATATAAAACACCAGCATTCCAGACATCGGCAGGTAGGTGAAACGTTTCATTAAGAGCTTAAAGTCAAGACTTCTCACAATTGTTGGTGCTTCTCTTGAGAATTCCTTGGGTCTAGAATCTGGACAATGCCAATGTCGAATAGACTCAGCCCCAGAGAACGATTTTAACAGTTGCCACTATGCATTCCAAAATGGATCTTTATGAGTGAGTTTAGGCCTATGTCTCAATTATAGGTCCTTTTCGAGCATTCTTGCTTTCTCCACAGCCAAGTAGAGCTGGTACCCTTGTCCATTATCATCTTCATGCACATAGCACTCTCTGCCTTCTGTTTAAGAGTGAGGTGAAGGATATCACATTTGGAGACATTTTTATTAATATTTTTTTGTATTACATTCATATCTCTTTCCATATTGGAAACTGATCATCTGACCTAAGAAGCCAGTAACTACTAGTAAAAATTGTAGTGGTATTCTTCAAGGCAGAAACCAATCTGTAAAGAAATAAGAGTTAATGTGAAAAGGAAATGCTTCTGAGTATAGATCCTTGGTTGTTAAAAGTACATTACATTCTGAGAAATTGGAGACTGGCAAGATGTTTCTTTGACTTTTCAAAGTATAGCTACATAGAAAGATATGTAGGATTTGGAATTTTGGTGATTAAATTCTAGATGTAATGTTACAAATTCTCATCCATTCCCTTCCTATGTACTATACAGTTGACTTTCCTACTCTCCAGCCTTTCTTTGTTCTCACTTACCTCCCTCCTCTGTATGTTAATCTTCTTAGTGTCTAGAAACAAATGCATTGTTTGCAGAAATGTCTCTGGGATATGTGATGAGTGAATTACATTCTTCCTCCCATCCCTGGCTTCTTCCTTCTATGTTTGACAGTGGACCTTGATGGTAATAATTTTTCTATGTCATTCTTGGGAGTATGTGGGCTGAGCCCACATATGGGCATATTTCAGTGGCATTCCACTGAAAAGGTCCTGGATGTCCTGGTTTATTTTTCTCTCTCTGCTTCTGTCATCACATTGTGCTCCTCGGTCCCTTGGCACACAGAAAGCCATCTGTGTTCCCTTCTGTAGTTGTTACACCATGGCTGTCAGTACTATGAGTGCACAAGCTACCCAACCGGAGAGGCAAGAACCTGTGAATTCTTTTGTTTTCTTTGTACAGATGCAACTTTGGATTAAAATTGTCTTTCTCCTTTGTTTTCTTTTTAGAAAACTTACCTCACTTTGTCAATCAGGATTAAATTATTTAGGGAAGAATTTTTTTTACTAACAGATGGGCCACTTAAATTCATTTGTTGCTAAGCCCTTGACTCATAGAAATCAACCACAGCTTCTACCTTTGTGCTCTTGGGTTGCCTCTTCTGAGCAATTTCTTAGGTCTTCATATTCCTCTTAAATTTAAAAGTTTTGGTGTTTTGATTTAGCTGAATGAAGTCATGGGTGAATTCATTTTGGTCGTATGGCTCCTTTCTAAGGCTAGTTCTTCTGTATTGCACACCCTTGTGCTTTGACAAGCACGGTATTTCTCTGGTTATCTACCATCCAACACTCAATAAAATTGTTCCCATGTGGATATCATCAGCGCTGTTGTATCCCTCATTGAAAAAGTAATTCATCCATTATAGACTGTCTCTGACTCACGTCATCTCCTACAATCATGAGTACCTCATTTCCTCTTCTACCTTGTTGCTTACTTTGTTTTGTTCCTATTGCAAATCTCTAGCACCTTTAGCTCTTAAAATTGCAGACTCTTGGGTCTCTGTTCTGGGTCATCTTTCACATTCTCTCTTGTTTCTTACATTTTTAGTAGGGAATTTTACATTCTTAAAGGCTACAGGGTAATGCTTCTAGTACTTTTATATGTAAGTTGAAGGGTAGTGACAACGGTAATATGAAAGTTTGCATAAATGTTCCAGAATACTGAATATAATAAAATTGTCCCGTTGGCAGAGGTTTCTGTCCCACCCTGTCCCGCAGTCGTTCAGTCCCAAAGAAACACACAGAAGCCTACATGAATTACAAACTGGTTGGCCTATTAGCTCAGGCTTTATTATGAACTAATTCTTACATCTTACATTAATCCATAATGCTTGTCTATGTTAGCCATGTGGCTTGGTGCCTTTATCAGTCAGGCATTCTCATCTTGTTTCCTCTGTATCCGAGTGGCAACTGCAGACTGAGCCTTTCCTCTTCCCAGAATTCTCCTCTTCTGGTTGCCCTGCTTATACTTTCTGCCTGGCTACTGGCCAATCAACATTTAGTGTGCCAATACAATTGACAAATCTTTACAGGGTACAAGATCATCGTCCTACAGCACTGTTCTGTTGCTTTATGTTTTTATCTAGTTTTCCTCAGTTTTTAAAATTAAGGTCAAATTTTTGGTGATAGCAAGAATTGTTGAATTTATCCTTTTATTTTATATGTTAAACATCAAAATTTTAATTCAATATTACTTGCTACATAGCCTGTCTAAAATTCCATATATTCAGTCTATCAAACATTGGTGTAAATATTTTATGATAATTTTTGACCTATTCTATCATTGCTGACTTAATCTCTTTTGATCACTTTTACGATCAAAATAGCTTAATGGTTGACTTGAACTCTCTTGACTTAAACCGTTTCAATCATTTTTAAGTCTGTTGTGTATGTGTCTGAAAGCCACCTGGTGACTAATTCTGGAGAAAATTTGTTAGATTATTTTTCTAAGTAAGTTGTTTTGGTGAAGGATTCAATGAGCTAGTAATCCCTTAGGACAGTGCATAGCACAGTCAGTGTTCAATAATGGGTGCTATTATTTTGCAACATAGGAAATTCCTTTAATGAAGAGCGCACTCATTTATTATAAGTATAATGTACCCTCCAATATTTTTTTATCCGTAGTTCAATGTCTGGTGAGTTCAGAATTAAGCAAGGCACTCAGAATATAGGAAATTATTTTTTTTATTAATTATGTGAATCTGCAGAGGACAAAAGAGGACATCAGTACTCTAGAGCTAGAGTTCCAGGCCATTGTACACTGTCCTTTGTGGGTTCTCAGAACTGAACTCCATCCTCTGAAAGAAAAGCAAGAGAGTATTCTCAACCACTGAGCCAAGCCAGAGAGAGAAAAAAAAAAGGAAATTTCTTGCCAACCCAGTTGTAGGAAATAAGTATAAGTGCTCTTGAAAACAAAATTTTCTGGCTCATTCCTGTATATGTGAGAGCTTGAGAATTATTTTTATACTTAATAAATCATGAGTCCTCGGAGGTAGACATCTTAAACTATCATGTTACTCGGCGGCGACAGGTAGAGACATAGCTCCAAATGTCATCTTCACCAGCTCAGTGAGGGGTAGAGACCCAGCTCCACACTGTCGCCTTCACCAGCTCAGTGAGTTGCGCTGACCTCAGTGTAGACCAAACAGAGATTTCTGGCTTTGATATGGAAATGTATTTCTGGCCTAGGCATTTTAAGCAGACTTGAAACTTTTTATTAAACCTAATTTAATATAGATTTTATCTCTGGAGTTAGGAGAAAGGGATGACCAGCAAGGAAGAAATGCCTAAGTGTGGCTTTTTTAGGCGTGTCACAATAAAACATCCTGGCATTAGTCTAGTCATACATGCCATTTGGGTGGCTCTCAAGTTAAGTCTTTAAATGAATGCTAAGAAACCTTCTGCCTCCCATTTCCCTTCTCTTTGATAAGACAGACAAGAGAGATGGTTACACAGATACTGTGGATAGAATGATAATCTCATACAAGAACCATAATCTGCTGGAGTTACACAAGGGACTTAGTACATGTCCTTTCCCTGTAAATAGAGTTAACAGTTTAATTCTAGAAAATGTGGGGTTTACATAAGGGATTGTAAAAGGCCTTAAGCAGTTGTTAATTGTGCTAAAAGCAATACTTTCCTGATGACATGAATCTTCAACCAGATTCTTGGGTGGGGAACTCCTTTTTTTCTCCTGTTTCTATAATCTTCCCTGTCTTTCTATCTTGCCTAAATCACTTACAAAGTGGTTCATTGAATTAAAGACCTTAAATAGTCCCTTGTTCTCACATTGCCAATAGTAAACCAACCCAGCAAGAATTCCATCCCCAGTCATATCCTTTGAAAGCGGCATAGTCATGACAGGTCCGTAATCTAGCTCAAGTGACATTTGGATCCACCTGCCATTAAGTAGTGTATGGGATAGTCTAATGTAAGATGGAGAAGATTGTGAAGTACTAATCAAGGAACAAAAGGAAGAGTCAAGAGGAAGGTGATTGAGATCTGAGAAAAACATAGGTTTAAAACCATAAAGTATAGAGTAACAAGAAAAGAAGGTATTTATTAAAAACAAACAAACAAAAAACACAGGTTGGAAAACTGGGGTAAAAACATAGTAGTCCCATGTTGGTTCATGGTCTAGAGTAGTGATGGAAAGACTAGCTTTGATGTTGGTTTAAAATTCTTTGACACTTAACTAGGTAGGCATGGAGTAATGAAGAGGGAAATCCGAGTGCCCCCTCAGTTTTGATCTCGGGATGATGAAGGCACACTATACTGTAGTCTTTAAAAATATTCACAATTTGAATGGAGCAACACTAGGGCTCCAGAGAAAACCCTCTCACGATTTATCATGCTCCCAACAAAGTTCTGTCTGTGCACACATTCAGCTGATGGGCTAGGACGGTACGACCCCGATGCGTTTAAAAATAACTTTAATTAGAATGTTATTCCTTGGATGTTTTAAATCCAGAAGGACTGGTGTCTGTGTTGCTCAGACTCTGCCAGTAATCTGGGCTGTCCTGCCCCAGCTGAGATTGTTAGTGTGTTCCTTCTGTGGAGGTTAGCATGCCTCTTCACCTCAGAGATCAGCTGACGGAAATTCCTCATCTTGATGTGTGATAAGCAGGCTGACTGTTGAAGAAAGGTGGAGAAATGTAGGGCAGAAACAAAGCAGCAAATTCACCAAGACCCGACTGAAAACACAGACAGAACTAAGTGCAAGGCCATGATTTCTGTTTTAAATCTGTTTGGGGAGAAAGCAAAGCATTTGCAAGTTCAAGACAGTTAATGCCAGAAAGCAACAGATGAATTCCAGTTACAGCATTAGGCTGCCGCTATTTTGAGTCACTGAATTAGCCTTTTTAAATGAGAAATTGTGTATTCATTCCAGGTTGCTGGTGCTTTAGAATCAAAGCTAGAGCTTGTGCTGTCGGGAGTTTGTAATGAATTATTAGCAGGTTATTCTAATGACCGAAACCAGTTTTTACATCTTTCTGGATGTTACAACCCAATAACACAGCATTACATTTGACTGAACACTCAGTTTAGTGCTGAATAAAAGCCCGTTTTCATTATTGGTAGAAATTACAATTTCAAATGTCCTCTAGTTCAGAACAAAATCTGGCAGCTTTCGTTCAGTTTGCCTTTTAAAGGAAGAATTAAGAATCTAATTATGAAATAATATAAGGATCATAAGACTGCTGGAAAATACACAGATTTTTAAGGTATCAACACTCATGGAGTATTTAGAATTGACTCATTTATCACCTAGGCTCCTCTTCTGCTAGCCTAATATACCAATGGCAGTTTAAACAAATCCAGAGCCGGTTCCCCTTGGGCTCCAGTGGTTACCATGACTCCTTTGCCGTGCTGCGCTCTCTACCTTACCTGAATCTACAGGCCTTCCTTTACTGCATTCTCTGTGAAGCCAAGGTACTTCCGCTGGCCAGAACTCTTTCTTAAGGGTACCCTAGCTGTTAGTGAGACGGGGTTAAAAACAAACTGTCCATATCCCGTGTTTCACATGATCACCAAAATCAAGGTTCTGTTCAAGAGGGGATGCTGAGGTGTTCCCTAGTAATGCTGCCCATCTCTGGTTCCTAAGGTTACCTAACCCTAGAAAGCTAATTTTCCAGCTCCAAGACTTTCATTTTTCGCCTGCTCTACTCCAAGGCACTTTTCTCCCTACCTGGGACTGTGGGGAGGAGTTGTTTCCTCTAGTGGTCTGGAGCTGTACCATCTACTCCTGCAGCCATAAGCTATCGCTGTGTGGCTATTGATCATTTACAGTTAAAAATAATCCCAGTTAAATGGTGCCTTAAGTCTAGACCTGTCCAATTTTTGAAGATTTAGTGTAAGAATAAGAATATGAAATGATGTAACAACCTTTTTATTTTTATTGCATACTACATTAAAATGAGATGTGTCAGTGTTGCCTGTTTCTTCACAGCTGTTCATATATGTCTGTTAGAAAAATGAGTTTCACG
Source organism: Microtus pennsylvanicus (assembly GCF_037038515.1). Classification (NCBI taxonomy): domain Eukaryota; kingdom Metazoa; phylum Chordata; class Mammalia; order Rodentia; family Cricetidae; genus Microtus; species Microtus pennsylvanicus. The sequence continues at coordinate 64,064,819 of NC_134592.1, forward strand.
TTTGGTTGTGGTACACACCTGTAATTCCAGCCCTCAGTGGATTTATCAGTGATATTGCTAGGGTTCAAGGTCACTCTAGGTACCCAGTGGGTACCAAACCATTCAGAGCTATATTTTTGACTGAAGAAAATAAGGAAGAGGGGAGGGAAAGACAGATGCTTTTGTTTTTTTTTCTCTTGGAAACCAATGGTCTGGAATTTGTGTTTCAATATGTAGAGATACATAGTATTCATGAAGTATACATCGTAAGACTCCAGTAAACATATGTTAAAAACTTAGACTAAAAAAGAATGGCCACTGTTAGCAGGACAGCAGAAATCCCTGATTTTTACCTCTCATAGTTGACTATTTAAGCTATAACTTCAGTGAAAAGAGTATCACATTGAAATACGACTGAAGGGATACTTTGCAGCCCCATGTAATTGAATCTATTTCTGGAGCTTTCCATTTACCTTTGTTGTTATAAAGGAACCTACCACTTTTTAGAGTGCCAAACCGAGCAGGTGCGATTGGAATCAAGACTTCTTACACCAAAATAGAAGGCAAGAAGATACCAAGACCCCCAAATCTGCATTTTTCCATGTGTCCAGATGGTTTGCCAGGCAACATGTTTGTCTTGGCCACCAGTGAACAACGGGAATGAAAGCTTTCAGTCATGGCAGAAAACTTTTTGGTGCTTTACTTGATCCAAATCAAATATTCCTCCTGAGATGAGACAGGTGAATGTCTCATGATTTATTTCTGTTCCTAGAATATCAAGATAGAATAAGAATTTATTTTCCACTCTCTTGCTGTGACACAGCATCTTCCTTTCTGTGTATGTGACTGCTTTCTGTGTGTTTGGAATAGATCATATATGCACTATTTTGGTCACCTTCCGAACACCAGCCCCTTCCCTTTGATATTGTCCCTACCCGCCTACTTAAGCATGGTCAGTACGTGGTAAGCCCCTTAAGACAGCAAAGTGACTTTTTAAATAGAAACATCCAGGCAGACAGAAGAGGACTGGGTGTTAAGGAGTAAGGTGGATCCTTTTGAAAGCTTTGAGGCATGAGTCAACAGGGAGATACTTTCTGTTCTGCTACCAAAATGGCCAGGCCTGGTGTGACTCCAGCACAGTAAGCAAATAGTGCTTAAACACCCAAACATTCACATAAGCTGACTTTTTGTTTTTTTCTTATTAAAACGTCAAAAAAAAATTTCTGAACAGTCTGGAAAGAGATCTGGTATAGTTGGTGTTTGCTTAGAACACTGAAGAAGTAGCTTCTGCTATAGTACAAATGAGCGTCTTAGAGAGAGGCTTTTGCTTCCTGTTTTAGCTTGACGATAATACAAAAATCAGAATTACTGGGGAGTAGAATCTCATAAAAACCAAATCTTTGCAAGACTAAGATTTTTAGGAGATCAAAGATTGTACGCTTACCTGGGCAGCAGACAGCTTCCGGTGAGACAGTGCTGGCAGTTCGTAGCAAGCTTTGGTTAATGTTCTTGTATTTATAACAAAAGGTTCTGGTGGAGTTTCAGTGCTCACTATTCTGATAGCCACATTCTATATTTTCAGATCAAACAGCCAAATATCAGGATGTGGTTATTATATATTCAATTAATAAAATCAAGATCTCTGACCAGTATGTGGGGAGGGATGAAAAACAGTGTTGAAAAAGTAAGTGTTTGGGACTGGGGAGTTGGATTAGCAGTTAAGAGCCTTCACTGCTCTTCCAGAGGACCTGATGCTGTTCCAACTGTCGACGTCAAGTGACTCTCACTGCTTATAACTCCAGTACCTGGGGGTCCGGTGCTGTCTCTGGCCTCTGGCAGGTTTCTGGGTGCATGCATTGAACATCAACTTACACAGGCAAATGCACGTGCAAATAAGTAAGTTCAGTTTTTTCTTTTTAAGTTTAAGCTATTAGACTTGCCCATGGCTTTATGGCTGTATGATGCCATGCTAACGTGGCACAGGGCCTTAGGGAATGGAGCGAGCCTGTCTCTGACACAGAGGCACCTGACCTTGTCATACTTCAGTTTGCAGTTTTAAGTCATGGAAATTGTTACATACGCCTTGTGACTCTACACACTGTTCCATTTTTCTCCAATTTCTTTTTGAATCTTGAGCTAGGTCTCCCCTGGAGAAATAGGTACCAGTAAGAATCACAAAATTACTTATGTCTGGTCTCTTTAAGGATGAAAGGAAAAGATTATTTCCAAAATCAGTATTGTACCTGAGAAAAGACTTGAGGCTATCCTCCAGTTTCTGAAAGGCACCAAAGACAAAGCAGTGTAACTTAGTTGAAAGTCTGCATCTCCACCGTAACTGTACCAACTACAAATAAAAATCTTATATTCATTTGCTTTCTTATCGTACGGAATATGTGCATTTTGTGCGCAATGCCCATCTGATTCTCCGTGATAACTTCATTTTATCACACACATCTTTATGACTTCTATTTTCCTGCCAAATTCACATTGCTCTTCTTTTGACTTAATTTTCTTTTTGATTTTGGTGAAGTGTTTTATTTGTATTAGTCATATATATCTTTCCTCTGGTTTTTGCTTTTCATTTGTTTCTCTGTTGTTTTGACACTTTTATTTTCATTTCATTCTCAACTTTATTTTCTACATCTGATTTTTTCTTCACTGCTCAAACTTCATCATCTGTGTAATTTAGAGATTCCTTATTACACATTACCCAATGAACTGTATCTCCCATTAGGAGACTGCAGAACAGATTGCTGGTGAAATACTTTGTTGCACTGAGAAGCTGAGTATGGGTGATAATGCTGTATCTGCCCTCTCACATTTTCATATTTACTACATGAGATTTATTCAATAAAATGTTAGAATAGAACCAAGTTTCAAATATAGAGCTCTAAATGCTATGAAAAGAGAAGTCTCACAGAGAGATGTCCTTCTACTATGTGAATATGAACACACACACACACACACACACACACACACACACACACACACACATAGATAGCCAGGATTTTTCTTTAAAGAAGAATACCTTATTATTAACTAAGGTTTCGAAAGGAACTTTCCCAGAAGCCAGGCAGTAGTAGCACACTCCCAGCACTTGGGAGGCTGAGGAAGGCGGATCTCCGAGTTTGAGGCCACCCTGGTCTTTCTACAAAATGGGTTTTGGGACAACCAGAGATATTCGGAGAAATCCTATCTCGGAAAAAAAAATATTTCTTGATGTTATTAATACTCAATATGCCTGTTATTGTTTTTGGCCCTTTAGTTTTCTTTTTAAAAATTTTGATATTCCAATTATTTAAACTGCTTCACTGTAATGGTTTGATACAAGTGTGTAATGTACCCTGATCATATTCTCTGATTGTGGTAGTTCATCCTGACTGTCAACTTGATTATATTGAAAGATGCCTGAGAGATTAATGAATCACATCATTCTAGGGATAGTTTGATCATGAGGCCTAGAATTTAATCAGTGATGTAATCAATTGATAGAGTCAATATTTGAATAGACCATTTGGAGGTAAGAGAATTACAGAGAATGGAGGCAAGCCTTGAGGATACGGATTGATTTGGCTTCTCCCTGTTGTTTACTCTGCCAAGAAGTAAGGAGGTTTTCCTCTGCCAGGTTCTTCGGCCATGGAACCAGCTATCTTTGGACAAAAGCTGAAATAAAAATCCTTTCCTAATTTAAATAGTTTCATTCTGGTATTTAGCACAGCAACTAACAGTCTCACACACTTAGCTTGAGGAGTTTTATATTGGAGAATGATCTTATCAGTTTTATAAACAGTAACACTTACCAGAATTACACTCTTAGACTTCTTAGCTTTTATTAATTGTGTTCTATATTTTTTTACTCAGTCAGGGACTATAGTAAGTACATTCTATTCTGACAACATGTTGTTTTCCAATATTTTAGTTTTAGTTCTATATATCAATGAGTTCGATGTCAGTTCTAAATCTTTTTACCATGGTCTCTTGGTTTCAGAGTTTCTCTTCTTGCACAATCTAGATAGACTACATTTCATCCTGGAGCATTTAGTGATTTTTCTCCAGAAGTTATGAGCTTGTTCCTAGGGCCCCTGTGTTCTTTTGTGTTGATGACAGTGTGCTTGTTCTGTGGACATTTGGACTTTCCCCCCACCATAGCTATGTGGCTGCTGCAAAAAGAGGCTGAGAAAAGAGCTCATCATCATTTTTGCTCAATCTCACATTAGAAAAGTATTTCATTGCATTGCGGATTTAACAGTTTACCCTCTATTTTTATTCTCTGAAGTCTCTATGTTTATTTTTCTTCATGATTTCCCCATTATGTGTCTTCATATTCTGTGCTCCTTTGGGAAGGGGGCTTTTAAAGTATCAACTGCCTTGTGGAAATCATTTTGGATTCTGTTACTCTCTTGTAACAGATCTTTCTTTCTTACTACCAGCTTCCAAATAATGATACAGAGACTTGTTATTAAGTATAAAAGCTTTCTTTTAGCTTAGGTGTGTTCCCAACTAGGTCTTCAAACTTAAATTAACCCATTTATATTGACCTACATTCTGCCACATGGCTCATTACTTCGCCTCCATATTATACATCCAGCTTTCTCCAAGTTTCACAGGCGATTGCTGTCTCTGTTCTCAAAGTTCCTATCTCTGCCCAGAAGGCCCACATATATTCTCCTGCCTACCTATTAGCCATTTAGATCTTTATTGAAACCAATCAGGAGGTGCCTTGGCAGAGGCACATCTTCACAGTGTAAAAAAAGATTATCCCACAACACTTCCTGTCATGTCTCAGCCTTGATATTTCTACCATTATGTTTACTGTCACATTTTGTCTTTGCTTTACCCAGGTTCAGTGGCTATTAGTTTTTTTTGTCTGTAAATTGCTATGTTACCTTGGGGAGTATACTTACATCCATGAAAAATATAGGTTTTGTTGTAGAAATAAAGTTAGTCTTATATTTGGATTATGTACATTTTGAGTTTTCAAAATTGCTACATTAAATATTATAACCATTTTTGATAAAATATAAGATACAATTGAAATTTCTTAAATAAATTTATTTTTAAAAATTTAATAAGGTCATGCATTCTTTAATATTCCATGAAATTGAATATTCTGCAAAGATAGCACTATGCGATGAAACTTGATGAACTGTGTTCTTAGATTTTAAAGAAAACCCTATTTTAGGGATAAATCTGGATAGACTATAAAAGCAGATAGCCCAGCTAAGTTCTGTGGAAGCTCAAAGAGTAAGTAGAAAAACAGGAAGTAACTTTTAAACTTGAAACTTTTTCATATTGGTAGGGCTAAATAGTAGCTTGCGGAAGATACAAAATATACTTAGTAAAATGGCAGTCATTTAAACATATTGCTGCTTATGAAACAACGTTTCTTTTCCTATTCTCACATGCATCTTAGGTACTGTTTCAGTTTTATTAACCTATACTGTCTATCAGAGAAGAATGTCTCTTGAGGTTTTTGTATAATATTACTAGTTCCTATGCACTAACTCCACCCTAAGTGAGTTCTCTTGGACAAAGAAATGATTTATTTAGTTTGCTTTGAATAAGCAAAGAACATTTCCACTATAACAGTTGATCATAATTTTTTTAGATACTATGTGTAGTTAATAGTTTGTCTATAAAGTCTCAATACCACAATACCACGGCCAGAGAAATATAAAGTGAAGATTTTAATGTAAAAGGGATTGTCTGTTTTTTCTAATGAATATGAATTTTCTTCAAAAACTAAAAGTTAGTGGAAAAAAGTTAATTGTATTGAAGTACTCTATATTTTTAGTAAAATGCAGGAACTGTGACATCTCCATATTGTCTCTGTGAGATTCATTGTGGGTCTGCTTTACCCGATAGTCTGATTAGCCATTAAAGGAATATGCCACAGCTTTAGGGGGATTTCACCTCCAAAAGTAGATTTGTTTGTTGCCAACGAAAGCACTAAAAATGTTGAAGAAATTTAATAAGATAAATATTTCTATACCTGTAGCCTGGGAAATATTTTTCATTTAGAGTGACTCTAAAAAGTTCTACCTTGCAACTAGGAAACATTGTTTTGTTCATTCTTACATATAATGAAATGCTGTTTTGTGAGTCAGAGGCAAGTTATTATGACTCTCTCCACCCAAATTGTTTGGCCTACATCCCCTTCTCTCTGACGTCTAGCCAGCTAGTTAACTAGCTGTGAAGATGTGTGTGTGTGGGGGGGTGCATGTGCATAAATACTCCTACACATACAATTTCATATGTGTGTACAATGTCTTTTGATCATGTCCATTTCACAAAACCCCAGATTTTCCCCACCTCCCTCCCACATTCAGAATTTCTTTTTTGTAGCCTACTGACTCAGAGTTGTGCTGCCTCTGTGCACGCAGGTTTGTGTCCATTCTCAGGATCATGTGCAATCTCAAGGGGCCACATCTGTAGAACACATCTGACTCTCCCTTCCCCAGGAGCTGTCTAAGGCCACCACTCCTCAGCTGGGGTAACACCTCACGAACTCTTTACAGTAGCCATGCTGAAAGGTTGACTGCCTTGATTTTGTGTGGCTCTTTCAGCAGCTAAAGTGGCTGAGGTGAGTTCCCGAGTACAACAGCTCCGCCATGTCTAGAAGGCAGATTTTGAAGGAGTCCTCCTCATATCCTGCTCTTCACAGTATTTCTGCTCCCTTTTTTCTTGTGAGGTTTCCCAAGCCATGTGGGCAAGGGTTTAATATAGATCCCGTTTACGGCTGCACTCTCCACAGTCACTTATCTGACCAGTTGTGAGTCTCCATATCAACTACCACCCATCACAAAAAGAAGAATTCCCTTAGGAGGCTTGGCAGCTGTACTAATCAGAGACTTTTTAGCTTGCAGCTTCCAGGTAAGGGTAATTATATACATGCCCATTTGATACTATGTTCTTTAGCAAAATAATGATAGATTTTTCCTGTCATTGTGGCTTATAGGTTTTTGACTGGTTTTAAAGGATCAGGCATGAGTTTCCTTCTATGGAGTGGGCCTTAAATCTAATGAGAAAGCTGCTGGCTTCCTCTTAAACATACATAGCACTTCTGTAACCACGGACATATCTTTCCAGACTAGTTATTAGAACTCTTAGGGTTCACAGATGAGTTAGACTCTTGGTGGCTTCTCTCTCCTAAAAGTCTTCAAAGTAACTTCTGCCCTATGGAAAAACCGCCACGAGGGTGGAAGCTTCTAGATCATCACCAGCTTGATTTGCCCATGTCCTGGGATCCAAGTATAGGGTATGTTCAGTAGTAGGTCTTAAAACCAAGTGTGATGAACAACCAAGAGGAATGGTAACAGCCTGCATTGGTTTGAAGGTCTCAGAGGCCCCTGACCCTGGCCAACAACCTAAAAGAAGGTATCCCATCTTAGAGACTGAATTTTGTGTCAGATAACTTACAACTTTGTGAGAGACCCCTGTGGATGTCATGCTTTTTTAAAAAAATTATGTTTTGGAAACTTATAAAACAGTAGTTCTTTAAATGCCCACAATCATAGAGGAGGAACAGGGAAACAATTAGAGGAAAGTAGTCATTCCATTTCATTGAACAATGTCCTGGGTGAAGTGGAGGTCACCCGGCCATCCTCTGTAGGGCCTTACTTCTCTACCTAGGCCGTTAAAGCTAGAACATTTTGCTATTGATGTGAATTTCCAGTTGGACAGAATTCCTCTTGTGTTGTGTATTCTTTTCCTATTGAAATATATAAATGGGAAAGCAGACAAATGCTTATTAGCTTCTTTGAGAATTCAACAATAAAGCTGCTGACGTGGGCACAAGGGCGCTTTACTATGTGGACCACTGCTTTAAATTTCTGCAGACTCCCGGGAGAGACCAGATCATCTTCTGTAAGACAGGGTACTGTCTAAACTATGCCTGGCCCCAAGCATATGTTTGTAGACTTTCAGAAGTCTGGGCTTTTGCTGGAGTACAGTATGCCTTGAAGCTGCTGAAGTTACAAAACAGTCCATGAAAAAGGAGTTCGTCATGTGGGCCAAATATCTGTGGAAGTGGAAGGTTGAAAGGCTTTTCGGGATGCCTTAAGTTCTTAACAACTTTATCTACTAGGCCCATGGCTTTCCCAAGAGAATAACATCCCACAAAATTCCAGGTTTTGTTGAGGTGTCATGGCCTGCTTAGGAACAGGCACAGACTTTTCAAGAGTGGACTTTTTAGCTTGCAGCTTCCAGGATGTTCTGCATTGCTGTGAAGGGTTTTCCCTCCGTCCCTGCATTGTGCCTGCCATCAGTCTTGGTCTTGTGAAATGATCTACTGTCATTTTTTCTTAATCTGACACATGTTGAGATTTAATAGAATTTCCAACCTAACAATGACTTAGATTGATATATAGTGGTTTGTTGTTTTTGTTTCCCCTCAGAGAGTTTTTAGAATTAAAAGCTGTCTTTTCTTCTTAATGCCAGTGAGGCAGATTATTAGAAATATTCCAATTCTGCCAGCACATGGTTGTCTTGAAGTACCTTTGGAGTGAATAAATTGAAATAAACAATGATTAGGTATGACAGCTGCAAGTGCCGTTGAGCCTGTGAGTTACTGACTGCATGTTTCTGCTTTAATCACTGAGATGCTAAATTATTTCAGCTATGTGTTCCTTGCTTCTATATTTGGGGTTGTCAGGATCTGAAGCGATTACTAAAGAGCTAGAAAGTGGTGTCAAAAACTGGGTAGGTTATCCAATTCTAATTTGTTTTCACAGTGTGAAGTTGTTAATAGACTCATAAGCTGGTGGAAGCAGAAATAATGTGCTTATGATCTAGAGACACTATTAAAATTGTAAATGAACAGATTAGCATATGGCTATGATGAAAATAAAAACAAAACCGAGAAGAAAAAAACAACAAAGGAAAAGGAAATATTGACAGAGTGTAAGGTTAATGAAAGGTGAACTTCAGTTTTTCCACCTTCTAGAATATTCTCTCTCCTATCTAGATTTTTCCACAGTATTGCAAGTGTCTAGACACTCTTCTTTCCCTATGTTCTTTTATATAGTTTGGGCTTGGTTGATAAGGAAAATGAGAAGAGTGGTCTGATAGATTAATCCAGTAAGGGAATCATTTTTCTAAATTCAGCTGGACTATTTTGCTATATGCAGGGTATCAGAAGGCCTCTTTATGTTTCAGTTCTCTGCTGTCTCCTCACCTTTCCCTCCACTCAATTGTCTGTGTATGAAGAGGTCTAAGGTTCATGAAGAAATTGAGAAGAACAGTCTGGTAGATTAATCCAGTAGGGGATTATTAGCCTAAATCCTGGTGGACTACTTTGCTATAGGAAAAGTATTTGAAGGCCCATTCTCTGGTTCCTCCCTCCCATTTCCTCCCCCAACTCAGTTGTTGAGGTGTGTAGAAATGTAACTGGACCAGAGAGTAATTCAAAGGTTATCTGTGCAGTAAACTAAGATAAATGAGAATTTGATCCTTGCCTGATTATATATTCCCCAAAAGTAGAAGGGAAAAACTTGTTATTAAAGTTGAAGACGTAAAGGTTTAGGAGTTTTTCACTCTAAATGTTACCATAGATTGCTGAGTGAGGGGAGGGCCTGATAAAGAAAAAGAACCTCTGGAGCACATTTCTGATAATTTCACCCAAAGGAATGCTTCTGCATTGTGTTTCTTATATGAGAAGCACCAAGACTAAAGTCTGTTGCGGCACAAACGCGTGGAGAATGACAGCATCAGAAGTGATTGCAAAGAAGCCAATTTTTCCTTGAAGATGTCTCTAGAGGGAAGGTTATTGGAAAGTACGATAGTAGTAGATGTAGGACCCATGATCCCACTGCTTGTAAACTTTTGATTGCGTTTACAGGACCAAGCATGTATTCTCTCCTGTGGAAAGTGCCTCAAATCCCAATCGCAGAGCAGTTGGTTACCCCCAGCACAGTCATGCCGCTCTTGCACCAATGGATAATTTGTCTGGAAAGTTGATATCATACTATGCAGGTCCAACGCCTGCCGAGACTGTTGATGCCCCTACCCCAGCTGCCTGCATAGCACCTTCAGGCTCTATGAGTACTGGTAGAGAAGTTTCCTTCTCAGTCCCAGCTTGATGTCTCTGTGTCCTGTGGCTGAAGTATGTGGCTCTTCAGCATTAGGACTTCATCATGTAGTTCTGGTGGGCAGCTAAGGAATGACAACAGCCTGCATTCTATAAATATTCTTCTTGAAGAGTGGGTCCACATGCCTTCCACATAAGAGCATCTGCATATCATATAGAATGAGAAGAACATTAGGCATTCACCCCTGGTAAATCTCTATAGCTCAAATTTTTAGTAAGAATAGTCTACACACAAGATTTTGCTTGATTTTGTTAATCAAAAATTTGTTGATAGTGTTATTTTCTATTTACAGATGATCAATAAAGCGAAGAAAGGTCCATTTACCTATCCACATGTACATAGACTCCTAGGTATAGGCTGGGATATGGGCATGCTCAGAGTTCTTCCATAACGGCTGGAAATGTTTAGCATCTACATTGAATATAAATCATAATCCATGATTTACTTATTATCAATTTTATCTTCTGCTGTAATTATAGATTTTCTTAGCAGGTACGAAACAATAACAATCAAACAGATTGGAGCTTTTCATTCTATATATTTTTTTCCATAATACAAGGAATAAAGTATGTAAAAACTTAATTATTTGGCATGCTTATCATAAAGGATTATTTGCCCCAAAGGATGCCCCTGATACTAACTCCGTATCATGTATATGTAGGAAGATAGCTGTGTGAGTAGCCAGGGAGGTGTGAACATCTCCAAGACTCCAAAGAGTTGTTAAAAAGTGGTTGCACCTCCCCTGAGTGTCCCTTACTTCACTGACAGCCACTAGTTCCTTCGGAAAGACTTTTTCTTTCGACAGTTTTCCAGGAGAACTTTCTAGACTGATTAGACATCAAATAAATGCTTATTTGTTCATGTAAAGAAGAAGAATTAAAAGGAAAAAAACAAACATAAAATCCATTGCCAAAAGTTAACTAAAACTAGGCAGTGAGCAGAGCAAGGGCATGTCAATGTCTACACTGCATAATGCTTCCACTTTAATGATGCTGTCCAAGCTCTGCTTTTATGTTCCAACCATCAAAAATACTGGCCCTTTTCCAGTTTTCTTCCTTGGTGAGATATTTCAGGGACTTTTGGCAGAAGAAAAAATACTGTTTCTATTTTTATTGGAGGTGGAAGATAAATTCCATGTAAGTTAGAAGTAGTGTTCTAGTTGAATTCTTCTTCCCTCCCATTTCAATGTAGGGAAGGGATGGAGATTTAGGACATTTTCAGACTGTAAAATATTTTAAGACCTATTATGTGAACTTGTTTAGGGTTTTCCAAAGACAACGAATTAATTGATTACTCCTGTCAGACTGTCCTGTGTCTGTGTTCTTGTTAATCTTAAACAGTTGAATTTCTGGTTTCTGAGAAGTAGTTCAGGTAACTTGTAGAGATGGAAGGTATCTGACTGGAAAAATGCTAAGGCTTTTTCTTGACATCTCCAGGAAGAGTAATTGCTGGACAGAACAGGATAAGCGCGCGCGCACACACACACAAACACACACACACACACACACACACACCAGTCTGCATTACGATCTCACACTATGTTTTCTGACCCATGTTACTTCTGTTGTATTTTACCTTTCATAATTGATGTTTTGGGCGATATCAGGCTCTTTCAGTTTCGCTAGTAATGGGGGGAAACGTTCTGACCACCAGTACCCAGGGCCTCTGTGTTGAACTGTTTACTGTATGCTTTGTGCAAAACTGGATGCTGAGCCAAGGCTCTGCTGAGGTTGATGTATCTTTTAATACGCAATAGAACTGTTTGGACACTGAATTACAGTTTTTGAATAAGTAAATAAAAATGTATTCAGGAGTCTTCACCATTTAGTGCAGTTCAACATGAATTCACCCATATGAATTTTATTATGGGTTTTAGTCCATTATTCTATTGCTGTGAAGAGACACCATAACCAAGGCAACTCTTATGAGAGAAAGCCTTTAACTGAGGCATGCATACAGATTCAGAGGTTTAAACCATTATCATCAAAGCAGTTAACATGGCGGCATGCAGGCAGGTGCTGGAGCAGTAACTGCAAGCTACATTTTGATCTATAGGCAAAAGGAGAGTAGACCAGGGTCTGGGACCTCACAGCCTGGTTCCAGTGACACACTTCCTCCAGCAAAGCCATACTCCCTAATCCTAACCCTGTCAAAGAGTTCCACTCTATCAAAGAGTTCCATGCCCTGGTGACTAAGCATTCAACTATATGGGGACCTTTGGAGGACATTCTTATTCAAACCACCACAATATCTCTATATTAACCATTAAATATTAGAAGATGTGACGTTGTTACTTACTAAATGCAATGTATTATCCTTAAAACAGCACTAACTTACATTTTTATATGCTCTCCACCTAACCTCAGACTGCAATGAGCTCTTGTCTTCTGCCTTATATAAACCTCTCTGCCCATCCCTATTATTGTTGCCATCTCCCTAGCGCTAGGATTAAAGGTAGATGATTCCCAAGTGCTTGGAACACCTTTGTGTGAATCATATTTCTCTCTCTCTCTCTTTTTTTTTGTGTGACAGATTCAATCTCATGTAGCCCAGGGTGGCCTTGAGTCCTGGGACTAAAGGTGTGTGCCGCCACTCCCTGACTTCTAGGTGCTTAACTCTGGAATATGATCTCCAGGGAAGCTTTATTTATTAAAACACAAATAAAATATTACTCTAGCGCCACACATTTTATATGAAAGCAGCAATGATTCTGTTTGTTTTTTCTTTATTGAGTAGTAGAAACTTGTGTGTTTGCTATTTTTCTCTATATCTCTTTGTCAGAGCATTTTGCTATAAAATTTAAAATATCGGCAAAAGGCAAGAATACCTCTTTAACAATGTAACAACACCATTAAAGATTAGAACTTTGAACCCAAAGCAGTGGGAATCCAAGGCGTTCTTTTACTTAAGTCTTTTAATGACCCAGAACCTCTACTACAATGTCTTAAGCATATATTGGGGTTAGTGATAGCATACCATGACTCTTTAAAGGTTCCCCCTATTATGTAGACAGTTCTTAAGGTGGAATAAACATGAAGTATTTCCTAGGCAGATATAAAATAAAGAGCATGTCAAGGTCAACGAGTGGAGAGATTCTATTGGAATGTGCAGTATCTCTGTGTACTTATACGGCTTGGTAAATTGCAGATACAGAAAAGTTTTGAAGTAAGCAGAAGTTCAGCTTCCAAGATTTAGCAAGGGGAAATGAGATTACATTCACAGCAATGTTAGCCTGGCCGTTGCAAGAAGAAGATATGCCTTTTGCTGTTCATTTTAAAGAGAGCTCACCCCAGGCTTTTCTTGATTCCATAGAAAAAAGAATTTATTTCTATCTTCATGGAGATATTATGCATGACATTGCATGAATTAAAAACATCACAGAAATTTCTTTTGAGTCCTCAACCCATCCCTCTAGGTAGACATTTTACAGATGAGAAAAATGAAGTTTAAAAAGATTATGTGTCATTCTTATGAAACTGCAATTACTAAAAGTTGAAGAGACTCTACATTCCTATCTTTGTGCCTGTGGGTTTTTGCTTCTTTCAGCCCTCACTGGAGAAGTGTCTTCTTATAGTGATCAGTTCTTAACTCGGGAACTCACAGCTGGCCACAGTGCAGAGAAAAAGCATTTGTGGAGTGCTCAGCCACATCTGGGCCTGTGAGACATCTGTATTCCATCCCCTTCCTTAAGGCTCAGAGACTGTCTCAGAATGGGGCATGAGAAGACTGTGAGCCTGAGACGTGGAGGATTGAGGCGAAACTGTGTCTGCTGGGACTAAACAAGATCAGTGCATCGTGAACTCACAGCAGCTGTGGCTGCCTGCGTGAGATTCAGCCAGGGAATATTCTAGTATGAAAGGCAGGAGTAAGAACCACCCCTGGCTCAGCCACCATGTATGGCTTCTGGAAGAGGCAAAGTCAGTTTTGTTTAAGGATAAAGGCTCTGGTAAGCCAACTACACTGCGGTGGTTGGCCCCACACCCTGACGTCACTGGGCAGCATAAGTTGGGACTGTACGGTATAAAATGGAGTTGAGAGGGAGTGGTGGTAGATCTGGGGGGACTGAGAAGCAGAAATATGGAGGTATATATGATCAAAATATATCACATGCATGTATGAACTTCTCAAAAAGTTTTTTTTTTTTTTTTAAAGTTGAGGCTATTTGAAATCCAGTTTGACGTTTCTGGTTGTCATGCCCCATTTACTAAATAGCTAGTCCTTGCCGTTGATACCTGTGTCTTCACACTGCCAACAGCACATGCCATGCACCAGACCTCAAGGTTTCGTGTTGACATCATGTTGGGTAGTTGTAGCATGCAGAGAATTCCCAGTAACTGAACCCTGTTTCTGTTTCCTAAAAGCTAGTGATATAGGTAGCAGTCCTCATGAAAAGATGGCCTCCACTTGTCAACAGGAGTTTCTTGTGTTGTGGGAGAGATAGATCAAACTTCCTAAGGTTCTCTGTGAGCACCAACTCTTCTGGGGCACAGAACTTGCTGAGTAATAGAACGTTTTCAATTCATGTCAACTGTAGTGTGTTTTAATAAGGAGAACTGCCAAAAGCATGTATTTACTCAGGAGCCTTGGGCTCTGCTTTTATCAAACTAGGTAAAACCCAGTTTAAAACATCATCAACAAGGGAAAAAATAATATTGCCTCCAAAGGAATGCCTTCAACTTTTTGAGCTGGAAATGAAAATATTAGATAGTATTGACAATAGTTGAAGGTTTTTATGAGCAAATATTTTCATATTGTCAGAAAAAAAAGCCCCTGGAAACAGACCTGAATGGCAGTGTCATAGCAAACGGCTGCACGGATGCACTTTTAGACAGTGGTATGATGTGGCGGGTATGTACCTTTTACCAGTATCAGGAGTCCTGAGCCCCTCTGATCCAGCTTTCCTAACGACACCACCAGGCCCGCTGCTGAGCTTCAGGGTCCATTGAAACAAAGAAAGAGGTAGCGAGATGCATGGCGTCTGGGAGAGTTTAAGCATAAGAATATGAGAAGTGGTGAAAGTTTAGTCTGTGGTGAATTTTGACACCTAGATGTTTAATGTTCCATCCATTTACAGTGAAAAGATTAAAACTTGCTCATGAGAGTCATAATGACTAGATGTGAAAAAAAGCCTGGAATGCCACACCTTCCCCCAAGGTTTCCTTCTTCTTGTTCTATTTCACACTCTAGTAGAGTGTGGATAGAGTTTTCATCTCCCAGCCTGTCCCTCCTGTTAGCTCTGTAGCTTGTTCTCCATTACAGGCACATTACTGTGATTTAATCCTAGCAGCTGACGTTTTCTGAGAACTCAATCTTAGAGCACTGTCCTAAGTAAACACCTGCCCCAATTAGTACTTCTCAGCTCAACACAAGTTTGAGTTATCTGGGAAGAGGGTCATCAATTAAAAATGTGCCTCCGTTAGATTGTCCATAGGCAAACCTTTCGGGCATTTTTTTGATCAATGATTGACGTGGGTGGGCTCAGCTCAATGTGGTAGTGTCTCCCCCTTGCTTGTAGACCTGGCTTGTACAGGAAAGCAGGCTAAAAAAGCTATGAGAGAAAATTCAGTGAGCCGTAGCCCTCCATAGTCTTTGCTACAGTTTCTGTCTCCACGTTCCTACTTGAGTTCCTGACCTGACTCTTTAACTATATATTATATGGTAAAATAAACTCATTCCTCCCCAGGTTGCTTTTGGGCATGGTGCTTTATCACAGCGATAAAACCCAAATTAAGACAGTGTCTATGCAAGTATATTATATATGTGTTTACCTAATCTTTCTCATCGCTTCCTCTGTTAGCAAATGTGCACATATCAAATTCACTTTTCAATAAGAAAATTTTCCATTTCACCAACCCTCAAAATTAATGTACAAGGCAGAGCTACAGGTCTGTAATACATTCAAGGATTTATTAAAGCCTTTGGAGACACAGGGAGGGGGTTAAACAGATTTTTTATTGCTATTTTATTTTATTTTTTACTGATTTTTTAATGAGCTCTACATTTTTCTCAGCTCTTTTTTTATTGATTTTATTGAGTTATACATTTTTCTCTGCTCCCCTCCGTTTCTCTCCCCTCCCCTTCTACCCTCTTACATGGTCCCTGTGCTCCCAATTTACTCAGGAGATCTTGTCTTTTTCTATTTTCCATGTACATTAGATCCATTATGTCTCTCTAGGGGTCCTCTTTGTTGTCTAGGTTCTCTGGAACTGTGATTTATAGGCTTTATGTCTAAAAGCCACTAATGAGTGAGTACATATGATATTTGTTTTTCTGGATCTAAGTTACCTCACTCAATATGATGTTTTCTAGATCCATCCATTTGCCTGCAAATTTCAAGATCTCATTATTTTTTTTTCTGCTGTGTAGTACTCCATTGTATAAATGTACCACATCTTCTATATCCATTCTTCAGTCAAAGAACATTTAGGTTGTTTCTAGGTTCTGGCTAATGATGCTGCTATGAACATAGTTGAGTACATGTTCTTGTGGTATGATTGAGCATCTTTTGGGTATATACCCAAAAGTGGCTTTGCTGGGTCTTGACGTAGGTTCTACATTCTTGAAAAAGCTGGTGTATCTTTTTATTGATAGAATGCTCTGTAGTAATAAGGGCAGCGGCGGGGCTGCGTCCCCAATACCCCAGCCGCCTGCTCGGCTAGCTTATGCCCGAAATAACAACACACAAACTGTATTCATTTAAACACTGCCTGGCCCTTTAGCTCTGGCCCTTACAGGCTAATTCTCAAGTCCCGATCAACCCATCTCTAATAATCTGTGAGCACCGGTCTTACCGGGAAGATTCTAGCCTAAGTCCATCCTGGGTCGGAGCTGGGGCATGGCATCTCTCTGAGGCGTCTGCTCCGGAGAGGAGAGCTGTGGAGTCTGAGCTCACTTCCTCTTCCTCCCGGCATTCTGTTCTGTTTACTCCACCCACAGGGCCAAGACAGTTCCTTTATTAGCCAATGACCTTCCTCCATCATTTCCCCCTTTTCGGTTTAAACAAAAAAAAAAAGCTTTAACTTTAACATAGCAAAATTACATATAACAAAACAGTTATCAAGTAAAAGTTATAATAATCTTTATCATAACTAAGGAAAACTATAACTAACTATTCTTTTTTTTGTTTGATTTTGCTTTATTGATATGAGACTGAATCTAACTAACTATTCTTAACTCCATCAAAGACTCCAGAAAGATACAATACTACCTAAGCAAACAAGAAAAAAGCAACTTTTAAAACTCTAGAAATGACAGAGACATCTCGCTGCCTGGACAGTCACCCAAAGTTCCTCTGTACCGTTGGGGCATCCATCTTCAGCCTTCAGGCCCATGGTATCCAGCAGACATTTCCATAAAGCAGGAAAATTCAAAGTCAGTTCAGTCACTATCTGTTGTGTCCTGCAGAATGTCTCGCAGACTCTTTCATGAATCAGGAACCCCGAAAGATCATCTCACCTTAGGCAAGTTCAGTAGTCCTCTCTCTGTGGGTTCTCTGTGTCCAGTTTATGCAATAGTCCAGGCAAGAGCAGTTTCTTGCCTAAATGGCTATCAAACTCCATAAGGTGCCTCTTCGATGCCCATCTTCCTCTTGAAGTAGATTGGTGCTGCCAGGAGCAGAGTGTCTCATTGTCATGAAAAGTCCTAAGTTATTAAAACATTAAATGTCCTATTCTGTGATCTTTGAAAGACATGAAGAATGTCTATCTAAAATATATCTCTATATATCTAGAAAATCTAACTAACATGACTACATACTTGACTATTATTTATGATTGTCCATCAACAACCTATATTTCCTAATTATTCACCACATTTTAATAATGAACTACACAATCACAATACCTTAATCAATATCAGAAATACATATACATATAACAAAATTGACCTCAAATCTCTATAAATAAAGCAAAATCTATACTAATGCAAATTATTCATATCCATATCATATCCCCCTTTAAATGTAAAAGAACATTTATAAACCATATTTGGGAACATGGGCGCAGTTTTTTCTCTCCAAACTGCTTCCTGCTGAATGGGGGTGTCGTTAATTAGGTCTTTCATGGTATAACCTGTGTGCCAGGGTCATCTCAGTTGGCAGTTGAGTGAAGTAATTTTTTTAAGGTGTTCACACCAACCCTTCAGGAGGGCGTGGTCTATCATACCATATCGGGATAAATGCAATCCACAAGGTCTGATCCTCTGTGAAAACAAAAGAAGAATCTCTTTTCCAAAGTATCATATCCTTAGATCCAAATTCTGAAATCATACCCTCATGATATCCGTTCTGGTTCCACTTGGCAGCCCATATAATGAAATGTCTCTCTGTACTTAGCTCCTTCACAGTCAAAAATTTTAAAGAAAACACAATGTACATAATCCAGACTCTCTGTGAATTTTCCATTTTTACGTGGCTTATTTTTCTTTATTTCTTTTAATCTCTTAACTATCTGTATTCTGTCTCTTTAAAGACTTTACCTTTTTTTTAAACCATTAACTTTATTCTCTATATTCTTTTTCTTCTTTCTCCCAAGCCTACGTACATTCATCCAACAGTGTGACTCATTTAGTGGTCTGAATCTGTCCTATTGTGAATCTGCAATTTTTTACTATCCAGGAGCACTTTTGATTTGCACCTTTAAATCACTAGGCGCTTAAGAATCTAAGCTGTGACATTCCTAGGTTAACTTTTTGCTTTTTGAGCATATATCTTTGACCTGGAATAGCTCTGTAGACCAGGCTGTCCTTGAACTCTCAGAGATCCACTGGCCTCTGCCTCCCAGGCATTGGGATTAAAGGTGTTTGCTACTACACCTTGAACTCACAGAGATCTGTTTGTCTCTTCCTTTTAGGCACTGGATTAAAGGCGTGTGCTACCACACCCAACTACTCTCTTTCTTCCTTATTTTTGTTTTTACTTTAAGAACTTGAACTTTTAGTCTGCATATATTTTCAACACACTGTAAACAATTTAGAAATTTTCATTGTCTTTGAATCTCTCTTTACTGTATATTTCTCTGTTTTTTGACCACATGAGTCTTTAATTTCCCAAGCAATCTCAGTAGGACTAAAGGCGTGGCTTTGCCGGCTAGATGTAGCCCATTCCTTAGCTTTCCAGCCTCATGGCGTTTCAAGGTCCCTGCCAGCAAGCGAGCTTCAGCAGCCTATGCTTGCAAACCGCATGAACCGCCTGCGTAAAAGAGTCAGAGTTTGCCCTGGCAGGACAGCCCAGAAAGCTGGCATTTTTAAACGGCGCAGCTTTTTTCCTGCTACGGCTGAAAGCCGAAAAACATGTGTTCAGCTTTTCGTCAACACCGTTTAAGTGTTTCACGGCAGGACCTCTTAATGAGCTGCAGGGTTTTGCAGCTAAAGCTGAGTCAGGAAGCCTCTCTTAGATGAGGCACTTGCTTGCCTCTAGCAAGCAGAGCAGATCCAAGAAATTGCCAAAAGAAACATGCTTTACTCTATTCTTTTCCAAGATTTCTCAGGCTTTCTGTGGACTCAGTTAGCCACACATCTGGGTGTCATTTGTAGTAATATGAGCAGCGGGCTACTTTCCCGGCACCCAGCCGCCCGTATGGCTAAGAGCGGCGGGTCAGGCTGCATCCCGCCACCCGGCTAGCTTTACCCGAAATAATTACACACAAACTGTATTCTTTTAAACACCGCTTGGCCCATTTCTATCTAGCCTCTTCTAGGCTAGCTCTCGCACCTGGACTAGCCCATTTCTAATAATCTGCTGTAGCCCACGAGCTGGCTTACCAGGAATGATCTTAACCTGCGTCTGCCTGGAGTGGGAGAATCATGGCAACACCCTGACTCAGCTTCTTTCTCCCAGCATTCTGTTCTGTTTACTCCACCCACAGGGCCAAGGCAGTTCCTTTATTAGCCAATGACCTTCCTCCATCAATGCTCTTCATATATTTTGCATACAGCTTCCGTCATCAGGTATGTGGTTAAGGAGTATTTTCTTGGGGGCTGTAGAGATGGCTCAGCAGCAGTACAGAGTACTTTTTGCTCCTGCAGAGAACCCAGGTTCAGTCTCTAGCACCAACGTGGTGGCTGACATCCATTTGCAACTCCAGTTCTAGGGCATCCAACACACTCTTCTAGTCTTTATGGACATCAGGTACACATAAGGTGCTGAGACATGCTTGATAGCACAACAATCATACATTCAAATAAAATAAATCTAAAACATATTTTATTGCACTATGTATATTAGTGGCAATGTTTCTAATTTTATGAAATTCTGTTCAACCTTCTTTTTTGTCTTTTGTGCTTTCAGTTTCATATCTTAAAAAAGCTAGTTTTGATTCAAGACTCACAAAAGGTCATGTCTACGTCCTTTCTTTAAGATTCTTAAAGTTTTAGCTCTTGTGTTTAATCCTGAAACATATACTAAGTTTTGCTGCAGTGTGAGATGGGTGCCTCATATATGCTTTATGTGTGAAGGTTAGTTCTCCCAGCATTGGGATGCAGTTAATTTCTAAATGAACATGTAGAGGTCCAAGAGATGCTCTTTGAGTACGGATAGTGTTCCTGCTGCCATGCCTCAGAGAGACTGTGTTGTACTCTGTGTTTGCTATCTGCCATTTCGGCTATAGCTTCTTCTCATTCCCTTTCCACTGAAGAATATATGAGGCTGCTGCTGTCTCCCTATCAGTTTCCAGTACCTTGTCAAATCGTAGGCAAAGTACAGAGGTTAATTACACCCTTCTCCTTCAGCTTTTCCCATCCTTTCATCTAGTTTTTGTTTTTGTCTTTTAGAAGACTTATCTACAAAATCTTTATATGAATTGATGTGATTAAGAAAAGTTTCTGGGCATGGTGATGCACAACTTTAATCCCAGGACTGGAGAGGCATAAGCAAGTTGATCTCTGTGAGTTCAAGGACAGCCTGCTCTACATAGCAAGTTCCAAGGTTACATAGTGAGACCTTATCAAACAAAAGAAAGTCATAATTGAAAATGGGTTTTAATATTAATAATTTTGACTTTGTAGGATGGAGTTGCACAACACTTTGACTCTTCAAATGCTAGAGTTTATCAGGTGCACCACTGCATTTTCTTCTTACTCTTAATTTCTTTATTCTATGCTTCCTGCACAGAATATGTGCACACAAATTTTTTCATGACATGATGCTCCTTGAAAGTATGGTCTAGGAAAGGTCATATTTTCCAGACAGTTAAGCATCTGTAATTTCTTAGGTCTTCACTCTGAGAAAGTCCATCACGCTAAGTTAGCAAGCCATTATTTCAAACTTGAATACGTATGCCTATCAGTGAGGAGTTAAAGGGCAGATTCTGATTCATTATATGGGTGGAGCCTGAGGTTCTGAATTTAAAGCAAGATCCCATGTAGTTCTGATGACTTTGACCTCCTCACAGCCTCACACTTTACGAAATAAATATTCTCTGATTGTGTTTGGATCTTTGAAGTCATACTAAACAAGATTCAGTTATCTCTAACTTTTCTTTAAACAAACCAACAAACAAAACACTTCCAAAAAGATAACATAATGCTTCCCTTGCACCTGAATAGAACAAATAAATCCATTCAAATATGCATGCTAGTAACCACAATCAGAGAAGGAAAGACGAAGGAATACAAACCCAAATGCAATGATGAAACTTTCTAAAAGAGAGAGTAGTATCAACCTGTAGTCCATGGGCGGGATGTCTATAACACTGTTGCCTCAACAGGAAGATTCAGTGTGCCAAGATAGAGACCTAGCAATTGCAGGTCTGTATATTCAGACATTTCACTGTGGTGACAAAGACCTGAGGAAAGCAATTTAAAAGGAAGAAAACTTGGGGCTGCAATAAAAGCGTATTGTTCTTACAATGGATTAGAGTTCCGTTCCCTGTACCCTTGTCATACAGCTCAGAAGCACCTGTAACCCCAACTCCAGGGCAATCTGGCCTTCCTTGGCACTACACAATAGTGTACAAGCATACATATACACATAATCACATTTTATAGAAGGAAGAATGATTTAATTTGGCTCATAGTTTGGATGTGAGTTAGCTGACTCCACTGTTTCCAGACTGTAGCTGATATAGTGAACGGGAAGTTGCTCTCCTCACAGAGGAAATGCCGCCAGAGGCAGAAAGGGCAGCAACAACTTATACAATTCCAGAGCATGCCACCTTCCTCCAAGCAGGCCCGACCTCCTACTTCCTATGACCTTCAAAAATGCCATTATACTATAAATTTATCAAGGGATTGTCTACTGAGTGGCTCAGAACCCTCATGATGTATCTTACGGTTTCTATTGCTGTGAAGAGATGCTGTGACCCCACAACCATTATAAAGGAACATATTTAATTGGCGCTAGCTTATAATTCAGAGGTTTAGTCCCCTGTCATCATGTCAGGAAGCATGGCAGTAGGCAGGCAGACATGGTGCTAGAGAGGAAATTGAGAGGTGAACAGCAGACAGCAGGAAGAGAGAATCACACTAGGTGTGCCTTGAATTTTTGCAACCTCAAAGCCCATCCCCAGTGGCATGCTTCCTCAAAAAAGACCACACCTTCTCCAACATGACCACTCCTTCTAATAGTTCTACTCCCTATGGGCCTATGGGGAGCCATTTTCATTGAAACCACAGCATGAGGTGACTACCTCTCAGTGACTGGAGGCACAAGCTGGAGACCAAACTTTCAACACAGGAGCCTTGTGTTGGGGATACTGTGTATCAGAAGTATAACTATTTTCACTCTTCAAAAGGTATGATCATAAAAAGTATGAAGAGAGGAAGCAACCAAAATATTAACTTAGCATGTTTTTCCATTTTTTTCCTTGTGTCTCTAAGGCACTGTTTAGGTAATTTAGGTAATAATACAGGGATTTTAACAACTGTGTATAATTTTCTTTAATTCTTAAACGTATGTTTTTAAACTTAGTCTTTAAATGTTTCCAAACCTTTATCTTCACTATTTTTGTGTAGTTCCTACTTCCTTTGTTTTTTCTCTCAGAAGATAGAGGTAGGCTGTTCATCTCCTCAGTCTGATTATTATTCCCCCTTCACATCAGTTTGTACTAAGCAAGGTAAAAGCTTGTCAGTTTGCCAGCTTGAAATTTGGATTTAGCGAGATTTCCCACAGTAAGGGGGACTCTTGATTTGAAACCCATACAGTCCTGAACTGTGTCTTTCTTTACTTTAAATGAAAATAGATGATGAATGTTCTATTCTCAGGTTAGGTTACATAACAAAACCAGTCTTTTAAAATATCTAAATCAAATGACTTTCAAATATATATGTATTTGTGTATATATATATGTGTGTGTGTGTGTATGTATGTATATATATATAATATATATATATGCATGTATAATTATGAGAATCCCTAGGAACAGGAAGCTAAATATATTTTCTGTACACAAAAGATCATTATCAATGTCAGTTGAGACAATGATTATTTTTGGCTATTTCTTTGAATTGCATTACATAAATCTTTTAAATGGCCTCACATCTAAACCTAAGTAAAAGATAAATGCCATGCCAAAAAAATAAGTGATTTTGAAGTTTTTGTACTGCAGAGGATTATTATGTCTTTAGTTCTGTGTATTTTAGTTTAAGTTGAAAAATAATATGACATCTGTTTACTGATATAAGGTATGGATTGAGAAAAGACCATCCTAGGGGCCTTCAAAATAGAGAAATACAATTGCCATTCATAAAGCCTTTTTAAAAATTAATCTAATTCTTTGGGAAAATAGAACCATATCTTCTATGAAGATAAAGTCGTCTTTGTTAAAAATTCCATTGCTAAAAATGGTAAAAAATTAGAGATATTCAATGGATGGTTCTGTATCCACACGCAGGTCCTTTATCCTACTCTGTTTTTCCCACTTTCTATAACAATTTCTTCTTGTAGAGGATAACTTTTCCTCTAGCCTGTTGAGTTCAGATCATACATGAGTGTGCCTTTCTATAGAAGAGCCTTGTGGAGGCTCTCTGCCGTGGGAACAAACATCTCAGGAATGTCTCCGGAGAGCTGATCCAGTCTTGGTTTCAAGCTGTGTACCACCTGAAGCTTCCAGTTAGGAACTGGCTCACTAAAAAGTTTTAGGTATTCCTTTTCAAAGTTAAAGGATGAAGACAGACTGCTCCTTCAAAAGGCATCTGTGGAGTGGAGTATAGATAGCACAGGACCCGGACAACAGCTTTCTTCTTCTGCCTGGAAGATTTGCTCCTTAGTCCATGGAGCTCAACCCCTTGCTGTTTGAAGATCAGAAGAGCAGGCTCCCCTCGAGGCTCAAGGATTCCAAACCAGACAGGTGGGAGCAAAAAGCCAAAGACTAATAGAGTCTTTGGGTGGGAGCATAGAAAAAGAGCCACATTTGACAAACATATTGCGTATCTATCTGCTCTATTCTGTACACTGCACAAACCACCTGTTGAAAGGCCCTCCTGTAACACTGCCTTCAATAGATGGCATTGGGCAATTGTTTTCATGAACAAGATAAAGCTAATGTTTGTCCACTCCCAGGCCTAAGGGTTCTGTATGTAAGGATATCCTGAAACTTGAAACTTGGACAGACACCTCCTGGCACAGACATGAAGGAGATTTTGAGATAATTCAAAAGAGGAAATATTATTGTGAAATAATCCAAAAGAGAATTGAGTCACTCACATCTGAGATAACAGTGCCCATCCTTTACTGTAGTAAGAATATTCATATAATTAGAGGAGATTTAGATAAGTTCCATCTTACTATAGAAAAGATGCCCGTACTTACGGGAAGTTGAGATGTATAGAAGGCTAATGATTTTCTCAGCATCTCCTTGCTACTAGTAGTAAAGCCCAAGACTCTCCTTGTAGGCTGGGATATTTCAACATCTCCATTTTAGCATGTGTGAATAACATAAGTGATGTACCTACCCCCTACACACAACAATAATAAGTTCTCATGTTCTAGTGTCTGTTCTACAAGCCAGCAAGGTAATGGTAGGTCATAATAGCTTGTCAAATATTTCACTAATAATTATAATAGAGGAGCATGAAGGCTTCAGATCTAAGGACATGAAAATGTTGATTGCCCCTGCTAAGATCTGGGCATGCCAAATGTGTGTATTAAAAATATCACACTGGGAACCGGAGTGTTGACTTGGGGTTAAGAGCACTTGGCACTCTTGCAGAGGACCAGAGTTTAATTCTCAGCACTCACCCGATGACTCACAACCATCTGTATCTCCAGCTCCATGTGATCTGACAAGTCTCTTCTGGCCTCTGTGGTCACTGGGAACGACGAGTGTGGTGCACAGACAAAATATTCAGGCAAAATCTCATGCAAATAAGAACTGTTAAAAAAAATCACACTGTACCCTGAATGGATTATACACATTAGTGGTTAATTCCAAATGCCCCATTATGCATTGGTGTCACAGTCAGGAAAGAAATAAAAGCACCTCTTCTTCAAGTTATTTAGTAAAGAAGCGAGTCTAGTTTGAATTCTCTGCTTCATGCTTCCTGTGTCTTCCATTTCCCGGGGTCAGTTGCATGGATCGGTGCCT
This sequence comes from Microtus pennsylvanicus, assembly GCF_037038515.1. Lineage (NCBI taxonomy): Eukaryota > Metazoa > Chordata > Mammalia > Rodentia > Cricetidae > Microtus > Microtus pennsylvanicus. The sequence goes on from NC_134592.1 coordinate 64,090,404, forward strand.
GCCTTGTAGGTCATCTTGTGATTCTGTCCCTTTGACTGTGTCTTCTGTTCTGTGAGTATTATGTGACTGTCCCTAACAAAGGGCTTTGTTTTGTATCTGTTGAACAGTACAGAAAGCTTCACATGGGGGAAGGAATGAGGGATTCTTTACAGAAATCGTTAACAGGGATTAAGTCAGTGACTCCAAGTGATCCCACCTGACCCAGACAACAGACATCATTGTTTATCAACCAATATCCATTTTTAAAAGGTTGCTTTGAATTCCTGTATTTGCTGATTTCAGAAAATGATACACTTTTCTGGATCAGGAACATGAAAGAGTACATAATTTAAGATTACAGCTATGCTTAGGTTGCAAGAATTGACTTCATGGGAAATCCAAGGCAAGCAAGGTTGACTGTTACCAATGTTGTTTTCTTAAAGGCAGTTTACACAACCAGGCCGAGTACACAGTCGGGCAGCCGTCTTAAATTTTCAGTGACTTCAAGGTCTATTATTAACTGTGTCTGTGTGTTCTAGCAAAAGTTCTAATGTCTTAGAATGTAATAGATATTTTCAGAATATTGTATTGACTTGGTACCCCAATTGCTACAATTGTGTATTAATAAAATCTCATTTTTTAAAAGAAGGGAAGTCTTCTCCAATAACCAGTGGTTGGATGGGAGGGCATTTTCTCCAGTACTGGTTGTAGTCAAGTACATTTGCTTTAGGTGATTGTTACTCATCTTTTCGGACTGCTTTAACAGTACCGTAGAAACAACAAAAATTACCTTTCTTACAATTCTGGAGACTGGGGATTTAAGTTCAGGGTAGCCATGGAGAAAAGTTTGGGAAGTCTCTCTTCTGCCTTCTAGACCAGAGCCATTGCTTCCTTGTGCATCCTCTCCACAGAACTCCTATGCTGGTCTCTCTTCCTCTTCTTGTCAAGCCAGTTATACTGGATTAGGGCCTTATTTTTATGACCTCATTTAACATGTATTACTTCCTTAAAGATCCTGATTCTAAATATAGTCAGACTAGAAATCAGGGATTCGACATCTGATTTTGAGGCGACACTATTGGGTCCAAAAGAGGAGTGTTAAAACTGTGGGCCCCCATCACCTGAGACAAATACCCTGTCTAGCCATTTAAGTTCCAGCTGGATGCAGTCACCCCATTATTCACATTAAACCTTAGGGCTTTGTTCATTTGTTTGTTTAATCTGAGACAGCTTTGACTCTGTGTTTTGACTGGAGATGTGAAATCTGGAAAAAACAGTCCCTTCCAGTTCATGATGCTTCTAGATCTCACAGGAGCAAGTGGCAAGGTCACCCACAAGAAATGTGTCCCACTACTGAGAACTCAAGAACAATGGCAATGGGTTTCTGATCCTACTGCACGCACTGGCTTTGTGGGAGCCTAGGCAGTTTGGATGCTCAACTTACTAGACCTGGATGGAGGTGGGGGTTCCTTGGACTTCCCACAGGATAGGGAACCCTGATTGCTTTTTGGGCTGGGGGGGGACTTAACTGGGGGAGGGGGAGGGAAATGGGAGGCGGTGGCGGGGAAGAGACAGAAATCTTTAATAAATAAATAAATTAAAAAAAAGAAATGTGTCCCAGTGCCAAGCCATTGACACTGTTCACCTGCTCCCACAAGCCAGCCCTTGAGCTTTCTGATGGATGTCATTGTTCTCACTTGAGAGGGATGATAACAAAACATATCTATATCTTTTTTTCAGCCAAGCTTTCTAATGCGGCAAAAAGAACAGGGATGTAGCGAGGGTTAGAAGGGAGAGCAGAAGCAGGTGTATGGTGGTATATGCACCTGCAGGCCCTGACTCAAGTGCGTGACTGAGTCCTGGCAATCGTTCTCTGGCCTACCATCCTCACTTTGTTAATAAACCTGAAAGTCAGTGGTCTTAAGTGGTTCACAGTTTTTAAAGGAACTGTGAAGCTGTGCTTCTGGTTTGAGATTTTGCTTTGGTGTACACATTCTCTGTGCTCAGCAGCGTTCAGTCCCTACACCAAAAGACAGCTTTCCTATTTGGTCGATTGTCTTTTGACAATGAAGATGTCTTTTATGTTCAGAGTGTTTGTATGTAGCTTTAAGGGATCTTCAAATTTAGTATAGCTCATTCCACAACATTTATAAAAAATCTCTATCCTCTGAACCAGGCAATACACTCTGAACCAGGCAATACAAAAAAAAAATCAAAATGTATTATCTGTCCTTAACTAACTTCCATTATAGAGGAGAGAAAGTTTATTGATGAGAGAAAGTATAAAGTTTAGTGTGTGTCATGGAATATGTTAGTGATGAGGCCATCAGAGAGACAATTGCCATGCATTCAGGCAGTTTAAGAAAAGGGTTGGGGATAGAGGTGGCTTAGTTAAGACTGTTCTTTCAGAGAACCCAGGGAGTTCATATCAGGCTTTTCTGGCAGCTTACCAGGTCACAATGGCCTGTCATAGTTAGGGTTGAGAAACCCGATGCCCTCTTCTGGCTTCTGAGGGCACTGCACACACACAGTTACACAGAGGTGGGCAAAGACATATGTATATCTGTGTAGCTGATGGCGGTCCACTGCTTTACCACTCCTGCTTTGGATCCAGTCATGTTATCTCAAAATCAGATATTGAATCCCTGGTTTCTAATCTAATATATATATATATATATATATATATATATATATATATATATATTTATATTTATATTTATATTTATCATGTGTATGTATACGTGTGTGTATATGTGTGATAAAATAAAGATATTTTTTAAAAAACATCTGAAATACCTAAACATGCCCATGCTACCTACCTTAGCCATCAGAAACAATCAGTGAACTCGTGGTGAACAGTAGTTCTACAAGACAGCAGAGAATAAAACCCAACTGGACAGAAGGGCAGCTGTAACCCATCAGAAAATTTTACTGGATAGTCTCAGGCATGTGTGACAATTCTCAGGCATTCGATAAGAAAAGTAAAAGATAAATGCTATTAGTTGCTTGTTGTGAGCTACATTTTAATGTGATTATTAGCCGAAGTTCAAAGGAAATGTAAAATCATACTCAAAGACAAATGTATTTGAAAATGTCTTTCATAATTCATCCGGGAATTGGTGAAAGTATGTGAATAGCTTCTTAGATAAAGAGCTTTAATTCAAGACCTGCCTCTATGCTGCTGTTTATACAATGAGTCGTGGAATTTCCTGCAGACAGAAGTGAGCTAACCGAAGCAGCAGCACTCACCAGAAACTTTACCATGGCCTCGTCATTAACCTTTCACTTTAGGAGACGCCATGAAAGCATAGTTCTTGGCTAACTTTCTCACGTTCTCTCTCATATTGGGAAGTGAGAGCAATCGCAGTCAGTTGATCCTGCAGTAACTACTGAGAGAGAAAAGCGAATGGCTCTGCCAGTCAGTAGGTGCTCAAGCTGCAGCTTACTCCATGGATGTCTGCTCGTAGGTCATCAGGTGTGTCTCCACAGCTCACTGAGAGTGTAATGAGGTGGCCTTCTTGGCTGACATGTTTCCTCCACCATCTGTCAACCATCCATTGAGAGAAGTTACCTCATCTTCAATATAGCCATACTACAAACTAGGGCTTCAAGTCCCAAGTTTTACGTACATGTGTTCACACACACACACACACACACACACACACACACACACACACACACACCACTCTTGGATTGTTGCTTAATCTTTCCACATATTGCATCTTAATTTAGGTCAAGTATAGACTGACAGAGTTTTTTTGTGTATCAGCCCTGACTATTTTAGAACTCACTTTGTAGGTCAGGCTGGCCTCAAAATCACAGAGATCGACCTGCCTCTGCCTCCTGGTGCTGGGATCAAAGGTGTGAGCCACCACTGCCCTGCTAGACTTTTCACTTAAGTATGTACATAGTCACTTAGTTCTGTAGATGTAAGTGCTTTCTCTTAGGTTTTGACTATAAAAAATAATTTGACAGGGAACACCCTTTTCACTGAATGATTACACCCATCCCTTCATCAACAACATCGAGTAACTTCCTCAGAGTTTATTTAGCTGTGAAGAGACACCATGACCACAGCAGGCCTTGTAAAGGAAAGCATTTAATTGGGACTAACTCACAGTTTCAAGGGTTTTGCCTATTAGCATGTCAGGTAACATGGTGTCATGTAGATAGACCTCTTGCTGGATATGGAGCTGAATTCTACATCCTGATCCTCAGGCAGAAGAGAGAGAGAGAGAGAGAGAGAGAGAGAGAGAGAGAGAGAGAGAGCGAGCGACACATTTCTTCCAACAAGGCCATGCCTACTCCAACAAGACCACACCTCCTGATTCCTATTCAGGTGGTTACTTTCCCAAGCACTAAAATATAGGAAGGCCTCTTGGATCATTCCTATTCAAATGACCACACCAGGTATTGCTCATATTTTTATAGAGATTTTATTTCTTTTTAAATGCATATATATCAAATTATTTAATGTTAAAATTTTATTATAGTAAGGAAAATGAATGCTTTTCATTTTCAGTCTGTTACTTTCTTGATTGAGGTATAAGGAATCTGTAAAAGACACAGCCTTAAATGTATAGCTTATTGATACTTTGCTTATGTGGACCCATATTTAAACCCTATCCAATTGAAGACATACAATATTTTCACCACCTGGTGCTGTTTCCTTGCTCCCATTTCCAGCCAGAAGCAACCATCCTTAAAGGGAATCACTTTCCTCATTTTTATCAACTGGGGTAACGCTGCTTTCCCACAGTGCATTTTAACTCTTTCTAATCTTGATTTCTTTAGTTCAATACTTTTTGAGACTCCTTTGTGTCTTACCCGTAATAGAGGTGAGTCATTTGGGGAGGTGGTAGATTTTTGTTGCTGTTGTTTGTTTTTGTTTTTTATTACTGACAAGTACCTGTTCATTGTCTTGTTCTGCTGTTTGGGTTGCTTCCAGTTCGGGACTATTAGGAAATTTCCCCACACATTCTAATATAGCCTTTCTAGCCACACACACTCATTTCTCTTGGGCCATAGATCAGAGCATAGTTTCTGAGTCATAGGAATGCCATGTTTAATTTTTTCAGAAACTGCAGGCTGTATTCCAAGTAGTAATGACATTGAACTGTATTTGTGTTGTTCAGAACTTTCCAGTCTTAGCTTGATACAGCCAGTGCTTGCTTTTGCTTGTTTGGTTTGCTTATTTGGTTTTTGTGCTTGTTTGTGTTTGACATCCGGGTATGTGTGTTTTGGTAATTTATTCATTTTTTCTTCAATCTCAAAAAATCATGTATGTCTAAACTGGGCCTAAATTTGAAAAGGTTGGTTTTGCTTATGAAAAGAATGTTTCTGGCATTCCTACATACAGTTCTGCTTTTAAATAAGTTAACAACAATTATACAAAGCTAGTGTGTACAGTTAAAGTAAGTCGTAGTTCCTCTTTTTATTTATAGTGAGATTGGTCATTTGGTTGTTCTTGAGGTTAGGCTTTTAAATTTAAGCTATAAACACTACTTAGTCTGTCCTGGGGTAATGCAGTTTATGTAGCTATAAGCAGAATTCTTTCTTCTCCCAATTATGCATACATCCCAAGTTTTATTGCCTTCATCACTGCTTTAGATTTTGCTGGTCAACATTTATTTCTAAAGTTGAATCCCAAATGGGCTGTTGGCAATGTGGTTTCTTCTGGGAGGACAGACGATGTACTTTCCTCATGGGACAGAAAACGCTTCAATGTCAGGCAAAGAGGTCATTTTTCTTCATAATTTTTATAGCACCCCCATTTGGTCCTGTCATTTTCACAGGTGGATACGAACCTCATTTTCTTGTCTTTCAGTCGTAGGCAGATAGCTCAGAAACCTCTGCATACCACACAGAAAAAATTATGCAGGTCTGAATCACAGCAGCTCAGTGAAATCGTTTTGTGGAAATCTCTTGCTACTTAGCCCAGTTGCTATTTGGTATAGAGTGCTGTCCGCATCTTTCAGCACAGACCTGACACGTTGAAGCTACATCAGATGCCTCGAGGAAGTGCGGACTTTACTTTGGACTCCATGATACATTAGAAGATAACCATCCACAAAACCCCCTTTCTTGCTGTGGCAAGTGGATTTTTTTTTTGTTTCCACTCTTCACTCTGCTCTCTTGTAGTTCAACATTCTCCTAGAGTGCTATGTTCTAGAGAGCTGGGGGTGGTACTGAATGGGGCAGGGAGAGATGATATGGCTTTACCCCAGTAGAATTGTGGATACCCCAAGGAAGATCTTGATATCTGATAGTCCAAGGGTTTCAGGGATGTAAGACACAGAAGTGTAGATTTCCATTATGAAGACTAAAAAGATAGAAAAAGAAAAAGTTGAATTTTCAGGAACAAAAACTGAGCAGATACAGTCAGATTGTTTGCATGTATTTCAGTCTTGATCAGAGTTGGGACACTTTGGTCTCTTTTTAATTTCTCGCCATGTGCGGTTTTGTAATTCCTGCAGCCTCTCTGATGCTTCTCTTCTGTTGTGAGCATTGTCAGTAACATTGTTCAACAAACTCCCATTTCAGAGAATGGTGAGTGGTGTGTAGCACAGGGTCCAAGAGCACCACCCAAGGGTTGGCTAGTAGGTTAAATTCCTCCTAAGCTTACAGCACTCGGTACCTATTATAGAATAATAATGTCATCTGACTCACAGAACTGTAATCAGATTTCAGGAAGGTGAGGAAGTCCTTCTCATTTCTCCTGCACAGTGTAGGTCCTCCGGAAATTTCCCTGAGTGGCATTTCATTTGTATTTTAATAAATAAAGCTTGCCTGAAGATCAGGGAGTAAAACAGCCCCACTGGTCAGCATTACACACCAGGCAGTGGTAACACACACCTTTAACACCACTAGCCACACTAGTTGTCATAGAAATAAGGCAGTGCATGCCTTTAATCCCATTGGTGCACGCCTTTTATCCCAGCTCTAGAGAGGATTATAAAACAGGAGGAGACAGCTCTCAGTCACAGTCTCATTCTGAGATTCCTGGAGGCAGGATCACCATTTTTAGATTGATGTGGAGGTAAGAGCCAGTGGCAGGCTCCTTTTGCTTTTTTGACCTTCAGTTTGAACCCCAATTTCTATCTCTGAGTTTTTATTAATCATGCTTCAAGCTATATGTGAATTATCTCTGCTAATTTGAACATTCATGTCTTCTAATATTACTAGAATAAGAAAGACCAATTAGCATCGATTTTCTATTTAATGTGATAATTACTTTCACTAAAATAAAATTCTAAATAAAATCAATTATGATATCTAAAGATAGTTTGGAAAAATCAATGGCCAAAAGAAAATTAATTATCCACATGTCCATTATTCAGATATAACCATTTTATGTAAATGATGCTTTGATTTATTTTCTATTTAGAGATGAGCTTCATTTTTTACCAAGTTGTAACCATCCTATAAAATTTATTTTTTTTTACTTTTCATCTGCTCATTTACCATATAATCACAAGAATTTCCCCATTTTTCTCTATGGTTAAACAAAGGATATCTGACTGTTGATACGATTTTGAATAGTTCTTTTATGTTTAGTGGATTGTTGAGCAAGGGCAAGGTGGATTTTTATTTTTTCAATACTGTAATATTGATTGAATAAAATCATTTCTTTAAAGTTGTTTCACAAAGGTAGAATTACAAAGCCAAGGAATATGAATGTTTTCTTACCTGCATGTTATTTTCTTAGAAAACTTGTCACACCTGTAACCCACCTTTCAGAAATGAAGATTTTCTAGAGCGCTCGATCCATGCCAGACAGATCAACATGAGATCTTGGCCAAAGCACAGAAACCTGTGCTCAGATGTTATGAACCCTTCCCTAGGAAATGCATGGGGTGTGAATGACTGGACCAGATTCCCCATGGGAGACTGTGCCTGAAGTCCTGGATGAGGGTAGCATGAGGTTCAGGATGCTGTGTCCCAGCATAAACAACAGGTTTGTCTGGAAATGTGCTTGGTGCTGCTCCGGGAGCCTGGCTAGTTGCAGAATTGAGGGAATAAATATGCCAAGTGTAAATAAAAGATGGGCCCAAAAGCTAGTAGCGTCTACTATTGCTGGAGGATAAATAAGAATTTACGGTACTTTGAATTTCCCTTTATAACCTGTTTCTATGTGTTTCAAAGGAATACATGAAAATAAAATTTCCTTTGAAATTGCTGACCTTTTGCAATCTAGTTTTTAGTACAGCTTGTTGGGAAACCCCAAAGAATCGAGTTCTTAAACTTTATGACTTATTTTCCTCCACCCCAAAGCTTTTAAGGCTTGTCCGTCCCAGTGTCCTGCAGTTTTATAGTGACACGTTTTCAGGGCTTCTTTTCATGTGTTGTCTTATGGTTCATGAGCACATGAGCACTCTTCAGGTTCTTTCAAATAGTTTTGACTCACTTTCAATCCATGAACCCTTTCTATCCCCCACACTCTCTAGTTTTCACCCCTCCCCTCTCTCCCTCCTTCCCCCATTTCTCCCTCCCTTCCTCTTCCTCCAGGCTCTTGCTGTGTAGCCCAATGTGGCCTTAAACTCATGATTCTCCAGCCTCCACCTACCAAGTTCTGAGATAGGCATACGTCCAGCCAACACAGTGTTCTTTCTGTGAGTATTTTTTTCTTTCTGACCGTTCATTACTTGGGTGTAGATGATCTTTTGACCTCAGACATGCTGAATTATCTATCTCACATGCACTGCAGCTTTCTCTTGGTTTACCCTGGGGTACCACTGAGTCTGGAAGCTGTTTTACAGCTCACGTGACAGGCATCATTTAGATTCATCTGTACAGGTACTTGTCCATTAGCAGGTACAGCCGTGGAAGTCTTTTCCCTGGGCAGCATTATGAAGCATCACAATGTTGAACCACTGGCTCTGTGAGAGGCAGCATGCTGTGTGTCCTGTCTTTTAGTCATATGGACTGTGACAGGTACATCTCCATGGCCCGTAACCAAAGCTCTCACAATGCTCTGGAAGGAACAGCACTCTTTGATTCTGGAGTTGGCAGTGATAGCAACAGTTTTTGCTTCAGGATAGTCTATCTCTTGATACGACTACCGGGGTAAGAATACTCTGGTTTCGTTTTGTTTTGAATTTTCCATGTTGTCCACTTAAGTTTCAGCTTTCTGTGTTTTCATCTTGGGTCACTACCATCTCTCCATGTTCTCTCCAGCTTGGCATGCTTTGTTGGTATTGTATTGGTCTTAGCAGGGTTTGTATGGCCGCAGTGAAACACCATAACCAAAATGCAAGTTGTGGTAAAAAAAAAAGGGTTTATTTGCCTTACACTTCCACATGATGGTGACTCACTGAAGGACTGGAACAGGGCAGGAACTTGGAGGCAGAAGCTATGCAGGAGCCATGGAAGAATGCTGCTTATTGGCTTCCTCATCACGACTTGCTCATCCTGCTTTCTTTTAGAACCTAGGACTACCAACCCCAGGAATGGTACCACCCACAGTGGGCTGGACCCTCCACATAATCGCTGATTAAGAAAATGCCCCATTTTTTGCCTACAGCTGGATCTTATCAAGGCATTTTCTCAGTTGATGGTCCTTCTCCCCTTGTCAGTTGACTCTAGCTTGTGTCAAGTACATAGAAAACTAGCCAGAACAGTGTTCCTTTTAAGGTTGCATGTATGAAAGTTTTGCCTGTGGCTGTGTGTGTGTGTGTGTGTGTGTGTGTGTGTGTATGACAGAACATTGCAGTCTTGACACAGAAATGGTTGATTTCTGTGAATTTTGAGACACAGAAAGCTACTATGGTTTTTGTCAACATCTTTTCCTGACTATTCAACTTGACAGTATAGTGTATGCCCTTGGGTGTGTATCCATGTTTAAAGTAGAATAGAGAATAGCTAAAAGAAAGAAAATCTGGGTATCCAAAAATACACACTCATGCATTTCTGTTTCTGCCATTGGGGTTGTGGTAAGCTTTTCTAGCACTAATACCCATCCTTCACACTGACTGGAAAGTACTTGATAAGAAGTATCTGCAGCCAGCATCTTTGCACAGGGCAAGAGTGTTCCAAGTGTTAAAAAATCTGTATTTGCCACCCAAGCAACATGCATCTTGGTGGTTCTTGTTGTGGAATTATGGCCAATCAGAACGGATTTGCTTGAGTTCTGTGAAGCCTTTCACATCAGCACATTCTCAGTATTCCTCAACGCTCTAGTGCCTCCAGCAAAGATTTAATAAGCCCTGTTTGCAAAACAGAAAGAAAAAGCCTAATGGCTCAGTAGAAAACCCCATTAATGTTTCAGGCTACTGACTGTTGAATCCAAATATAGATTTTAGGAAGAAGCAATGAACAAAGTGAATTTCTTTTGAAGTAGAAAAAAATTTTTCTTTCTTTTGCTGTAAGGAGAGAGATTAAAGTTAGTTTCCCGATAAAGTGGAAAGAAATTAATAATGTCAGTGTTACCCTAAATATAATGGTTGTGGTTTTTTTGAAATTATTTAATTTCTAGTGATTTTAAATTAACAATGTTAAGACTTTGTCTGTTTTGAGGTAAGCCACCTGCCTGCCCATGGACTCTTCTACCCCTGAGGTTTGTTTTACAAAGACCCCATGTACTGTATACAACTCCTTCTCCCAACTCCTCACCCACAAGGGCCACAGCCCTGTTCCAACTCAGGCAGATCTCCCCTTCTCAGGTCACAGCAGGTAGAAGAACAGCCCCCAATTCAGATGGAGAACCCCTGTCTGACCAGAGACCACTCAAGCTACCAGAAGTCTCGCATCCAACTCAGAAGGAGACACCCTGCTGGACCAGAGGCCACAAAAGCTACCAGAACTTCAGGCAACAAAGATCAGAAGACCAAAGAGAAAACAGACTACAGAAACAAAACATCCATGATTTCAATCTCTACTACAGAATTATAATAATAAAAATCCCATGGTAGTGGCATAAAAACAAAGAAAATTGATCAATGGAATGGGATCAAAGACCCAGACATAAATCTGCATGCCTCTTGATGCCTAATTATTGATAAAGAAGCCAGAAATATGCAATGGAAAAAAGAAAGTACCTTCAACAAATGGTGCTTATCTAGCAGACCTGTATCTGTCACCCTGCACAAAACTCAAGTCCAGGTGGATCAAAGACTTCAACATAAATCTAGATACACTCGACCTGATAGAAGAGAAAATGGAAGATTGCCTCGAACATATTGGCACAAGAGACAACTTCCTGAACAGGATACCAATAGCACAAGCACTAAGATTGACAATTAATAAATGGGACATCATGAAACTTAAACGTTTCTATAAGACAAAGGTCACTGTTAACAGAGCAAAAAGGGCTGCCAGAGAATGGAAAAAGATTGTTACCAGCTCCACATCTGACAGAGGGCTAATATCCAAAGTATATAAAGAACTCAGATATTAAAAACCCAATAATCCAATAAAAAATAGGGTACAGATATAACAGAATTCTCAATTGAGAAATATCATGTCTGAAAAACAAAGAAATCTTCAACACCCTTAGCCACCAGGGAAAAGGAAATCATAATGACCGAGATTCTGTCTTACATTGACAAAATGGCTACGATCAAAAACATAAGTGACAGCTCATGCTGGTGAAGATGTAGAGCAGGGGGAATACTCCTCCATTGCCAGTGGGTATGCAAACTTGAATAGGTGCTTTGGAAATTTATATGACAATCTCTCAGAATGTTGGGAATAGATCTACTTCCAGTCCCAGCTCTACCACTCTGGTATATACTCAAAGGAGGCTCTGTCCTATCACAATGACAGTTGCTCAACTATGTTCATAGAGGTTTTACTCATAATAGCCAAAAACTGAAAACAACCTAGATGTTCTTCTGTAGATGGAGGCCACTTGTTCGTTTCCTGGCTGCTCAGACCTGAAATAATCACACAGAAAACATATTAATTGCAATACTGTTTGGCCAATAGCTTAAGCATATTTCCAGCTAGCTCTTACAACTTAAATTAACCCATTTCTATTATCTTATATTTTACCACAAGGCTCATGGTTTACCGGTAAGTTTCAGTTTCCAGCTCACATCTTTCTCCTCTGTTGGCTACTTTGGCGTCTCCCAAGACTCTGCCTACTCTTTCTATATATCTTTTCCAGCCTGGCTATAGTCTGTTAAGTCATTGGCCAAAAGCTGCTTCTTTTTATTAACCAATGGCAATAAAATATATTCACAGCATACTGAGGGTAATCCCACATCACCTCCCCTTTTCTGCATACAGAAGAGAATCACACATCATCCCTCAACTAAAGAATGAATAAAAAAATGTGGGACATTTACATAATGGAGTCTTAGTCAGCTATTAAAAAGAATGACATCGTCAAATTTGTAGGCAAATGCATAGAACCAGGAAAAATTATCCTAGATATCCAAAGCTTCCCAGAGATGATTTTTATTAAGATACGTGGCTTTTATTGAGTGCTTTCTACGTGCCAGGCCCTCCACTAATGATCAAAAAGTACATTATTGCTGATCTTTCAAATAATGTGGATTTGAGGCTACTATTATTGCTCTATTATATATAAGAATGTTGAATCCTGATTGTTTCAGTTGGAGTCATACAGACAAGAAGTAGACGCTGCTTGCAGCTGGTTCTGCCTGACTCCAAATCAAGATGTTTAAATACACCACTGTAGCACTGCACAGCTAGCATCTGCTGGAGATAATGACCTAGTATAATATACACAGCAATTTCTTCCTCTCTGTTCCTCCTCCTCCCCTTTCTTCTCTGGAAACAGAGTCTATGCAGCCTAGGCTGGTTTTGAACTTGCCATGGTCCTGTTTCAATCTCTCAAATGCTGGAATTTCAGGCTTGTGCCACTAGCTTCCTTTATATCATTTATTAACTTTTGAGTCACACAGGAATGTAAATGACTCATCACATCATATTTTTTTAAAATAATATTCATCAGACAGTTGTGCCCTAACTAAAGCAGTTAGGGAGACGGCAACATTTAAACTGGAGGGGAAGCAATGCACATTTGTACTGCAGCCTGGCAAAGTCATTAGGACTGAGCTCAAATATCTCAGCGTTCTCAAGGAAACAAAACCATAATCTTACACATTTTTGCATGTGAAGGTACCTGTCAGGAGCAACAGTTTCTCTCCTTTTGCGATGTCACTGTCCATATAAAGACAGAAACCCTATCAAGGCACGGTCACAAGTTTTCAGATTCTGTGTTTTGAGTGTACCTTCAAGAACCAACACTGGGAAAGTCTGCGATTGTATGTAGTATTAGCATCAGATACTATAGTTTTATACTCCTCGGTGACACACACATGTTTTTGGACAGCTTCCATGTGAATGCTTTCAAGGCTGCGGCATTCAAAGATTGCTTAAGGAAAGCCACTGGGTCATTTTTGACTCTTAACTGAGCTGGGGGAAATTCCCAGTTTTGTTGTTGTTGTTGTTGCTCTTGGCAGAACTGCTATTTTAGAATTATCGTCCATTGGGAAACTCGTCGGTATAGAAATCATTCAATGTGCCATTTAAAATGGCAATATGTTGATTCACAAATGGAGATAATGGGACTCTTTGTTCCTAAGTTCTGCCATGAATGAGAGATGTGATTGGACACTGCAGCTCCTCTTTGGGTGATTTTACCTCAACTTTATAAATATTGTGATTTCAGATATGAGTGTGATTAAGAATAATGACATTATTCTGGGTTTTTCACTTTTACAGATTAGGTTTTATGGTAACCTGCCCCCGCATTCCGAAAGTAAGTGACTGATGGATGAGAATCCATTTAATCTTGTGACTTAGTTCACTCTCACTTTTCTTCTGAATAAGGTGTGCTCCTTTGCAAAGATAGGAAGAGAGTAACATACATAAGAGTGCTCTTGAGGTTTCTTTTGAGGCAAGGGAAAGCAGCCTGCAGGCAGAGAGCTTTGGGTATTTTTTTGTTCTCAGCACAGGACTGTGTCCTTTTGTTTGCCAATTATTTAAGAGCTTGTGCTGGAGGACAATTTCTGACTCAAAACATTTTTATAAAGCACTCTTGGAGAAGGGTGGTCTGATTGTTTCTATTAGCTCTGTAAGGATTCAGTGGCTGGACAGTGCAGAAGAACAAACAGCTGCCTACTAACTCAGACACAACTCTCAGTAACACAGTGACTTCTGAATCACTAATTCCAGGCCAGTGAGTGCAGCAGGTGTTTTTTTATTATATTGAATCTTTGGTCAGTTTTTCACTTCTACTAACAGAGTTTCAAAACATTCTACTTGAGGATCATAGGGAATGGGCTCACTTGTAGAGACATTTGACTTTGTGGACCTCTCAGCAGCTGCAGCCACTCGTGGACACTGTTATATCAATGATGTAAAATTTTATGATTTCCTCTATCACAACTTCTTACATTTATATTTTTATTATTAAAATATTAGTGTTATTGATGGAATCCTAGAGTAGCAAAGACACAGTAATTAAGGAAATCCAAATAGAGTGTACAGTTTATAGTAAGGCCTCAATACAGATGTGTTTTTCATAAAGCTCAATGTCTTCTACATTAGAGAGAATTTATTTATATTTTAAAGAGTGTTTGTCTATAGAAACTTCGGGAAGTTTAGAGGCATAGTGTACAGAAGAACACATTTGGGGTATATTTGTGCAGTTAAGCACATGACTTTTATAGGACAAGGGGGATATACACACTGTGTCTTAAGGTTTTTCTGGTATAAGAGACCACACACACAGCTTCTAACATCCTTGACCATCTTTCTATGTCACCGTATTGTATAACATTGGCTCATGATATTCAGCTCTATGAAAATATTGCAGAGTCTTTAACCAATTTCATCTTGTTGAAACAGTTACTCATATCATTATTATACAAAGCACCATGCTGTAGCTTTGTTTAAGCTTCATTAATATCCATTATTGGTTCCTCAGGAAAGAACATTGCTAATTCTATGAACAAATGAATGTATGGTATACTGGCAGTCTAGAACTAATCAGGAAGTGGAGAGGAAGGTATTGGTTACTCTGTTTGAAGTTTTGGTACCCATGACTAGAGGCAGTGTGAGGACCAGAAGGGATAACTTCGTAAATACCACTGAGGCATGAGAAAAAGAGCAGATTGGGTGTTGCTTTGTACAGACTTGGCACAGAGGAGAGCTTCACGGATGCTCAGAGCATCCTTCTCCATTTGCTGGGTCACAGAACAGTTTTGGCTAATTAACTCAGAGCCAGGTTTCTAAGTATGAGAACCCCACTTATATCCCATCACCCAGAAGGAATAGGAGTTGTGAGCTACTTTACAGAGGAACCTGGTTTGACAGATTTTCACAACAGTCTGTTGGCCTTTTGCATCCAATTTTCAGCAAGCCTAGTGGATATTCCTATGAAGATACTCATATGACTTCCCTGTGCAGCATCCTCCAGTTGGCCATGGCTCCTCTTCTCTTGGCCCTTACTTTCAGAGCTGCACAGAATTATGTCTGCTCCAATCATTCAATTACCCTGCCCTGCACATGCCAGCCGCTCAGATTACCCGCTTTGAACAATGCATCCATGCCAGGCACAGCAACCACACCTGTAATCCCAGAGCCACTCAGGTTACCCACTTTGAAAAATGCATCCATGCCAGGCACAGTAACCACACCTGTAATCCCAGAGCCTAACAGAGGAGGCTAATGAGGTGGAGGTCAGCCCGGACTTCTCCTGAGTTCATCATCTGCCTGGGAAATATAGCAAGACTTTAAGCAATCAAACAAACAACTCCTCCCTGTCATTTCTGTGAACAGTGCTCCCATGAGTTCCCTGACTGTGCTTCTGCTGCCATGGTGTTCAAACTCCGCTATAGCCCAGCTGCTTCCTGTTAAGGAACTGTAAAAGCACATTGATGAACCCTTTTCTGTCCGCAGACGTTCTGAATTTGTGAATGGCATCTGTGTTGTTTTACATTTGTCATTTGTTGGATTTCGAGTGTTTTCCTCCTGCGAAGTGTCTCCTTCAGGATGTTTTGAGTGTGGCTCAAACACCGACTTGTGTTCTTTTCTGAAGTCCACTCCCTAAACAGGGTTTTCTTTTCCTCTGTTCCTGAAAGAGTGTTCCAATGTAAACTTCATCTGCTGGCTGGAACTCTGGCCACCCACCGCAGCCTGGGAAAGACAGAAAGATTCACAAAGCCAGAGCCCCCAAAAGTTATCCAGAATGCTGCCCCCAAGTCTCAGCCTCGAAACACTGAACACAGCAGAGGAAGTCTCTGTCACTCCCAGCGCAGCACGCTCTTAGATTACAGAAAAAAACAGAAGGCTATGCAACTCACCTGCAAATCTGTGGAAGAAAAGATAAACATGGATGCGACTGGAAAGACAGCAGAGATGATCCCTGAAATGATGCGGGTGCCTCTGGACCAGTGCCCTTGTGTAGATTTTGAGGCAGTGATTAAGAACACTCTCAGGAAAGAAATTCAGCAAGCCCTATGAAGTGGGACTCTTCCAATCTTTTGAAGTTGGAGCTGCCCTGCAATGCCACCAGCCACCAGCTCACCCAGCTTCTCTACCCTGCAGCTCTCTTCACCCCACTCCTTTTCTGCCTACAGCCGTGGGAAAGAGATTTAGATGTTCCATAATGATTGGCTCATAGCTTGTCTGTATCACTGGGCCATACATATCTCACTGTTTTGGGTTTGATTTTTTTTGTTGGCTTTTATTTATTTATTTTTTTGGCTTTTTTTTTTAATTTATTTATTTATTAAGGATTTCTGCCTCCTCCCTGCCACCGCCTCCCATTTCCCTCCCCCTCCCCCGATCAAGTCACCCTCCCTCATCTGCTCAAAGAGCAATCAGGGTTCCCTGACCTGTGGGAAGCCCAAGGACCGCCCACCTCTATCCAGATCTAGTAAGGTGAGCATCCAAACTGCCTAGACTCCCCCAAAGCCAGTACGTGCAGTAGGATCAAAAACCCACTGCGATTGTTCTTGAGTTCCCATTCTTCCTCATTGTCTGCTATGTTCGGCTAGTCCAAATTTATCCCATGCTTTTTCAGACCCAGGCCAGCTGGCCTTGGTGAGTTCCCGATAGAACATCCCCATTTTCTCAGTGTGTGGGTGCACCCCTCGCGGTCCTGAGTTCCTTGCTCGTGCTCCGTCTCCTTCTGCTCCTGATTTGGACCTTGAGATTTCTGTCCGGTGCTCCAATGTGGGTCTCTGTCTCTGTCTCCTTTCATCGCCTGATGAAGGTTAACATTCAGGAGGATGCCTATGTGTTTGTCTTTGGATTCACCTTCTTATTTAGCTTCTCTAGGAACATGAATTATAGCATCTCTGCTATAGATGAGCTCTCCTGTGAACTGAGCTAATTGAAGATGTTTGTTCCTATATCCCCTGTACTTTGCATTTTACATTCAGGTCCCAAATCCCCAGCACCGCGTGGTGTGGTGCAGTTACTTACATCCCTAGATTCCTTGTAACTGCTTCCAGCACAAAGAGCTTTTTCCTGTCTGAAGCCTTTGATGTGCTAAGCCTCAGTCACACCTGTAGCAATGGATGCGGTATCTGATACAGCCTATGGATGTGAACTAAATACCCATGTGCCTTTAGGAGGTGGCACTAGGTTTTACATTCTTTGAGAAATGTTTGAAATCATTCACCTGTCTCTTGTTTTGTTCGTTGGTTGGTTTGTTGGTTGATTGGTTGGTTGGTTGGTTAGTTGGTTTTAGTTTTTGTTTTTTGCCTGGCATGCCTAAATTGGCACTTAAAAAATGAAAATAAAAAAAAATGCCTGGAATTAATTCCTACTATTTGCCTAACTAAGAAAACTTTCTGGTGGCTTCTCTAGGAACTATTATGAACAATATAATAAATAAATCTGTTTATTAACTTGTTTTCCCAGATTACTATAGCACAAATTAAGTTAAAATATGATTGGGAGAAGCAGGGATTACTGGTCACTCACATGATCTCTTAGCTTTACACTCACAGCTGTGCCCAGGCACTGGTCAGAATACACAGCAGTCAAGCCTGCTGGTGTGGGTGGTTCTCCATTTAATACAGGAAGAGAGAGTATGCACCAAGCAAATGTGAAGAACAAGAAATATATCAACCAAGGATTGCTCCCATGTCAGCGGCAAGTGTGAAGCAGGTGGTTTTGCACACCTAACTGAGCACTAAGTGACCCCGGGAGCCCCACACAAGGCACCTTGGTGCTGCTGGGGGATCATTTTGTCCATCTGGGTTTTTATTGTTGAGAGGGGCCAGCTGTGCCAGCAAAGTATCCTGCATGTATTTCATTCAGTGATGCCTGAAGTTAGATCCATTTATGTCTCTCTTAGTGTTCTCATTGTTGCTTAGGTTCTCTGGGATTGTGAATTGTAGGCTTGTTTTTCTTTGCTTTATGTCTAAAAGCCACTTATTGAGTGGGTACATATGATATTTGTCTTTCTGAGTCTGGGTTACCTCACTTAATATGATGTTTTCTAGATTCATTCTTTGACTGCAAATGACATAGTTTCGTTCTTTTAGCTGAAGAAAACTCCTGTTTTTCTTCTCCCATTTTTAGGCTCCTAGGTGTATTCTATAGCTTGGCTGTTAATCTGTGCAATCATTGTAAGCATGTGTGCAATATTCATCTTTGCTGACGTGGCCTCCCATGGGTCTGTTCCAAGTGTGATATGGCTACATCTTATAATAGTCACAATAATAGCTTTTTGAAAAAATTCCATTCTGATTTTCATAGTTGGGGGACAACTTTATATTCCTACCAACAAGAATGACCAATCACTGACAGCATGACAGCATGTATTATGGTTTATTTTCTGGATTATTGGTGTTTGCTATGTATTGATTTCTTTTTTTTCTTTTGGTTTACACGTTTTATTCTTGCATAAAATTCCTAAACTCCTTACATTTGAGGCACATGGTTGTCTGTGCCAAACCTGTTTAAGGAGAATGTTAAGCACCTGTGTTTTAATAATCATTCTTTCTTGCACAGAGTTTCTCTGCAAAGAGAATGAACATGGGCAGAAGTTCCCTTTGGTCCCTTACTGTTTTGCATTGTCCACACAACTCTAAGGCAAAAAGTTTTTTCATTGAATGGGAAAGAAGTCAGCGATAAGAATGTGGAGTGTCTTGCGGGTGAAGATCCTGACAGGTTTTCTGGGAAGTCAGTTTTAGAAAAGGTCACTAGATACTCGAATTTGGGTTTTGTCTCAACCTGGGCTTGGTTATCTGGTTGGACTTAAGCCTACATGTCGAATTTGTGTTCAACATAAATGAATGAATAAATTGGTCTGTATTAGAGGTCATGTCTCAAGTCTGTGAGAAAATGTTGAACTGTTAGTAAGAAATATAGAAACAGTTGCCATCTGTGAATTTTTAATTGAGCTCATGTTAGTATCATATTTTTTTCAAATTTTATTAAAATAGTATTGCATCATTTTCCCCTTCCCTTTCCTCCCTCCAGCCCGTACCAAATCCCTCCTCCCATTCTTTCCATGACCACCCCTGTCTCACATTGGTAGCTCCTTCTCCCCTGATTAATCTCATTATATATGTATGCATGTATGGATGTAAGTATATATGTGTGTGTATGTATGTGTTTATAGTAAGTATAAATGTGCATGTGTGTATGCATGTAAGTATACATGTATGTATTATATATGTATATATGTGTATGAATATGTACAAAAATAAAACAAACTCCCAAGTCCATTTTTGTTATTTGTATGTACGTGGTTTCAGGGACACTTTGTATTGGACACCCAATTAGGAGGCTCATCTCTGGGAGATGCTAACTCTCCCTTTCTCAGGAGTCATTGGTTGTCTGTAATTATGAACTCCCAGTAGGTGCAGTAGCTAAACATAAAAAAAAATGCTTTATAAAAACACTTAGAAAGGGGTTGGGATAAGGAAGTTGAGATAATTCCTGGCTTGCTGAAAGTCTTGAAACCATAAAATGGCAATTATTATAAGAATATAAAACAGCATAACCATTAAAATGCTGCAGCACAGAACATCATGGTCAAGAACCAAATGGCAAAAGATGGTCATATTAGAGAGCTTATTTCCTTAGAGTAGAAAATTACCAGAGATAGGAAATACCATAAATAAGGAAAGATGATTAACATGATAGAAAAAAATGGAAAAATATATGAACTACGAATTGGTCCTAAGCCCATGAAAGCCTTGTCAATAGTTAGACAAATGCAGAGGTAAAGTACATTGTGGTGTCATCTCTTATCTCTTGGCTTACTGCCTCGTCGTGCCCTGTGCCCACGGGCATGTGAGAAAATAGACATAGGTTTCCAGTGGGAGAACTTAGTGCCATATGCCAGCAGAACACTGATGACAACATAGTTAAAATTACTTATGCCCTTGCTTGTTGATACAGCAATTGCATCTAGATCTGGACCGTTCTTGAGGTATGATTGCAGGATTATTGGATGTAACATTATTGATGATTAACAAGATTCATCAGTGGGGAAGGCTAGTTCAGTAACCCAAGTCATATTCTTAGGACTAAGCATGTATTTTGAAGCTATAAAAAGAAAGAGTTCAACCGATAGTACTTGCATGCCTGTACTTATGTGCATAATTATACTGACCAAATCATAGAAATAGCCTGGGTCCCATCCATAGATTATTAGATGGGGAAAAATGTGTAGTATTGCTTAGCTATAAGGAGGAAATTTTATTTCATTTTCAGGAAGATTTATGGAGCTAGAGATCATATCGTGTGAGACTCAGACAAGTGCAGCCTTTTCTTCCATGTGGAGTGTAAAGGAGAAAAATAATCAGGAAAATATGAAGGTGAAGAGTTCTGGGGGTGGCAAAGTCGGCTCGGGGAAGCTGGAGGAGAAGTAAGGGAGAGTGGTATGGTGACTGTGACCAACACATGTTATATATGCACCCATGAAAGGCTGCAGTGAACCCGATTATTTTGTACAATCAGGGCATGAAAATGAAAAGAACTTGAGAATTTCTATCTGGATGAGTTTCGGGAGGTTTCCACAGTTCAGTGTTTTTTAAAAACTTCCCTTGAATGGGGAGAATGAGAAGAATGACTGTTCATGTGTGTAGTTTCCACATCAAGAAAAGGGGAAGGGGCTGAGTGAGGTGGACACAGATGCAGGCATCATGCTTTGGTATCTTACTTTTAAGTCATGTGTGTGTGTGTGTGTGTGTTACCTATTTAAAATAAGATAAAATTTACAAAGAACAGTTAATGTATGGGCATTGGCTGAATTCATAAGTGTCTTTGGGATCTTTGGGAATAGACCGTCATGAAGAATCAATGCTTTCAGGGAACAGACCTCAGGCTGAGTGTCAGATGCCAGAGTGCACAGGTGCTCACAGGTGTTCATTGTTGCTTCCTTATGCCATTGAAGGTCATTCTTGCCATTCCCTGGAGAAATTAAACATTATCTATTAAACAATTGAGCAATGAGCAGAACAGTTTTCTGGAGTAGCAAACTAAGAAAGTAAAATGTTCCGATGACCCCTGCCACAGAGGAGGTTTAAGAAACTCATCATCATTTGCTCACATCCTTGGCACTGTGTGTGTTAAACTAGTGCTGGAACCCAATCGGCTTCCCACCTGCATCCAAGTCATCATCTCTCTAATTTTTAATGTTCTCAAACATTACCTGTTGAAGCTGTTAAATCCGGTAAGTACTTTCACATACCCAATTAAATACCCAATTACCAATTTGAGACTCTTGACTTACGTCTTAAAACGAAACAAACCCGCCCTGCAGCTGCATTGTTAATGGGTGTAGATTTTGAGGTAAGCAATGCTAGCTCTTCTCTCACAGTGTAAGTGGAAGTATGATGTTGTGCTCCTATGTCATGCCCCATGAACTGCCCACGCCGGTGTTGGCCATAATTTTGTATGTCCTTTCAAGGGGAGGAAGAAGATTGGGGCAAACAGTAGCTGTCAGGGCCCAGGCAGGAGTACTAGAGCAATTCCCATTTCATGAAAATCATAGTGCCTTTGTATTAAGGCCAGGAAACCAAACCAGGAAGTCTAGAGCTCTAGTTGTGAATATAAATATGTATTTAACAAGATTATTTCCTAAACATTTAGCTTGGACACAGAGAGTACCCTGGGTCCTTGGCCAGGATGTGCGTCATCTTTAGGCTCACCCCAGCTCAAGGCAATTTGAAAGGAGGAACTCATAGACTGACTGCGTATCTGTACCTGCTTGCCCAGTGCTTTCCCCTTAGTGAGCTTGCCTGTTTCCTTGTGGAAGCAGAAATGGGGCTTGGGGAAAGAAGCGCAACTGTGCTTTGCTTCCCGTGAGCTCAGCCCACCTCTCCATATCACCCTTCCTTTCAGTGTGTGTTCTTCCAACCCTCCTACGTGATCATAAGAGATGATGGTAGTGAGAAGTGTGCCCCGTGGCATCTTTGATATCCTGCCTGTATTCTAGCACTCAGGGATATCCCTCTTTTTCTGAAATACATCTCCTAAGGAGTGCAGCTATTTTCTGTCACCTGGCTACTTCCTGCATCATCTTCCATCTCCATCACTTTCATGTTACTTTCAGGATGCACACAGTAAACATTGTTTGAATGCATGTTATTTGTGCTTTTAAATTTTCTGGGAGAGAAAAAAAAAGTCATGCTGCTTTATGATCCAAGTGTTGGCAGTTTAACTCCCTCTTAAGTGACAGAAAATTTACATATACTTCCCATATCTGGCTGTGATTCTCTCCAGGGGAATTTAGGAAAGAATTATGAGCATAGGGTTTTGCCACTCCCAGCAGGAAGAAAAAAAAACCTTCATATAACATTAGGCTCCTTTCCTGCAAAGAGGATTCTCCAGCCCTGCTCTCAGGCAGCTCCTCTTAGCCATGCAGAAGGGATGGCAAGGATGGCCCTCCTTTCATGCATCTCGGATGAGTCTTGGAAGAATGTATGAGGAGCTGAAAACAGCCCGAGTGTTAGACATGCAGAGTATGTATTTCTCATGTCCTGCTTGGATTTGCAAAGGTGTAGAGCTTTCTGCATTACCCAGGAAGTCCATTGCTGTGTTTGTTTCTCATTCTGTTAGGTCCAGGTATCTGGACCTGAGAAGATGGTCCCCACAGTGTCAGCATGCATTCATTTCTGTTACTTTCGGAGTCAGAGAATGTTAAGACTAGAAGGAGTAAATACTGTTTCCCTGGCCCAGGTTCAATATTAAAATTGATAATAGACTCAAACAGGAAAGGTCCGTGTGCCGAGGCAGATAGGCAGCATGTGTCCTGTTTCCCCAGATTCCCAGTCCCCCCGCTGCTCCCTGAGGCCGCCTTCATGTTAGTATTGCTGCTGCTGTTTGCCATCCGGCAGTGGTGCACAAGGTTCATTGCCATGTGGAGCATCCTCCCCATGCGACGGGATGCGTAGATTTTAGGTAAAATCCTGTGCCGTTAATGTTGTTTTGCCATCGGATGAACAGGAGAAATACAGGATCTTCAGACAAAAGAAACATTGTTCTGCACTAGAAAGCTACTTTAGTAAGCTTGTCCATTCGGCAGAAAGCAAAGAGCATTAGTTTTCTCTTAGGGGCAATAGGCTGAGCTGTAATTCTTTGAACACTATAGATCTGAGACCCTATAAACAACATACCTTTGTGAGGCTCGCAACAAGAAACTTTTTTTTTTGATTCTTACATAAACTTCCCTTTACTTTGTTCTAGCAGCAAACAAACTTTTCCATAGGGAAAAAAATAGCTATTAATTAGCTTTAGCCTTTTGAATAGAGGTGACCTTCCACCTGTCATAATGCATGAGCTGCATAGTAAAGACTTTAATGAACAAGACAGCATGGAGTGCGTGTGGCCTCCTATGTAATGAGGTTTGTTTCCGTGGCTAGAACTGGAACAGGAGTGTTGATGATAACCTTTTGTCTTTTGAAAGCAATGCTTTTAGGTAAAAACAAGGAATGAATTTGATCTGATGTCACTTCTGCATTCACCCCTCCCCCATCTGCATTTCTCTTCTGAAAAAAACCTGCACAACCCTCTGTGGTAGTGTAGACTTAAGACGGAGACCAGTGGCATGATGAATCCATCATGTACAAATTTGGACCTCTGATCTGAGGGCTGTCCCTTCAGCTCTTTTTGCTCTTCACTTTAATGCACAACCCAGCAGCCTTCCTCTCCAGCCTCTGCCCTCATTCAGCATGCAGATTCTCAGACAAAATCTTTCCATGAGAGAAGAGTATGCAATTTACCAAGGACAAAGATATTGCCTTCAAAATCCCCACTGCTTAAGATTTGTAAGTGCCTATTTGGAGTGTTCAGTGTATTTTAATTTTAGTTTGTAATCAAGAGCATCCATTACCTCATTTCTAGGACAAAAAATTGACAGTCTGGGGATTCTGCATATGTACATCAGCAAAATTATGTTCCTTGTCTATTGGAGCCAGGTGTGGTGTTATATGAATTGTCAGATGTGTCCTGGGGAAGATAGAACTGGAGTTTGGGCGCATAGAGTCTGCGTCTGTTATGTTTGGACGCTGTTCCCACGCTCTTCCGCCACATCCTCATTGTTCTCAATCAAGGAAGAGAGATCCAGAGGGTGGACTTCCAGCTGCAAAATAAATCACCTTACAAGAAGTCCTCAGTAGATGGTGGGAGCAAATGGAAAAGAAAAACAATCAAAACAAACACCACTGCCGAACAGCAGTGACCTTTCCTGTCCTTCCTTTTGAATGGCTGTCATGGTCCTTCCAGCCCAGAAACAAAGTCACTGTGGTCCTATCCCTTTGTTACCAATCCCAAATCAGTCACATTTGGCCATCTCTATCTTTAGTTTCTCCCCTCTGAAAAGGTGATTTAGACATTGTTCATTCCTACACTTAAACAAGTGACTGTCCATAGTATTTATCCTACCTTTTGGAAAGATTTTGTTTCCTTTCTTGGTCCAAGCCCTACTTAAGAATTTAACTTTTTTAAATGATTACCTTAGCTTTTGAAAACCTCTACTTGAGCTGAAATATAGGACCATATCCAAATTTCCTGCACAACTACTACACACATTACACAACAGCATTATCAGGGATGTTCTCAGCTGAGTTTCTTGCATTCAAAATTTAAATTTTTTTGATCATTCTATCTGTGTCCATCTTGTTGACTCTGTTCCCACAGAGAACCTTCATTAATACAGGAGTGAGCTGGGTGCCTTTTACCCGTTTATGATGATCCTCTTTGCTTAAAGAATCAACATTGTTTTCTAATATAACATTGTAGCCTTTATCAGTAGTCCAGACTTGAATGATGAGCATTTCTGAGTAGTCTTATAGCTAAACAAGTGTGCTCTACCTGTGACAAAGCAGGTTGACTCATACCCATGGTGTTTGTAGACAGAGAATCAGGAGAGGGGAGAGGTTGGTGTCAAGAGGTCATCATTTAGTATTTGAGACAGACAGTGATATCCCTCGGTGGAATTCTCAGTTGCGTAAAGTTACTGCCTCTGCCAAATGGGGGAAGCGTCTTAGTTCATGATCCTCAGCAATGATATCTGAGTAAACTGTAATTTCAATTAAAGGTAAGCATCAAAGCTTTTGATGTTAGCAATCGTTTTTGCAAAAATATCAAATTTTGCAAAATTTGATCCAGTTTTAAACATTTATTTTCTTGTTTTGTGTATGTGGTGGTGGATTGGGGCACTCCTTCAGTGTGTTGTATAGAGAGGAGAGGATAACTTAAAGGAGTTGGCTCTCCCCCCCCCCTCTCTCTCGGTCTCAGAGATCGTACCTTCAAATGCCATTCAGTCATGGGCATTGAATGACAGTAGGAGAACGCAGACAAGCTATACTGGATAGGAAAGTTTTGGTCATTTGCACTGAAGGTAGTAAAAGTTTGGCTGGTTGCTGGTTGTGAGAGTTCTTGTGACCTTTAGATCCACTGATGACATCATCTGACACAGTCCCAGATTACAGCTTGAGGGGAAAAACGGCCCACAGCTCCTGTTTATCTTGAACATGGAAGTTCCCTAAACTGTGACAAATGCCTATATAGATAGGGATGGTGAAAGGGTTTTCTCTTCATACCTTGGAATCATCCTGACATTTTGAGCAGCCTGTCTACTTAATGTCCATAGCATTCATTCCGTGTTTACTCACCACTGATGCCATCTGCTAGATACATTATTTGTCTCCCAAGAGGAGCTCAGAGTGGCTTTCTTGCACTGTGGAAGAATACAATGAGATATAAAATACTGCTATAGATTATAGACAAAACAAAAAATAAGTTTTCAAAGTCAATTGTCTCTAAATTCTTTGAGAGTGTGGTCAAAGAATGAGCCTCTAAACTGGTATAGGAGGTCATTCTGTTTATGGATTGCTTTCATTGGTTAATCAATAAAGAAATTGCTTGGCCTGATAGGGCAGAACTTAGGTAGGCAGAGAAGACAGAACTGAATTCTGGGAGGAAGAAAGTAGAGTCAGAGAGCTGCCATGGAGACGCCAGGTCAGACATGCTAAATATTTCTCAGTAAGCAACGACCTCGTGGTCAATGCAAATTAATAGAAACGGATTAAATCAAGATGTGAGAGTTAGCCAATAGGAGGCTAGAGCTAATGGATAAGCAGTGTTTTAATTAATACAGTTTCTGTGTGGTTATTTCAGGTGTAAACTAGCCGGGCAGCCAGAACAATGGGTCCCGCTCCCTGTAACACTAAACCATTACTCTAGATAACAAGATAACCATAGATACGTTGCATCATTAATTAAAAAACCAGTGTACTCAAATAGGAGGTCAGATAGGGCTGGTGCCAAGCATGTGCTTATACCACATTTGACATTTTTGATGTATTTTTATACTGCTGATATTTTCTTCTGTGTCTGAAAATGGGAAATGGGAACCTCAGTAGGAGTCAGTGATGGACCATGAAGGGAGTGGGTGATGTGTTATGGATGGGTAGGACAATGCCTCATATTATAGACTACATAGGAAAGTTTTGGCAGGATTATTAAAAAAATACTGGAGACAATTTAAATAACAACTCTCAGGCTGTGAAAATGTAAAAATGGAAATGATGGTAATTATATTCTATAAAGAGCTCCTTGTCAACAAAATTTTTTAGTTGTTGGCATAAGTTATAAATTACTTTGAGAATAAGTTGAAGGAACATTTATACAATGTGTCTTAGAAGACTGTAACCAAGGGAAACATGAGTGGGGAAAAAAAAACCCTTTTGAGATACCTTTCCTGATAGACATGCAGCGCTTACATGTATGATCTGTAACACAAACTTTATGTCAGACTTTGGCTTATACATTGAAAGAATAGAAGACATCACTTCTGAAGAAAAGTTATAATTTTATTATCTTATGGATCTCAGGACTTTCATATTTGGCTCTTAGTTTAGCGTTAAGTCTAATACAGATTACTTTGCAATAGAAAGTGGTAATTTCTGCCACAAATTTCAGTTGGAATAAAGTAAACAATGAGGACCCTAAGAGAGACATACATGGATCTAATCTACATGGGAAGTAGACAAAGACCCGATCTCCTGTGTAAATTGGGAGCATGGGGACTATGGGAGAGGGTTGAAGTGGAGGGGAGAGAAAAGGAGGGGAGCAGAGAAAAATGCTCAATAAAATGCTAAAAAAATTCTCCAATAAAATCAATCAATTAAAAAAATAGACAACTCAAAAAAAGAAATAAAGTAAAATTTTGTATCAATCCAATATCATGCAAAGCACTGGAGAATTCTGGGAAATGTCATGCTTTAATAAAGTTGCTCTCTGTCAGACATAAACCACATCTGTCCATTATGTTACCCCTGCTATTTAGTTTTTAGTGTGACACCTTGATCTTCCAGTAGAAGATTCGAGGTGATAATCACTTACTGAAAACCCATTCCCTAGTGTAGGCACTGAGAGGTTGAAGAGACCTCTGAAAATCTGTCTGAACCTAGGAGAATCAAGTTGAGTTACTCCCATTAGCATTTACAAAAGCTACAGCTTCTTTCTGTCACTGAGTAATGGCTCTTTATAGTGACTGTTCTCTGCTTCACATTGGTTTTATCAAATGTGGTAGTTTGAATGAGAATTGCTAACATAGGCTCATATATTTGAAATTTGGCCCTGCACCAATAGTTAGAACTATTTGGAAAGGATTAGGAGGTATAGGCTTATGAGAGAAGATGTGTCCCTGGGGGTGGGCTTTGAGCCTTCAAAAGTCCCCACCATTCCTAGTTAGTCTCTGTGTTCTCTCTGTTTCTCTGTCTCTCTCTTTCTCTCTCTCTCTTGCTCTCGCTCCGTGTGTGTGTGTGTGTGTGTGTGTGTGTGTGTGTGTGTGTGTGTGATTCATGCTTGTGGTTCAGTTCTCAGCTATTGCTCCATGTCTGCCTGCCTCCACCATACTCACTGTTGTGAAGGTCATGGACTCATTCTGAAACTGTAAGCCCTAATAAACTCTTTTGTCTGTAAGTTGCCTTGGTCATGGTGTCTTATCACAGCAATAAAACAGTAAGACATCATGGGAGTCTCTCTTGTAGGTGCTATAGCTGAGGGAGGGGAAGAAAGGAGGGGCCTAGCACATGGAAGATTACATGCATTGTGGCCAGCTGAGTTGAGACGTGTGGGTTTATTGATAGTTGTGTCTCATTTCCTTAGGACAGTGAATCCAGCAATTATGTTGTAATTTATGTGGAAATTAAATATAAAACTGAGCATATTAATACTCATTCAGCATTCATTCCTCTTGTTCTAAATCTTCATCACTATAGTACTTTGAAAAGACCCCAGAGATTTTTCTTAGGAAGAATCCGTTTAACACATGTGGCTTCACTCATTTCAAAAATGACTCCTAGGCTGTTTCAAAATGGTAATGGCATGCATAACAGTATGTTCCGCCTGGGAACGTGCAGCAGGAGTCACGGAGGTGCAGAGGGGTGACGCTGATTTCCGTGTGTGCGGCAGCTCTTTACCATATGGAGTAATCTGCTAGTCAGGTGTAACTGCTTAGTCTCCCTGGCATATCTGCTTCAAATGAGTCCAAATTTCAAAAGTTTTAAAATTAATAATAATAATAATAATAGAGACATGATCGATGAGCGTAGAGGATGAAGTGTTTGTAACCACAGTGATCAGTACATACAGCTCTATGGCTAATTCTAATGGTGTGGAGATGATGTGACCTTCTGCAGATTGGAATCAGAACACTGAGTCCACACACCACCAATTACTTTGAAAGAATGTATTCTCAGGGTATTTATAATATGCCAGATAAAACAACTCATAAAAACACAAAGTGGACGGTGATATATCCACTAGGTATCTAACTGACCTTCAGGACTGTTATTTTTGTATTAATCATAATTTCGATTTTATATTGACTGAAATTTCTATATTGAGCCTCAACAGCTATGTGATTAGAATATCCACTGTATCTCTGTTTTCACTTCTATCATCTGGTCTCACCTGCTTTTTGCCATTTCTTCCTTGGACCATAGGAACCCGTGTTGCAAGGGAGGTCCCTGCTTTAATACACACTGCTGCCATGACTTATTCAGTGCAATAGTCAGTATAAAGAAAAAAAGTCTGTCTAATTACATCTTGATTCATGCTCATAAAGCCTTTTATACCAGGCTCTTAATGACTTGCCCTTGTTTTTGTCCATTATCTTTCAATTTCTTCTTTCCTCATAAAGCTTTATCATCCTAGACAAAGAAACTTGTCTTATTTGAGGTGTTAACTCTTTCACATCCCTACACGTTGCACTAACTATTATACCCCCAAAATCTTTCTGTACCTAAAAATGTCTTGGGATTTTTATCTTTAGTTATCTAAAGAAATAGAACATGTAAAGTATATACATACATGCATATGTATTGTATATATACATGTTTGTGTGTAATGCATATATATATATGCTTATGCACATATTATATATATATGTGTGTGTATATATGTATGTTATTTTTGACAGTATTCCATCACTGCGACAAAATATCTAAAATCACCATGACAAAATATCTGAAATCACCATACTAGAAAAGTTCTGCCCAAGCTTATGAGCCAGATGGACAAAACATTCAGAAACCACCACAAGCCAAAATAAACCCTTACTCTTCCACTTTTTTGCCGTGTATTTTATTGCAGCAACAAAAACCAACAAGCACGAACGTTGTAAGCAAATGCTGTCACTCTCAGTGCTTGCAAATGTCGCCTCCTACTTTAGAGACTGATTTCATTCTCGAGGAATTTTTTGAGAGATTGTGTTTTGATTTGCGTAATCCCTCATTCGCTCATGGATTATACTTTCATATTACAGTGACATGTTTGTGCAGCCCAGGGTCCCAGGTTTCTTTTCCTGTGCATTCCTTTCTGAGTTTATATCTGTTGGTGTTTATGATACTTGAGTATCATTCAGACGGACTTTGTGGATAGTAATAGAAGATTTTGTTTTTGTTGCACCCAGCTATTGTAATATTCTGTGTTCTACCACTTACGTTTTTGTTAAAAACCCACATGTGCATTTATGTGCTAGATCTCTGCCTTGGACGCTCCCCTCTGTTCCTGCATTTATGTGTCTGTTTTTCTAACGTAGCACATTGTCTGGGGTTGGTTTTATCACAAATCTTGTAATCACATCATGTTAGTCTTCCACTTTTCACTCAATGTCTGTTCCTCTAGCATTTATTTCCATATGAATTTCATACTCAATTTCCACCAAAATGCCCAGTGACATTTTTAGCATTAATAAATCTGCATATCAATTGAGGAGACTAACCTATTAATAATGCAGAGTTTTCTAGCCTCTTGCCTCTGTGACTCTTTAGATTAATTTGGAGATTTTTGCCATTTTAACCATACTGAATCATTCATTTGCTTGAACATGAGATAGTTTTATATTTGTTTAATTCCTTAATATCTTTCATTATGGTCTTTAGTGTGCAGATCTTTCACTTCTTTCATCAAATCAGAGCATATATTTGTGTGTGTGTATGTGTACTGTTACTTACCTATAGTAGATACTACCTTGAGTTAACCAAAATAACCTCAGCAAGCTTGAATCCCAGGTGGCTTTTATAATGTGGTGAAGTTTTTGTTTGAACCAGAATGTTTTGCTTGATTTTATATTCCAGTATCAAGCAGTAAAGAGTTAACATGTCAGATTCTGAGTGACATCACTCACTTTTTTAGACTATCAGTAATGCATGTCTTTATTTAAAATCTATGTAATTAGAGGTGTATCCAGTAAGTGGTTGTAAAGCAGAGAGCAGCTATGCCTGTCTTTGCTTGACTGATAGTTGTAATTATATTTGACAGCTTGTGTTTGCTAAGTAATAAAAGCTTTGATTTTTTTCAAAATACTAAGGATATTAAATATTTAAGAACTATTCCATTAGGAAATTGTGTTAATTCTGACTCTTCAAGTTTTAGCCACCTTCTTTTTTTTTTCTTCTCCCTCCTTTCTTCTCTTGCTTCCTCCTGCCCATGATCTTGTCGCAGAAGGAGACTGACGGTTGTAGGAAATCCTCTCATGTTTCATTTGTACTGAATATGTGTTGTGAAATACTATCCCCAGTAGTGACGCATGGCTGAGGGTGTAGCCTGGAGGAACTAAGACCCAGAACTACATCTCACAGTGGTCAGCATCCGTCCTCTTGCAAAACTGGAAGGGAATAAGTTGTCACCACCCTTCTCTCTTGTAAGATGTGTTTTCTCAGCTTTTCTCAGCTGAAACTTGCTTTTCTCAGCTTGTCAAGTTATAATAGATACTGAATTTATGCCAAATACGGTGCTTTCCTGAGGACAGTTACTGCTTCACCTATATTTCCAATATGTAATATTACTGCTGAAAGAAAGTGTAACAAATAAAGGACACTGTCTTATATTCAGTGATCTTATCTTCCACCTTCTTGTGGAGAAATTTAATTGATTCTTGGGTCAGGTAGCTGTGGCTTCGATTCTTCTGTGCTATGGTCTACTGTAAATCTCTTCTAAGAATAGATAAAAAGCAACGCTTACATTATTTTCCAGAGAAAATGAGGAAGTAAGAACAGAGCAGACTCTCTGTCTGTAGTTAACCCCTTCTGTTTCCTTGTTGTATATTGTATATTGCAGTCCTTAATAGTCCTGAGTTGAATCTCCTTCAAATTCTATCATAGTTGTTTCTCTGAGCATTTCCTTTACTTATTTGGCTGCTTGACTCAGTTCATTCCATGAATCAGAAGTTTCATATATTTCCCAGAAAGGGAACAGAAACGAATATTACTTTTGTAATTTTTTTCATATCCTATTTCACCTTCACTCCAAATACATTGAAATAGATTTGTTCTCCAAGACTATGACAGATTGTGTAAGGAAGTTAAACCATCCAGCACATTGACAATGGGTCACATCTCAGGGCTCAGGCCATGTTTCCAGGGATTTGGAAGCAAAAAAATTACTTGCTAAGGAGGCTGCTCGAATAAGGTTGTAGGAAAAAATAGTGTAAGTGGTTTTAATGCTGAAATTCCTCTCCTATTTCTCATGACGTTTCTGTAATTTCTTGATGTTTACCCTTCCTTATCACTCAAGGTCCTAGGATAATCCTCTTTTCCAATAAGTCTGGTAAACTATATCTTGATTTTTGAATCCTAGCAGTTAGACCTGAAATAAGTTTTTCTGTATTCCTAGTTTTTGATAGGCACAGAACTGTTCTTTATCTCAGGAAACCAATCAACCAGTGACTAATTCCCTTGTTTATGCATATACAATTTGTACTTGTGTCAACTTATGGGACAGAAGACATCAGATCTCATCGCTATTATATTGCTGTGAAGAAACACCATGACCAAAGTAAATCATCAAATAAAGCATTTAACTGGGGGCTCGCTTACAATTTCAGAACAATAGCTGAAAACAATATCCTGATCCACAGACCAAGAAAAAGAGAGGCCTAGAATGTGAGCTTTGCAAACCTTAAAGCCCACCCCTCGTGACATACTTCCTTCAAGAAAGCCCTATCTATTCCTAACAAGTTTATACCTTCTAATATTCTGATCCATCTCAAATAGTGGTGCTCTCTAATGACAAGCATTCAAATATATGAGCCTGTGGGGGCCATTCTTACCTAAACCACCATATATCATAAACCTAGTTTGGAGAGAGCAATGGGAACTCATGTTTTTAGGGTTTACACTTCTTTTCTGACTTTAGGATGTAAAGGCTCAAGACCATTTATGCTGTACCTGAACCCAGTCGTCTACTTGAAATAGATGTGTCACATTCTAACAGCATACTACATCGTCACTGGTAATTTGAAAATACAAAAACAAGAAGTACCTCAGCAAAGTTCTACGAAGTGGTACTTCTCCTATCAGTGGATAGATGGGTACCCTGAACTTCCCTGGAGAAGGCTTAATGCAAGATACCTTATCCTACTTATTTATAAGGGAAAACATTTTTTATATAAATGGTTCCTTTTTTTCATATCGTTTTGGAGAAACTTTGTGTTTTTTCCATCACTACCACTGCCACCATCATCATCACCATTCCCAACACCATTTTTCTCCTCCAGCTTAAAATAGTGATACCAAATAAGGAATCTTTTGTAAGAAGACTTCTTCCTTTATGGTTAGTCCCCATGGAGACCAAAACCATATATACTGAATCTCTACCTTCTTCACTTGGAACTAAAGAACAGGATGGCTTAGCAGTGTTCTCCTCCTGATGTGGGAGTGTCATATATCAATCTGTTGATTTCATTGGTTAAGCAATAAAGAAACTGCTTGGCCCTCATAGGTTAAACCATAGGTGGGAGGAGTAAACAGAACAGAATGCTGGGAGGAAGAGGAAGTGAGCTAAGACTCGACAGCTCTCCTCTCGGGGGCCCCTCTCCTGGGCGGACACGGGGATAGCTCTGCTCTCTGAGGCACACGCGATGAAGCTCCGACCCAGGATGGACGTAGCCTAGAATCTCCCTGGTAAGCCACCTCGTGGGCTACACAGATAATTAGAAATGGGCTAGTCCAGGTGCGAGAATTAGCCTAGAAGAGGCTAGATAGAAATGGGCCAAGCAGTGTTTAAATGAATATAGTTTGTGTGTTGTTATTTCAGGGCATAAGCTAGCCAGGCAGCCGGGGTGCTGGGGATGCAGCCCCTCCACTCCTAATTACAACATCCTCCCATCCCCAGAGTTCCTTATTAAAACTTGCAAATGGAAGGGTACTCGGGCCCAGTGAGGGTCCACAGAAGTCTTTACAGAGAGCCCTGGTTTCTAAGATGGAAAGAAAGGAGGACTGATCCCCAAAGCTGTATCTAGTAATTTGGGAAAATAGTCTGAACCCAGGATCACCACCTTCTGGACTTCAAACATATATGAGGTCCTAAACAAACACACCTTGATATGTTATATAACAAGAAATGGACGATATATAGAAAGCTGCATGTCCCATCTCCCACTAACTCTTGCAAAGGTGAGAAGAGTTCCCTACTTTGGACATTTTTGTGGTAATTATTCGGGAATTTTTGTTTTTCAGCTTTATAAACATTCAGCAACCTCACCTGACAAATTTGCTGATGCAGCTCAGATCTGAAGTCTATTTCTCATGCATATTATGAGGTCTATGATAATACATCAGAGTTTTAAAAGCTAGAAGGAAGCCCGTTTCCAATAAATACCATTTCTTTATCCTGCTCCTTTACAATGTTGATAGCCAGAAGCCATCCTTAAGTTTGCTTTGATGTCCTGAACCCATATTGCAAATTTCTTTTGTTGTAGCTGCTATATTTTTTTTTCTTTGTCGGTCACCCCTGGCAGAGTCAAAGAGCAACACTGGTAAGATTACAAATATCACTTTAAAAAATACAGAGAGTATATATTTCTCATCAAAAGCCTTGAAAATAAAATGTCAGGACATTAGACCATCTGAGCTGGAACCTGAGCTATACCACTAACACTGAGTTGCTCTTACATGAAAACTCATAATAAGACTAATGTATGATGCTGTTTAAAATATTTAAGGTATGTAGGCATGGTGATTCTCATGTTAGTTGCCTAGCTCTACATGCCATGCCTACGATATGCTGAATAGTTCCTCCACCTGCCTCTTCTTCAGTACATGATTTTAATATGTAGACCATGATAGCCAGGAACTTACTACATAGACCATGCTGGCCTTGAACTCATAGTGATCCTCTTGCCTCAGTCTTCCAAATGGTGGAATTAGAAGTATGTATCTCCAAGCCTACTTTATTTGTTGGTTTCTAATTAAGTGAAGTGTTTTCTAGGTGGGTATAATTAAAGTTTGTTTGTTATCTCCATCCTGTGATTCTATTCTGATTCTATTTTCATATGAAAATAGAATGTTTCATGGAAAGACTATCTTCTGAGACACATTTTGAAGCTTTAGTTCATGAGATGGAGATTAAATACAACTTGTATAACAGTGGTAATGATAATCTGGACACAATACTTTGTATCACTGTTTTTTAACTATATTTAAGCTATAGCCCAGAACCTAGGACCATGCTCTATTAAGATTAAAGAAAAATCATTAAGCCATTTTGTTTCTTCAGAGCCCATAGCAAAATGACCTGGAATTAATTTGCGCCAGGCTTTGGTCTTTCTTCAGTGACCATACAGGAATCAGTGGTCACCAAGAGTGGAAATAAGGCATCTAGAAATGTTGGCCTGGATACCTTCAAAACATAATGGATGAGTCTCGGTGTGTACAGTATGGACCCCAGAGGAGCCATTTTCAGATGTTTTATCCTATCTAGGAATGCATTCTTATTTTGATGTTAAAGACTAACACCTGTCTTAATTGCTAATCATCCATTCACCAAAGCCTAAATCTCAATGCTAAACTCTCTCTAGCTGGAAATTAGTAGTGCATACATTTTAACTATGTTTACCACATTGCTTTCTATTTAAGGAAAACAAAGCTCTGTGTATTTGTGACTTGAATTTATTTTGTCTTTCATTAACTTATTTGAGTAAAATGTTTGTTTATTTAAAGGGAAATATTAAGGAAACCATTCAGGAAACTATAAAAATCTTAGTAAGTATCATTAGAAAGAAAGGCTTCAATTAATCCTTACTTACTGAACATCCCATGCCAAGTAAAATGTGACATTTGACATTGTGGCAAGAATTTGCAGTAGAAAAAGCAGTGACTCAATGTTTCTCATGTATGTCGTGGGTTTACTAGTTATTAGGTGTGACTTTGACAAGTCAGCTCTTTATGTGCTTCAGTTTTCTCATCTATAAAAATGGAAAGCATAGTTTTTGCCTAAGTCACAGAGAATAATCAGATTGTACCAAAGAGATGTCTGCAATTACATACTGTTTTTAAAAGTATGTGGAAACCTGTGTCACACACTGATCAGTGGCTTAGATTCATGTGGAAATATATCCATCGCACATATGTTTGCGGACTCAGCACATGACGTAGATCTGATTTGATTCCTCCCAAACATCTTAAAGAAGCAGACATTGGATATTGTATCCAGGCTTGAAATAATCTATTTTTCACACAAACACAGTTCAGTGTCGAAATGTGCTAAGTGAAACCTACATAGATGAAATACATCTACGGTTGATAAATTAACCATAGATGTGTCTTTCTGGAAAGTTAACCAGTAGCCTGGAATATGAACAGTGAGCAAGAAACACTGTAAAAGCAAAGGAAATGACTTATCTACCAAGGGTGTGTCCTCTGCAGGAGGTCTGGAGCACAGACCTTGCCAGGAGCAAATGACAGCCGGAGCTTAGGGGATAAAAAGGGAAGTGAAATGTGCTGTCCCTAGCACCCAAGGGCAGGTCATCTAAGGCTTCGTAGGTCATGGTAAGAGGCTTGCATTTTACTCTAAATGCTTTGAAATACCACTTCATTTAAAAAACAGAATTCCCAGGGTTGGGGATTTAGTTCAGTCACAGAGTATTTGCCTAGCAAGTGCAAGGCCCTGGGTTTTGTCCTCAACTACAGAAGAAAAAAAAAAACATAATTCCCTATTCTGTATACAATTAGCTTGCCATATGTCATAGGCCAACTGGAAGAAATTGGGTGAAAATCATGAAAATTCATACCAGGGATAATTGTACACTGCCGGAAATGCTGTCTCTTTGCAACGGCACGTTGACTTTTCTCCACTTTAGTCCTTAAAGCTCCCACATTATTTCTTCAGATGACTTACGTATCACGGCTCACGCCGACCCCATCCATTCCCGCCATCCCCCTGTATGTATGCTGTGCTGCAGAATTTTCACCCCTCGTATTGCCACCTGGGTTCTTGATCAGAATCCCATCGTACTAGTCCCAGAATTACCCACAAAACATAAATATTTGTTAAATTGATAAGGATATGTCTAGTGGTTCTTGGGGGTCGGTCAGCCTCAGTATTAACTGAGTAGATTTAAAGTGTGTATGTCAGGGCCATGTCCCCAGAGGTTCCCATTCACACAGCTCATTATATTTACTGTAGAAGCTTCTGGGTGATCCTGATGCTCAGTTATTGCTGAGAACCAAGGAAGAGGGCGGTTACTGCAGTATCTCCGGGGACTGTCGTATGCACCTGCTGCTTTAAATGCCTGTATCTGTCTGTCCTTCATGGTTATTGAATGTACAACAGAAATTGCAGTACTTACTTAAAAGTTACTGAAAATAATTAATTGAGGATTATAGTTTATATAGATAATGAAGAACACAGCACTGTGGCATTTATTTTTTAATATGTTATTTGTTCTTTGAGAATATCACACATATACACAATGTATTTTGATCATACAAACACACACGCGCGCGCGCACACACACACACGCACACACACACTCTCTTCCACTCCAACTCCTCCTAACCTTCTAACTCATTTTCCACCCAACCTCATGTCCTCTTTTCTTTATCGCTGAGTCCAATTAGGGCTTCCAATATGGACTTGGCTTTAAGTTCAGCTGCTGAAGCATGGGCAGCCTATCATGAGTCATATCTCTGAAGAAAACTAACTCTTCCTCCACCTCTCTTCCAATCCATGTTGTCTGCTGTTAGGGGTAGGAAATGTTGATTGGCTTGATGTGAGTGCTGTGATATTTTTTATTCAGGCAATTAGTTTGCATTGAAGAGGTGCTTTCAACCATCTTTCTGGTAGAGTACTCTCTTCACTAGACAGGTGAGATTTGAGAGCTTTATTCATTCATTCATTCATTCATTCATTCATTCATTCATACCAGCTATGAACTCCCAATATCAGGAGGGAGTTAGATCACATTTTCTTCAAGGTTTGTATTCAGAAAGTCTGGAGTTATATAACTGCTTTGATGTTGTAAGAGGAAATTTTTGTTTAATTCTATAATAATGTGTATATAATAACATGATTTTAAGGCACCTGCTTCAGACTCAAAACTTGGATGTCGGAGATAATAACAATAAACAAAAATCAAACCACACCGGGCTTGGTGCCCAGGAAAACTAGCCAGATGACTAGATCTGGGAGAGTAATAAAGTAATTATGGAAATGAGGCAGGAGTGGATAGAGCTGTAACTGTATGCTTTATAGCATGAACCCTGCTGTAGGGTTTTGTGAGGGCTTTGGTCATTGAGGGTGGGGTTCCTAACCAATTAGTTCGTTTCAATGAAAAACGTTCAGTGGAATTTGCCTCCCTGACGTGTGTCTTAAACATGCCAAGAACATATGGTGTTCCTTCATTGTGTGAGAAATTTTAAAATGCTACAAACTCCTTGGAGAAACAAATAGACCAGAAGTAAAAAACAGGTGTTCTCAACAACTTTAACTGAGGTCAGGAAGAAAGCCTAGAGTTTCCCAGGATGCTGGTCTGCCGTACGATTTTCATAAATGGGAGGAAATCCTCCTGTGTGTCCAGGGGTGTGTCTAATGCACATGTCTAATACCCATTTCCTGTTATTGAAAAATAGTCTTTAATATGTTCTGCACATTTTCGGGCCTGCACATAGTCCAGGTGTGTCGTTTTTTTTAACAAGAAAGTGTAAGCACAGAGCACACTATCGGAGAGGCCCATTCAAGTCTCTTTCTCACCACAGGAGGTGTGTGTTGAATGAAGAAAAGTAATTAAAAGGAAAGAAAAGGTATGGTAGAGCAGAAAGTTTATTGTAGGTTAAAGGGAGAGCGTAGGTAAAGGCTGGGTCATTTGGGAGAGTCCAGAGTGGACATGACCAAGCTGAGCTGGCCGTGTGGAGAGATGGGGAGAGAAAGAGAGAGGGGAACCAGAGGCAGCAGCCAGGAGGCCAAAGGTACAAAAGGACAGGTAATCAAAATGTCTGGATTATATAGGGAGGAGCCTCTAGAGGAAGGCACTCCGGTCCCTGGGCTGGAGAGGTCAGGGTATGGGGTCTGCCAACCATATCCTGTAACAGCTGGGGACTGAGAGATGCTAGGAGAACTTGGCATCAAGTAATGATGTGTTAATTCCGCACCACAACCATTTGTTCCGGGTATGAGACTTAACACATAATGTTTGTGTGTGTGTGTGTGTGTGTGTGTGTGTGTGTGTGTGTGTGTGTGTAAAAATGGTGATTCCCAAAGTTTGCAATAGTCTAGAGCAGTGGTTCTCAACCTTCCTAGTGCTGTGGTCATTTAACACAGTTCCTCATGTTGCAGTGAGCTCCAACTATAAAATTTTCATTGCTACTTCATAATTGTAAGTTTGCTAGTATTACAAATTGTAATATAAATATCTGTGTTTTCCAATGTTCTGAGGGAACCCCTATGAAAGGGTTGTACACCCTCCCCCCTCAAAGGGTCATAACCAAAAGGTTGAGAACCCCTGGGCTAGAGGCTGAGAGGCCATTGGTGATCTTGTAAGGGGGGATAGTGAAGGAATGATGACTTGCTAACCACAGAAGAAAGGGAACTGGTGTGAAATGTTCAAACATTTTATCCAAATATAACTGAACTAATAAGCAACAAGCCCAAACATTATTTGATGTCTAAAATCATTTGCTAAATTCAGTTTAGGAGCAAAAGGAGACTGTACTAAAGCCATAAGGAGAGATTCCATGTTGGACCTGGAGATCCACCACAGCTGAAGGCAAAGTCACCTCGTTGACTTCTCTCTTAGGCTCTCGACTACTTCAGTAATGAGCTGCAGGATACATGAACCATAGAGGCTTTATTTAAAAATATGTGTTTGTGTGCATGCGTACATGGAGCTGAAGTTACAGCCTTCCAGCGTGGGTGCTTGGAACTCAACTCATGTCTTCTGCAAGAGCAGCAAATGCTTCTAACTGCTAAGCTATCACTGCAGACCTACAGAGGCTTCTTCTCAGCAACTATTGGAGCAGGTGTTTTCTCTCGCTCATCCCTCGAAACTCTATGCCACCTGCTAAGTATCTGCATAGTTATTAGAAACACAGGTACAATATTCCCCAGATGCACATTCTTCCTTAAGGCAGCAACTGGGATGAAATGCATTGCCGCCAGTGGTTTTTGGCACTATCCCTGGCTCCTTCATGATGTCTTGTGATTTCGCGTGGCTTCCCTGACTTCCACAGACATGACATAGTGGCCCGTTGGAAAGCCTTGTCGCGATCTGTAATGACCTCCTCCACCATCCTTGAGCCCTAAATTATCCGCGTAATCAAATGCAGGACTGTTTTGGAGTGCCTGTTTACCAGTACCTGTGCTTGACTTTGCCTGAGAGGTGATGCTGCCAATCTGCCTGCAGCACAGAAGATTAAAAACTACTTAGGGGGGAAAGATTGTCCTGGTCCTCAGGTTTAGGGACTAAAAGAATTCATGTTGGAGCTATGCCCAGAATCCTAGCCAGACAGTCTTAATCAGAGGTAAACTAGATACAAACTGGGTCATGCTATAAAGTCAAGTCCATCATGGAAGCCTGGTAACTACCCCCAAGGAATTGGTAACCTTTCCCGCACTTAAAATTCAGCCTTCCTAATGAGTCCTATCTGAGGCCTGCCTGCCCTGCATACCTCTTTCCCTGAGAGCTGGAATTGTGCACTTGTACCTTCCATTAAATTACTTGGTGTAATTCAGTTAAGATCTTTTCAGTTCAATTGGATGAAGACATAAATGAAGCAACAATCGCACTATAAACTGCTGTGAGGCGGGGGGAGGTTATAACTTTATTTTCTCTTGCATGCACTTCTCCCTAAAGGCAGCTCCCATCTTCTCTCCATGCGTGTGCACATTCGATGTCATGTAAAAATAACACTGATTGAGGAAATCAGCCAAATTGCCCGCCCACTAATCTTTTTTTTTTCTCTTTGTTTAACAGTGACAAACAAGAAACCCACACAGGCATCCATCACAAAGGTCAAACAGTTTGAGGGCTCCACATCCTTCGTCCGAAGATCCCAGTGGATGCTCGAGCAGCTTCGCCAGGTTAATGGCATTGATCCTAACCGGGTGAGTGAAGTTCTCAATGCTAGGCAAAGGAGTTCTCTTCACATGATAACTCTGCTTGAGCACAGCAGGGGGAATGGTAGCTAGAGCCTTTCTTATGAGGCTATTTCTCTCTTTCAGTTATGTGACCAAAACTCCCCAGTCTGTGCTCCTGTCTTGGGGAAAAATATACATTTTCCATGTTTGATAGGGAAACCCAAGAGATGGCCCATAGGACACTGCTGTCTCCAGCATGTTTCTCAACATAGGGCAGAGCTTAAAGAATCATGTCCCTAGGTATGAAAACCCCAGGTGTGTCAACATTTCATTTTCCCCCTAATGCCAATAATTTAATGACATTTTAAAATAATGCATTAAGATTTCAACAGAAATGTGTCATGATGTGAGCATGTATTCAAAGAACCTATTTTCTTTGGTGCTCAGGTTTCACTGTCCCCAAACATCAGTGAAGTACTGAAGGAACAGGGGAATTCCTTCCCATCCTTTGCATAAAGAAATAATCAATGTGGAAAACTTAAAGGAATGTTTTTTTCTAGTCATTGGGCAGATTCTACAGTCAGCTTTCTGACACGTGAGTCTTGACCACTGCGGTGCTAGCCTCCTAGACACATCTCTAAATATAAAAATACTTGGATTTATTTGCTTGACAAAGACTTGCAGACTCTCCACAAATTTGGATCGTGGTAAAGATGAATGTTGGTTCTTTTTTTTTTTTTTGAGTTTTTGTTTTAGCTTTTGTGCCTCTTTTGAAAGGCCAGAGCTCAAAGTGGAAGTTTGTGTGAATTGCGATCAGCAGTTGCTTCCCTGTCTTCTCCAGGATTCTGCAGAGTTTGACTTGTTGTTTGAAAATGCCTTTGACCAGTGGGTGGCGAGCACGGCCTCGGAAAAGTGCACCTTCTTCCAGATCCTCCACCATACCTGCCAGAGGTACCTCACAGACAGGAAGCCAGAGTTTATTAACTGCCAATCCAAAATCATGGGAGGTAAGTGGCCACTTGCACTATTACAGCCATCCTATTTCCCGACACTCATTTTCATATAAGAAGCTGGGCGTTGAGCAACATCATTCAGAACAAACAAAAGCATCAAAATGCTCAGAACGAGTTGATATTAAGGCATGTGTTGTGTATATATTTGTACATCTGGAGGCAAAGGCAGGCTTTCATTCTTCCACGAGAGCCTGTCTTATTATAAAAAAATTGTCAGCATAACTAGAACAGTTTGTACTATGAGAACAAGTCTGTCTCTTTATTAGAAATCCTCAGTTTGATCTCTTTGCTGCCTTTGCTATAGGTCTATTGCAAAACACTCTTCTGGGTTCCTCCCATTTTCCTTCCTAAGTTTCTTCAAATTCCTCCTAATACAGTACTTATTGTATTAATTTTATAAAATCACTGTGATAGGATACTTGGTAAGAAACATCTGATGGGAGCCAGGGTTTGTGTTGGCTCACAGTTCAGAGGAAAATGCAGTCCACTCATGGTGCGAAATGCATTCACAGGGAGGCCAGAGCAGCTGGGTCTGTGGCACAGGGTGCTTACAAAGTAACTTTTTAAGAAGTGGAGATAGTCTGTAGCCTTCACACCTACACATCCCCTAAGTGTAAGCCCCATGTTTTCAAAAGGTTCTGCAACCTCCAAAATCAGTGCCCCCAACATAAACCTGTGGAGGGCATTTCATATTCAGACTGTAACACTTTCTATCAAAAGCTTTTCTTGTTCTTTCAGGAATAGCATCCAGAGGTGAGTTAGTATTGTAAGCCAGGCTTAAGGGGCAAACATTGATGCTGGAAACATTTAAGGGTGCCCACATCTATGTTTCCAGTGGCAAGGCCTTTTAGGAAAGCCATGCTGACAAAAATGAAACCTTTTTGATCACTTGAAGTTGGGGACATATTTTAGAACATTGGTCTTTCTACTGATCAAGAAAAATATTTCTAAATGTACCAACTTTGCCATCATCAAATACTGAGAAGATCCCATTAGAGATGATGCATCATCCCCTTGGATTCTATTTATCTTTCATATGACTACGGGGCAAAATGTATTGCTTTGTGCTAACAATTGATCTACTCATACTGTGCTATTTCTCCATGAGACAATGTATTGAGAATACACTGTCTGCTTCATTATTTCCTCTGTGGCTATTTATATTTTAGGGACCTTAGGAGCTCTGTCTTTTGCATCAAGGGAGTCCTATACTCTAACTCCCCTGTTTAGTTCTAAAATATGTGGGATGATGAATCATATTATATATATATATACACATATATAATTATATATAATATATATAAATATAAATAATATATAATTATATATAATATAATACATGGTAATGTCATACTGCATGACTCTGAAAGATGAGTGTAGAAGGGAAGTATTAGAAT
This sequence comes from Microtus pennsylvanicus, assembly GCF_037038515.1. Taxonomy (NCBI): domain Eukaryota; kingdom Metazoa; phylum Chordata; class Mammalia; order Rodentia; family Cricetidae; genus Microtus; species Microtus pennsylvanicus. The sequence goes on from NC_134592.1 coordinate 64,134,043, forward strand.
GGGGTATTGTTCCCTGCTATGCCTTTGCCACTTGGAAATCTTCAAATTAAACCTGCATTAAAATCTCATTCTTACCCAATTCGTTAAATAGGCAAACTATAGTTTTCGGAGCACTTGCAGCTATTTTCAATGCACAGTAAATTGTCCAGGAAACCAAGCATTTACTTATTCTTCATCAGATGGGATTTTCTCTTCTGACCTAACATCAGATTGGTTTCTGCTGTAAGCCATTGTCTTTGTTGAGGTTGGTATGTTCATTAGTTTGCTGGCTGGCTCTCTCCTGTGGCTCTGTGAGAGGCCTCCCCGCGCATTGCTTCTCTGTATCCACACTGAGAATGGAGAGTCCAGAAGGAGACCCAACGTCATGGGAGACATCTTTCACATGTTCTTCGTTCACCTGGAATATACTCACGTTCCTCACAGGTCAAACCCAGCTGTGTCTATTGGTCATTGGCCCTATCTTCTATGACCTTGTGAACCCCAAAGATGCAGCACTGAGATGGATCCTCATATTTCTAATGCTAAGCAGTTGGTGTGTATGGTGGACAAAACTCGATTGCTTTCCTCTAGTCAGAAAAAGAATAAGCTAATGAGATCAGACACCAGAACTAATTCCGCCTCCTGTGACTCAAGGTATTATTCTTATTTATTTAGTTTTTCTTTTATTTTCCCTTAGTTTTCCCAGGAATAACATCTCCTAATAGACTAGAGGATTTCAGTTCTATCATTCTGAGCAGCCATAATTCCTGAGGCTTAGTTTAGTGTCGAATTATTTCTTGACTAAAGAACTAAATAATTTACTCTGTTAAATATCGACTGCTCCTACTTTCCTTGGGAGAAAGAGAAAGTTTGTATTGAGCATGCCATAATTTGCTGGCAGCATATGTGTCCCTAATGAATGCAATTTTTCTTGTTCAAACAGTTGTCTGTCCTTGATAACAGTTGTGCCAACACAGCCTAGTGAATTAGTGCTCTTATTATCTTCCTTTCCTTCACTTACACAATTCTGAAACTTAAAAATGGTGTTTCTTGGATGACTCTAGTTGACCCTCTTACTTTTGTGAATCTGTTCCATCTTCAGCAGATTAAACTCCACATAATTTCTCAAAATCTTTGCTTATCACCTTCTATTCAGGTCACAAGTTGTAGATGCAAATGTTCGTTTTACATTGAAATGGGGAAGTTTGTGATTTTTTTGTAAAGGAAACTATTATCGTTATTGGTATGCTACCCTCCAACAATCTCTCTACATATGTTTTTTTTAATTTATTTATTTATTAAAGATTTCTGTCTCTTCCCTGCCACCGCCTCCTATTTCCCTCCCCCTCCCCCAGCCCAAAGAGCAATCAGGGTTCCCTGCCCTGTGGGAAGTCCAAGGACCACCCAATCATCTTTTCTGCAGAGATAATAAATTGTATTTCCAAAGGCTGCATTCATGCCAAGTAAGATAACATATGTAGAGAGACCTGTTAGATGCTTTCTACATATGTTATCTTACTTGGCATGAATGCAGCCTTTGGAAATACAATTTACTATCTCTGCAGAAAAGAATAAGAATCAGGGTTATTAACTAGCTAGGGAAGGGTCAGGGCACTTGTCAGGAGTGGAGATAAGAGTCCAGCAGTGGCTTTCACAGCCCTAATGGCATCTTAGAGAATGTTACGTGGCTTAAGTGTGACTAATGCTCTGTAGGAACTGTTGAAAACTTTTTAGCCAGAACATTCCTGGTTTTTAAAAGGCGACTGGATAGGAGAGATGGACTAGAGGTTGTGGATACTTTTAAACGTCTTCCTTGCCACTTCTTGTGTATATAATAAAAATGATTATCTACTTTCTGTCCCAAGAGCCAGAAATTCATCAAAGACCTTTAAAATCATCTGACTTCGAATTGTTTACTGGTTTTTTGGGGGAAAGGGGGAGTCAGAATTTCAGAACAGTTAAAAACACAGGAAAGATGGTATTGTCATGGCCTTTCAAAGATTCTGAGTGTGTTCCAGTGCTGTCCTTGGAAAAACTGAGATCCAGTGGTTTAAAGTGATTTTATCATTGTCACAGAGAATATATCTTTCCTCTGAATAACACTTTCTTTAATACCACTCCAAACATAAGGTTATCACCTAGATAGCAACAACTCCATGTCATCCTCCCCCTGCATTTGTCAACTGTGCAGGCCAGGTGTAATTCTATGCTTCTTTTTCTCATGGGGAAGGTCAGTTACAAAGAAATGAATTTTTTTCTTTGACATATTCAAAATTCTCTGCTTTAAAATGGCATTTCCTTGGCTCCAAAGGATAACAGGCATTAAGGCCTCCTCACCGCTAGTTCATGGTCTGAGAAAGAAGTGAGGACATCTTTGTGGCTGGTTGAAGGCCTTCACGAAATGGAAGCAAAGCTGCATTCCCTCAAAGATGTGAATGGAGACCTGCTGGCAGCTCCTCATTCTTTCATAGCTGTCTCCTTATCTCTAGATAGCTGAAGATGGTTGACCTAGGGCAACATTCCCAATCCCATTCCTAGCCTTTATATCCTATCCTCTCATGTACTAAGATTCAGTCTCTTCAAAATTAAATCCATCTTTCAGTTTTCTGATTCTCCAAACTACCTAGCAACCTGCACAGATGGATGAAACCATTCATAGCTGCTGCAAGGTGACATGGTATCATCCATGAGTGGGATCCCTGGAGGTGAAGTATCAAGTTCACATGAGTTGAATATACTTCTGGCATCATAGCTTTTATTTTTCTCTGTATCTGTTTTACACAGAGATTATGATAGAACATTATACTCCTGATAACATATGTATGCTTGAATTTTAGCTCCTGAGAAGAGACTTTCCTTTTAAAGAAATACAGTCAGCTCCAAATAGAGCATTCCTTTAGGTAATGGGAATTCTATTTCTTATTAATTTGCGGTCCCAAGTCTGGCTTTGTTATCTTGCTTGCTTCATTACTCTTTGTAAAATGTGAAACTTTCCCAATGGCTCCCACCCTGTGTTTATGACTTCAGCTTTTATAGTGATTGCTGCTGACCTGTTTGGATATTTGGTATTTGAGACTCCAGTTTTCTATTTCTAAGTATATGCATAACATAATGATATAACTTTTGAGAGGAGACTCAAGTCTGAATGCAAAATTTATTTATGCTTCATACACAGCTTATGCACAGAGCCTGAATGTAGATAATAGTCTTAATAGCTCTGAACATGAAACAAAGTTTTTCCACAGAGGAAATGACTGGGTGAGTCTTTTCCCTTACAGATCCTAAGCCACTGTTAGCTTGCCCCTGTTTTTCTCCACAGCCCATCATGAAATCAAACTGGAATATTTCACATGTCTGTGCCCAGAAACTTTTAGGTTTGGAGGTCATTTTGGTTTGTAGACTTTCAGATGAAGGGTATACTAGGAACTATGGACAACTCTCTGGGTCCTGACTACTTCTATATTGAAATTGCAAAGTCTGTATGGTAATGATAATTTCATTTTCCGTAAGTGGCATAGATTATTTATGGAATAAAATGACTTATTCTCAAGGTGAGCATGCAATAAAGTTTATCTTAAGAGTTTTCCTTGAACACCAAGGCCAAAGGCCCTGACTCATTGGATTATTTCCTACTCTTCTGCTTCTTGCTGTGCCATCCTCCAGTGGCTGTATGAAGTTCAGGCATGCGCATCTTCTCTTGTCCTTGATCCCACGGGTGATCCTCAGCCCTGCCCATGTGTCGGGCACTGAGCTATCCATTTATGTACACCCGCAAAGTGGGCACTCTCGCCATCTTAATTCACCTTCCTGGTAGGCATCAGACTTCAAAAGCAAATTGCACATTGGCAAGGTAATGGTCACGCTGCATTTTAAGGGATGGCTAGCAGCTGACAACGGGGCAAGATGAAATAAGTTTTCTCTTATTCCAGCAGTTAATCCAGACAGTTTGATTTCTATGTTAACTATATTCAGAATTTATAACATGGCAGATTTCTTTCTCCGGGAAACAGCCTGTTTTGAAGAGCCATATATTTGATCAGCAGCGAAGGTATTTCGGACACATTGCCCTTGTGCACTCTCTTCTTCAGAAGATGGTATAAAGCCCAGATTCTGAGCACTATTAGAATGCCAGAAACACAGATGCCTCTGATGTCTCCTTCATCCCAGGCTGCCCTTTGTCTGTCCCTGCTGATTGGCGCACTAGAAAGGAAGGCCAAAGGACTCTACTCTCTTCCCCACGGGTGGGCAGAATACAAAGACTGAATCACAATGTGACTTTGTATTATACTTCTTTTTCCACAAGTAAAGCAAGACCATCCTTGTAAAATGTGGGAATAGATTATGTCACCTTGTGAATGTCACAGGCTCAGATAGTGTAAAGTAAGACAACACACTAAGTGAGGAGAGGAGGTGGAGATGGCTCAGTGGGTGAGAATGCTTGCCACACAGCGTGAGGACCTAGATTCGGATCTCCAGCAACCAAGGAAAATCCCAGGTGTAGCTATATATCATGACCTCCACCACTGTTAGAAAGGGTACAGGTACAAGGTTCACCAGGGCATCCTGGCTACCCAGCCCTCTCCAGTTTCAGCGAGAAATCCTGCTGCAAAGGCATATGGTGGAGAGTAATATAGGAGGCCATGTAGCATCTGCATGTGTGCACATAGGTTCACAGGTCTGCACTTACAACATATATACATCATTCACATATGCCACACACATGTGCATGCATGACTTCCTTTTTTAACTTTACAAATACTCTTCGAATTAAAATATAATTACATTATTCCTCCCCCACCAACCCTTCCTATGCAGGCCCGACCCACACCCCTCCCGCTCTCAAATTTGTTGCCTCTATGTCTTTAATTATTATTAAAATATACAGCAAAAAGCTGGGCATGGTAGCTCACGCCTTTAACTACAGCACTTGGAAGACAGAGGCAGGCAGACCTCTGTGAGTTCAAGGCTAACCTGGTCTACAGAGTGAGTTCCAGGACAAGGAAAGATATACAGAGAAACACTGCCTTATAAAACACAAAAAAGAAAATATACAACAAATATATATATATATATATATGAGTGTGTGTGTTTATGTATAGACATGTATATATGTATGTGTGTGCATATATATGTATATTTATATACACATTATATATATATTCCTTAATATAAAAATGCAACCTGCTCAGTCTGTATAAAATACTTGTAAGTATATGAGTTCAGGATAACCAATCTATGTATTTTTCCTTGGGGAAGTCGATTTTTCCCATTATCAGCATTCCTTACTTGCCTCTAGTTCTTTTTCCAGGATTGAGATCCCGAAAGATTTTCCCCATCTCTTGTTTGCATGTGTTTTGGTATCATTTTTTTCGCACCTTGTTTACATGGCCTTATTGGTGAGGTTTCATGAATGTAGCTTTTCTGACCTTTTTAGCAGACACAATGCCACAGCAAACTTCCTATTCCTCTCCTTATTACAATCTCTCCATTTCCTCTTCAGCTACGACGAGTTTCGGGTGCAGGAGTTGGATTGTAGATGTTTCCATTGTGGGACTGGGCAGTGGACGATCTCTTGTTTGCTTCATCTTGGTCAGTTGTAGCTTTCTGTCTGTTTTATGGGGTATTTCATTGATGAACTACACTTACCTGTGTGTAGAAGGTAAGTATTTACAGTGTAGTTAGGAATTATGCTGGTTTAGAAATGTGGCAGGAATAGATTATTCGCGAAAATCGATGCTCTCACTGGCTCTAGCCAGTTGGCTTTCGGTGCTGTGAGAGCTTGTCCTCAGGGTGGAGATTTTCAGCTCAGATCCAGATCAGATCCTCCAGGTCTTGGACGTGCATGACATCCTGTGCAATGGGACTTCTCTTTAACCTCTGAGTAGCAGCCAAGGGCAGCAGCAACATGTTCCCGGGAGTCTCTTGGAGAACTTTGAACAACAAGCCAAAGGTGCTTCTTATGCCTCATGTTGAGATTTTTGTTAGCTAGTTCGTGGCTCTTGAAGGGAACACTATCAGTCCCGATGAGAAAATTTTATTTAAACTATGTATATATGTGTATATACTGACTTACATGTGTTATAGGCAATTTTATGTAGATAGATAGTATGATTCCTAATGACTTTTTGAGACATCCTTACTGTTATTTTACCCCCTCCTTCCTTCTATATTAATCTTGTGCTTTGTGTGCTGTAATGAATCCCTTGTTCCACCATTCCCCTCTTCAAATCACATATATCCTGCTGTTCCCCCTCCTATTGTCCCCCACCACCACCATGATCCCTTTACTTTCCTGGTTTCTGTAGTTGCTCCAGAACACATGCATGCATTTATGGGGGAAATATGTGATGAATATAATCCCAAATTCCAATTTATTAAGATGGTTCTTCAAAGGAACGTGTTAACATTTGCTATAATTGTTAGATTTCTTCTATTATTGAATATTTTAATATATAAAGGTTTTATGGATCATGGACATGAAAATTCTACACGCATTCTGACCAAGAACATTAACATAAATTGCCTATTTTTCTAGAAAGTCTTGTGTAGTGTCGCTTCTAACTGAAACTCAGTACACCCATTTTCTATCCCTCCCTCTGCCTATCCTTACCCCGCACCGTACTTCACAGGTAGAATTAACTTGTTTTAAAGGTTCCATGTTGCTTCTAGAAATGTAGGAACAGACACAGAACAAAAGAGGACGAGCTTCACAAATAAATCCTAGTTATTGCAGAGTCACAAAATGTCTCTTCTGGCCCTTTAAACCAAGAGGACTCCTTGTCAGAGTTCCCTTGGTGACTGTTTTTGTTGTCCTTGGAAAAGTAGTAGCAATCTTTAGTTATCCTCGCCCTTGGTAAAAATGAAGAAAATGACTTGTGAAACACTTACTGCAAATCCCAACAGTATTAAGGAACAGAGCTGGTGTTTGAATTGAGATCTGAGTCTTTTTCCCCGTCCATTAAATGGAGACAAAGACTTACAAGGCCCCTTCGTGGACAAAGGGCTTCATTTCTTTGTATTGATTTAGCTTAGAAGAGGAAGTAATACGACTTTAACAGGTTCTTTGTGAGACTTAAATTAAAAATTGTGTTTATACACTCATGAATAACATTTAATTGTGTTAATGTCCAGATAGAGAGACTTATTCCTTCCATAAAACCATTTTCATTGCTCTAGCCAACACATCTTTTCCCGGACAGAGTGTTTTATTTCAGACTTACCTCAGAGAGCTTGAGGGTACAGCATGTGTACTGCTCTCTGTTCAACCCCTAATACTGAAGAAAAAGAACATCACAGACAACTTGCTGGATAAAGGAATAAACAATGAAAAATTTTAGTGAATTACTAAAAATAATAATGATAAAGTATATAAATGGAAAATCCTATTTGGAGGAGATATTTTGTTTTTGTTATTGGTATTCTACAATTGTAGCACTGCAAAGAAAAGAAAAATAGGAAAAAAACAACATGACTGTGGGGCTGGAGAGATGGCTCAGTGATAAAGAACACTAAACTGCTCTGCCACCGGAACTGGGTTCAATTCCTAGGTCCACATACAGGCTTGTTGTAGGGTTTTTGTTGTTTGTTTTGTTTTTTTGGTCTTTTGTGTAGTAATAGGAGTAGCGGGGCTGCGTCCCCAACACCCCAGCCGCCTGGATAGCTTATGCCTGAAATAACAACACACAAACTGTATTCATTTAATCACTGCTTGGCCCTTTAGCTCTAGCCCTTACTGGCTAATTCTGATATCCCAATCAACCCATCTCTAATAAACTGTGAGCACCGGTCTTACCGGGAAAGATTCAGCATGTCTGACCTGGCGGCTTGCTTCATTGCGTGCCTCTGCCCAGGAGCCGGGAGCATGGCCTCTCTCTGAGGCGTCTGCTTCCGAGAGGAGAGCTGTGGAGTCTGAGCTCACTTCCTCTTCCTCCCGGCACTCTGTTCTGTTTACCCCACCTACCTATGTCCTAACCAATCAAATGGGCCAAGGCAGTTCCTTTATTAGCCAATGACCTTCCTCCATCACTTTTGACTCTTTGACTTTTTTGGGAGTCCACCACCCAACTCCCAAATAAACCACATACATGGAGTCTTACTCTTTCCTAAGAATACCTGGCCTTAGCTTGACTTGTTTCTAGCCAATTTTCCTTAACTTAAATTATCTCACCTCCCTTTTACTTCTGACTATTTTCTTTATTTCTGTATACCTTTCGTTATTTCTTACTCCATGGCTTGCTGTGTAGCTGGGTGGCTGCCTCCTGGAGTTCTCCTCCTTGTCCTGCTTCTCAATCTCTCCTCCTGAATTTCTCCCCCGTTTTATTCTCTCTGCCTGCCATTCTCACCTTACTATTGGCCATTCGGGTCTTTATTAGACCAATCAGGCGTTTTAGACAGGCAAAGTAACACAGCTTCATAGAATTAAACAAGTGCAACATAAAAGAATGCAACATATCTCTTCATCATTAAACAAATGTTCCACAGCATAAACAAATGTAACACATCTTAAAACCATTGTCTACAACAGCTCACAACCATCTGTATCTCCAGTGTATGGGGGCCAGCACCTTCTTTTAGCCACCAGATACCTAAGTGGTACCCATGCATACATGGAGGTAAGACACTCATACACATATAATTTAGAATGGATTTTTAAAAAGAGGCACAAGTGTGTTTCTCTTACTACATGATCTATTGACATAGCTCTGTGTACCAGATTCACTTATCCCTGCCTGAGATGGTATCACTCATTAGCCCTGTGACTTTCTCTAAGCAATTTACATTATACTCAGTCTCTCTGCTTTACTATATTATGGGGCAGTAATGTGTACCTTAAAGGAATGGCATGGAAGTTAACTTTAAAATATTCAGTCAAATGAGTCTCCTATTTTGAACTGACAATTATATATATATAATGATTTATTCATACTATATACATATATTTATTTACATATATAACTGTATTACACATATAAACATATATAAATAAGGGTCTCATTTAGAAATTTTTATCTACATGTCTAAAAATTTCTAAATGAGACCCTTATTTATATAACTGTTATACATTAGTAAAAGCCCAAAAATTTAAATGTGCACATTCATATTATTGCATGTTTTTCAGAGTATTTATCAAACATTTTCTTTATAAAGAAAATTCCCTTGTATTCTTAGTCATGTTTGCCATGCAAATAGCTGTATAGTAACTTCTTTGTTTCAGATAGGAATGAGCTTGCTGCACTGTAGATACTTCAGATGCTTGGGATCCTGAATTATTTACCATGGTTTTATAGAATGCTGAAAGTGTTGCATTTTATGTTTGACATTTATGGAGTGTATATGTTACTGCTGACTTCACAAAACAATGATGTTCAAAATATATTGAATGACACTATGCCAGAGTTCAGGGCACATAATTCAAAACGCCTAATTAGAAAAAAAAAAGTCCCAAGGCGTGTTTTTGCAACTTTACAAGAGAATGAATATGTGTTTGCCACAAAAAAAATTTTCATAAATCTACTTCTAGTTCCTCTGCCAAAAATGAAAATACATAAATCAGATGAGGCCGCTTTGTAATGAGAAGTGAGTTAGCATTTCATCCACAGAAACAGGCACCCTGTTCCGTTCACATGCTGTCATACAAGAGCATTTGGAAGAACTTTGAAATCTAGCTCTCCACTTGATCTTTCTGTCCTGTGATGGACTAATGTGTGCCATGTCTTCAGCAACAGGATCTTATCTTCAGATTTTGGTGAGCAACAAAGCGCAATAGCCTGAACTATTTTAGGGGCCTTTGGGATAGTCCTCACAAACAACTCTAAGGGAGATGTTCTACACTTGCACTGGACTTTTAATTTGGCAACCTATAGCTTCTAGGAAGAACATTATTCCTTGTGTAGGGCAGTTCCAGTTGAACTCCTTTACATACAAACATTTATACACATACACGCATGCACGTTCATATACATGCACACACACACACACACACACACACACACACACCACTCCCCATTCCCTCCTCTGCCCTTCTTCCCATCCCTTTCTCCAGCTAAACCTTCCCCTGTTATTTCCCCTTTCTCATTATCTGTACCTCCCCTCAGTTAACACCCCCCACATGCACGTGCACACACCCAAGCACATACATGTGTGCATACACACACAAACACATACTCTAGTGTTCCAGTTCTAGTTTTCTGGATTCTAAGGGTGCTTCATTTAAACACACAAATCCACAGATTGCAACATTTGTCTATTCTATCTGGGTTATCTCACTCAGGAAGCTGCTGTGTGGGGCTCTCAGGTGGGAGATCATCAATAATCTTCACCCAGCTAGGAATCTTATAAACTACAGTATTGAACTTCATGTCAAGATGCATGCATGGGATGAGAGCTATCAAATCTTTTCAATTGGATTTAGAGCCCATTTTATAGGCAGGCCTCACAGTTGAATCTACATCCTGCTCAATGAATATAGATAGTATCAAATGGCCCTCTAAGCTCATTTCCCTATGCTGCTAGATTAGGTCAGATCTCAGCTCTTATCCGAGAAGTTTCTTTATGCAGTGGACACTCGTTATCCAGAAACTCACAACTAGTCAAAATACAGAGAATAAGTTTAGTGAAGTGATCAACCACAAATGGAACATCTATATTGCTGCCTCCCCTGACCGACCATTGTGGAAGAGGACAAGGAAAGGCTATAGAAGCTTGAGGTCAGGGAGGACCGGGACAGAACAATGTCTTCTGGTCATAACAGGACTGCTGCATCGTGAACTCACAGCAGCTGTGGTTGCCTGCACAAGGTCAAACCAGTCATCCTGGAAGCATGGAGGAGGAGGGGCTCATAAGCCCCAGCTGCTAACTGACGAGCTGTTGAAAGTTCATGGTTTCTGGGGAGGATATGTTTTCTTTAAGGATTTGGAACTTTATAAGTTGTTCACACGTGTAGATAGCCTTACACCTCTGAGTATATGAGCTTTGAACTTACTGAGCTACTTTTTAAGGAGGGGTGCAAGAAAGTCAGGGGGAGTAAGGAGGTGGGTGGTAGATGATAGGTGATAAGGTTAGGAATCAGAGGCTTTTATAACTAAAATACATTGTCTATAATTCCCAAAGAATAAATTGAAATAGTGTATTTAAAAAAATAAGAATGTTACTTATCATCATTAAGTGGAAGATTTTAACCTCTCATTTCCAAATGCCAATATTACTATTTCATTCAATGACCCCTTTGACTTACAATGGTACTTGAGTACTCTCATTCTTCCTGATAATAGGACAAAGAAATTGACCAATAGATAGAGGTCTTGGATAAGACATTATCCTGTAAGAAGCTACTGCTCCTGGTGGTCACAGTATTTATGAAGTCGAGTTTTAAAAAAAGTTGCTTACTTTTATACTATTCAGGTCACTATTGTCCTCATGGACATATCATGCCAGCCATTACTATAGCTCCACAGGCCTCACACCTACGTAACACTGTTGCTGAGTTCTCCCCCAGCATCCTACATGGCTCCTTCTGGTGTGACGAAAGTAGGAAGCTTCTTGAGCAGTACCAACTTGATTTCTCCAAGTCCTGTGACCAAAATGTGTAGTTACTGTCTTCAGCAATGGGGTCTTGACATCAGATTATGGTGGGCAACCAAAAGCAGTGGTAATAACCTGGATTGTTTTGGGGGTACCTGGGGCACTTGTGATCAACAACTCAAAGTTAGGTATTCCAGACCTGGCAGTGGGCTTTTATGTGGTGTCCTGTGACTTCTGGGAGGGGTATTATCTGCTATCCAGTGCAGCATCAATCTCTCTCTGTGATGTGAGAAAGAAACATGTGTGTATGTGTTTGAAGTTTATAAAATACATTCATTTCTGCATGACTTTTCCAAACATTCTTAGTGTTAATTATTCTTCCTTCCTCCAGAAAGGTGTGCTCACAATTTTCAATAGCAAGTGAAAAGGCCAACAGAAAAATAACTGAGAACTGAAATTATCCAAAAGAAAATGAAAAGGGAAAAAAAGCAGAAATTTGAAAAAGATTTAAAATAACTATATTTAAGGTGAATGAAGCTAATAATAAAATAATTCAAAATTTGAAATTCACTGGAGTAACTCATAAGCTTCACTAGTTGCATTTTGTTGATATACAATAAGAGGAAAATTTTTTCTATACAAATCTGTGGATAGGTGTTGGTGGAGGCTGCTCGTTCGATCCCAGGTGCTCAGACCTGAAATACTCACACAGATACTATATTATTTGCAATACTGATTTTTTTGCCATATTTGCCAATGACTCTAGCATATTCCCAGATAATTCTTACATCTTAAATTAACCCACTTCTATTTATCTGTTTATTGTCACAATGCTGTGGCTTACCCACTAAAGTTCTGGGCATCTATCTCTTCCAGGGGCTTTATGGCATATCTCTGACTCTTCCTACTTTCTCCCAGCATTCAGCTTAGTTTTTCTTCCCAGCTCTATTCTGCATAAAACAGGACAAATCAGATATCAGATTCTTTATTCATTAACCAATAAAACCAATATGTGTGTGTATACATATATATATGTATACATATACATATATGTGTGTGTATATATATATATAAAACATAAGTGCTTCCAACATCTTTTCCCCCTTCTATGTAAATAAAAAGGAAGGTTTTAACTTTAACACAGTAAAATTACTTATAACAAAACAGGTATCAAGGAAGACTTGTAGTTACGATACTTATATCTATTTATCTATTTTATCTTTTATCATAACTAAGAAAAACTATAACTGTCTATTCTTCAACTCCATCAAAGACCACAGAAGGATAAAATATTGCCTAAGTAAACAGGAAGTGCACTATAAACAAGTTCTAAAACTTTAGAATTGACAGAGACATCTCACTGCCTGGACAGTGACCCAAGGTTCTTTTGTAACGTTGGGGCATCCATCTTCAGCCTACAGGCCCATAGTATTCAGTAGACTTTTCCACAAAGCAGGAAATTCCAAAGACAGGCCTGCCTATATTGGCAGTTTGTCAGTCACTTTTTTCTTTGCGCTGAAGAATGTCTAGCAGACTCTTTCTTGAAGCAGGAATCCTGAAGGACCATCTCACCCTTAGGCAAGTTCAGCAGTTATTACTCTGTGGATTTTGCATGTCCAGTTTTTACAGCGTACCATGAAGCAGTCCAGGCAAGAGCAGCTTCTTGCCAAAATGGCTAACAAACTCCATAAGAAGCCTCTTTGATGCCCATATTCCTCTTGATGTTATTGGTGCTGCCAGGAGCTGATGTGTCTCCTCATGAAAAGTCCTAAATTCTTGAGACATTTAAATGCCATATTCCATAGGTCTGAAAATTTTGAAGAAAACCTATCTAATTGAAATATACCTCGATATATGTAGAAAACCTAACTAACATGACTAGAAACTTGACTGTTATAGATGATTATCTATCCACCTATATTTCTTAATATTATCAGGAATGCTCAGGTTCTAATGTCCCTTCTTTAGTATGAGCTGTGAGCTCAGATAAGTTTTTTTTATATGACCCTTAGACTTCCCATTTTCTACATAAACCAAACTTATAGGATTTCCCAGAGGATTAAGTAAGTTTTTACAGACCACTTTGAGCAGCATTTTATCTGACATACCTGTCCGATGTGTATTAGCTAGTGGTGCTGTCATTTCTCAGGAATGGAAATTTGTAACAGAGATGGTTGCACTAGGCACTAGGGACTGCTTCTTTAACACTGAAGACTGATTTTGTTTTTACAGGGCATGGAATTAATGCCTCATCACTCAGTTGTATTTTTATTCTTTTGATTTGCAAAATATGAAGCATAATGGATTTCAAATTATCTTTTACACATGCCTAAGTTTTATAAGATAAATCAAAATAATATGTTGTATAGACTTTTATGTTCTGATACCAGCCAGCTGTATTGACTTACTTCTTGGAACACTAGGGCAGAGGTCTGTAAACTGCAGGGCTCTGATCAAATCCAGCCTATTTTCGTAAATAGAGTTATATTGGAACACATCACACCCCTTAGTTGCCTGTAATCCACAGTTCCAAGATTTAACAGCAGTTGTAACAGGAGCACTACCACTTGCAAAACCCCAAGTATTTACTAATTGGCCATTTACAGAACTGACTCTTCTGAATCCTGCCTGACAGATATTCAGTAAGTCTATAGTCAAAACCAGTATTTTTGATACATTTCATAAGGGAACTTCCTATATTTAGAAAGTGTAAGGGGCAATAGAATTATAAAGATTAGTGGTGATAGGGATCATGTTCCCAATAGCGGTGCATGGTGTGTGCATGTGCATGTATGTGTGCATGTACCTATGTGTTTACCTAAAATTACAAGAAGAGATGGAATTTATCTACTTTCTCGGTGTGGGAAACGTCCCATTTAGGGCTGCTTGCTGCTGATCTTTCTGTGAAGGGATGCTGTCAAGGCCAATATGTCTAAAATTAGAGCACAGAGCAGGAGGGCAGACGGGGACAGACAATGCAACTTTCACTCATCATCACCGAAGCCGACTCCCTGTGGATTTCCCTGGCCAGGCTCCCAGTTGGGAGGGGAGGAGCTTTGTAATATTTTCAGTGTGCATTTTCAAGGCCTGTTGACCTTTGAATGATCTGAGCTTTTTCTTCTCTGTTCTGGTTTAATTGTTTGTAGTTTTGTTTGCTTTTAAGTATGTTTAACTTTTTAAGAGAAAGAACTACTGTATAAGTTTGTTGAGAATTTCATAGTATAGAAAAGATAATAAGCACCAGGGAATGAAAGTAGGAAGATAATTGAGTTGTCTATGCATAAAAGTGTTGATGCTCACACTAGCTCAGTCCCTCGGGATATTTCTAAGAGATGCATATCTAACGTAGGTACTTATAAAATATGTACTCTATCAAAAATATCAGCCATTTGAAAATGGTTGTTCCCTTTAATTGCACAACACAGTCCCAAACAAGTACTGTTGTGCCCATTTTGCCAGTAAAGTTCTGAGTTAAACAGTGCAGACATTTGACCAGATGTAACAACATGGGAAAGATTGTGTTTGTGGCTGAACCAGGAGCCTTCATTCGCTGCTTTTTCACGGTGGCTGCTATTTGTAGTCACCCACAGCTCTGCAGGGCTTTTCAGACAAACCGACCTCCAGAAGACAGTGTCTGGAAGACATGCCTTAGGGTGAAGTGCAAGGGAAGACCTATCTTAGTCCTGTCCTGTGAAAGCTGAGCTGTGTTCCTGACCTCCCTAGATTCCCAGCAGGGTTGTGTGCCCTCTACACTTTTTGACGATTTTATTGTCAATTTCACAAAGCTTATTTTTGTCCTGGCCCTTGCTAAAATGAATGCAAGTGCCTGTGCGGCTAACTCCAGGTGGTTCTGGCATTGTGCGTTCCGCATGTCCTCAGCTCAGAAGACCTGGAACATAAAGATTCCAGCCTGTTCAGTCCAGTCCTCTAATCCACCACTGAAAAAGCCACAGGACAGCATTTCATCAGCTCTGGTTCCTGATCTTAATTCAAACTCATATGCCAGTCTCAAGGAAGTATTCAATATTATTTGAGACGTGATTCGCTGTAGTTACATCACCACAAGAGCTCAGATTTCACATGTGCATATGCTTCTTTTATTAAATGTAAAGCAGATATCACTAGCTTTTTTGTTGCGAGTTTGTTTCTTGTTTTTTGTTCTTTAGAGACAGGACTTCTCTGTGTAATATCCCTGGCTACCCCCAACTCACAGAAACCTGCCTGCCTCTGACTCCTGAGTGCTGGAATCAAAGGCATGAGCCACCATGCCTAGCTCACTGCCGGCTTCTTACTAAAGTGTAAATTTAGATATTTGGTAGAAACAAATGCCAAATAGACCTCCAAATCTGCATCCTGAGGCCATTTTTTTATCTTAAAAAAATCACCTTTCCGTGCTTTTCAGAGTTTGTGGCTGCGCCCCACTTTCTTTCGTCTTTCCTGCTGCTCCCACCCCTTGTTCTAGACCATTGTGTCAAGTTACATGTATTCACAATAAGCAAAGCGTTCAATTACCTAAAAGGAGGGGGGAAATTGCAGTGCCATATATAACCCGTAACCTCTAATAATTACGTCTGGATCCGCTAACATGCAAATTAAAACATGCGCGTTCTGGATGTCTTTCTCATCCACAAAAGGAAATGATTACTACGTTTTGTCAAACTCATGTCAATATGATGAGATGTTAAAGCGTTCTGCCAGCAGCTGCACGCTAGCCATATAAGGGAAGGCTTTAATTATATAGCTCCATCCTGCAGCAAAATGTGTACTTGGACTCATGTAAAATTTTACTTGAAACAAGAGTTTTTTTTTTTTTCCTGAAGATTCAAAGAATTAAGAAATGGTTCTCCTCCCCCATTCACCTTTCTGTTGATCTGGTTGGCCTCTACACCTACATCCTGCTGTCTCCCTATTATAAGAGTTAACAAGAAGAAAATTTCATCTGTCAGTTGATAGCTTTCTGAATGATGTTTGGTTTCCATTTCTGAGTTGTGAGTTCGCAAGTGATATTTATCTTTGGTGTGTAGACCAATTATTTGGTGTATTCCTGCAAAGCCCCTATCTGTACTCGGTGGAGTATGAAAGACATAATGCAATCATCTCATCATTCAAGTGCAAATGTGTATGATTTCACACACATGGAAGAGAGCTCCTTACTAACAGGTGTTGCTGACAACTTTCTCAAGGCGCCACACAGAGTGAATTAGCAGCTGCTGTGGTCCCCATTCTCTCTGATGGTGAATGTGATCTCAGTGGATCATCACGCCTAGAGTCTGCAGTATTTGTTACTTATTGTCATTTTGTTCTTTACCCAAAGGTAGATTTTTAATGAGACAAGAAGTGAATAATTTTGCTTAATTCACACTGCACAGAAGATTAAATGTACTATGGGTGTTGTCACTAGGAGTTAATATAGCATCGCTAAAAGTTATGGTCACAAGTCCAATGCAGGAAATAGGATGTTTATATTAGTGTATTAATCTCAAGTCTAGGCCTTTTTTATTTTGATCCATAAAATAGGTTTATTAGTACTTGTTTTCCAAAAACACCTATTTGTCTTTAATGACATGATGGAAAATAACTTTCTATAAAGTAAAACCTAGCTTTCAATTGCATAAGCCATGTTCTTTTATTGTTGCAAAACAACATTTTAAAGGGATTCACTTAGATAATTTCATTTACTACATGCTTACCAGATATTTAGTATTTCCCCCTCCCACCCCGAGACACAGTAAAACAACCTATTGACTCCATGTGTCTTAAATTAATAAAGCATTTTCAAGGGGCTTTTAAATTTGGGCACTCTCCTCAGAATATGTTGAAATTGTCATCATCAACCTTCCACAGTTGAGAATTCAGTCAATACAACAGCAATGCTTTCTTCCTTCTTCATGTCGCGTGACTGGAAGCCTTCCCTCAAACAGTTCATATGTTAGGAACCAACTCAGTTTGTGTTGGTCTCTGCCCTTCCGGAGTCAGTTCCACAGTGGAAAAGAGAGATGGAGGCCTGCCACAGGGCTTTCATCACCTCAGCCCCAGTAACACGCACTGCCTCTACTGACAATGCATTGGCCATATTACTAATTCTACTGCAGGGATCTCCTTAAAATACATGCTTAAACCTATGTGAGAAAGAGAGAGTAGGGAAGGAAGAGAGAAACGAGACGCTGTTCTGCGGATCTCTAGCATTGTGTCTGTCAAATTGTTCATCTGGATCATAAAGGAAAACACTTCGGAAGCACTGCTTCAAATCCTTCAGATGGTAAGCCTGGTCTGATAGTTATGTGATATGGAAGAACCTTATATGGATGAGGATCATTCTTTCCTCGGTACGTCTTCCTAATGCCGTTTGCAGAATATGATGCATAACCTGTAAGCTGTCTCTCTTAACTGGCATATATCTTTATCACTAAGTTGTGTGATTTTTTTCTTAACATTTTAATCTTATAATGACTAGGGAAGGAATGCATTAAAGTTTGTTATTCTAAATGTGGTTTTCAGTGTTTAACCCTTTTCCTTTTAAAGTGTGATATTTAAACAGGGAGGTGTGAACAACAAGCCTTCATTTTCTCCAATGAAATAAACATGGATTAAAGCAGAATCTGTTTTGGTTTAAACTTATTTTGTATGTCATACTTTTTCCACTAGATAATAGTAGTTTTGGAAACAGCAATGTTTCCAGTGAAGATGTGTCTCTATATATCAAATAGCTTCAATTAGATGTATTTTATACATGATTAGATCTTCAATAGAGTAAAGAAGTCCCTAACAACTTGGAAAGCAATATTAACCAAATTATAATTTTTTCACCATGTCCAAAATTGCACTCTTCTTTGTACTAGCCATATCATAATCTATGATGAATGACAATGTAAATAGGATTTAGACATATATACTACCATAGAATGTTTTTATGAATCCATATATCTTCTATTTCTGGTCAATTTCCCACCCATTCAGCAAGGATCAATGAACACCTACAAAAGAGTATGTTGTTCCCGGAGATGCCGGAAAGTCAGAAATGGTGCTGTGCTCTAGAAAGAGGCTCCAAGTATGACAAACAGACAGCTAATGGACATCAGTCTGTCAGAGAAATGCAGGTGGTGGTCTGGGAGCATGAGTAGCCTTCCTTACTCGGCTTCAGTGGATCAGAACTAGATTATCAGAAGAAATGCGGTTTAGGTTGCCAAGCTGATGAAAGGGAAAATGGACGACAAGGGAAAATCCAATCTTGGCACTTAGATTCTGCCTCACAATTGTGCCTTTAAATATGTGAAAAGTCTCATAGTATAAAGAAAGTGGTATCGAAGCTAACCACCGCTGCTCAAATCAAGATTTTATCGCAGGCTAGTAGTATAATTTTGTGTGAGTTTCGGCATTTCCCTGGGCTTAAGAGATCATGATAATATCTTAAACAACAACTACTAGGATATAATAATGAGTGTGAAGCATTTAATGTTGTGCATCACACGTGGTGGCCCTTAGTAAATCATAGTTTCTTATAGTGACGTAAATGGCAATGAGCTGCATTTGTGACTCTGGCAATACACATCCAGGTTTACAGTTGGTTGGCCACTCCTTTCCGTTCGCATCTTGTTAATATGAATTGAGAAAATATTAATGGCTAAAAATAGTACAGTGTATATTAGCTCCTTTCTGTTAATTGATCATAATTGGGTTCCGCTGATGATAATTGTAGTGGATTTTAATGACAAGTTGTCAGTTCTCAGAAAAATTTCTCTTAGGAAGTAAAAATTTATACCAAGAATTCATTAGTAATCAAACAAAATACCATAGAATAACTAATTAATAGTCATGAAACACACTATGGTTGTATAATTTCAAAATTGCTAAGTTCCAGAAAAATTGTAAAAGTGCCCACTACTGCTGCCAGCCTAGGCAGAACTGGACTGACATTGGTAAGCATGGCCATATCATGTGCCTTGTCTTTGACAGGAGGTTTTCAACTTTATATTCACCAAATTAAACTCTGAGAATTGATTTCCAAGTTCATGTAAAGGTCAGCATGGTCTGGGAGACTTAAATGATGAGCCCAAAGCAATTCCTCCTTCGGTTGCTTCTGTCAGGGATTGTGTGACAGCCATGAGAAAAATAGCTAATGGGAGAACTAATTCAACTTATTACCTTCTAAATGCTAGGAGAGAACCATATAGCAATAATGACTTAGCCCCCTTGTAATGTAACCTTGGTAACTACAATAGCAGTTTTTCCTGCTACACTCAGCGCATTTCAACTAAAATTTAGCACCAATGTCACCTGTACTCTGGAGACTCATTCCTCTCATTCAAATCTCATTGCTGGTCCTTATGCATTGCTTAATCCTAAGCACATCATTAGTGATTTCCTTACAACGATTTAGTTATCATAAAGCCATTAGTTAGTCAGGAAAGATGCTCGTGATAGCCTTGAAGTAGCCCCCTTTTTTGCCCTTTTGGGTTTTGTGATTAGTAATTAAAGTGTTTACTGAAATTATAAACTCTTGTATGTGCATATGCTTAGTGGAATGAACTTCTCAGCAAGTGAAGACTTGACATTTCCCAAAAGGAATGTGTATAAATTGGTTTAAAAAAATCAGGTGTTGGAGTCTTGACTTCTATGGTTTTTCTTTTTAAATTGTAGAGCTCTTTTTTTTAATTTATTTATTTATTAAGGATTTCTGCCTCCTCCCCGCCACCGCCTCTCATATCCCTCCCCCTCCCCATATCAAGTCCCTCTCCCTCATCAGCTCGAAGAGCAATCAGGGTTCCCTGACCTGTGGGAAGTCCAAGGACTGCCCACCTCCATCCAGGTTTAGTAAGGTGAGCGTCCAAACTGCCTAGGCTCCCCCAAAGCCAGTACGTGCAGTAGGATCAAAAACCCATTGCCATTGTTCTTGAGTTCTCAGTAGTCCTCATTGTCCTCTATGTTCAGCAAGTCCGGATTTATCCCATGCTTTTTCAGACCCAGGCCAGCTGGCCTTGGTGAATTCCCAATAGAACATCCCCATTGTCTCAGTGTGTGGGTGCACCCCTCGCGGTCCTGAGTTCCTTGCTCGTGCTCTCTCTCCTTCTGCTCCTGATTTGGACCTTGAGATTTCTGTCCGGTGCTCCAATGTGGGTCTCTGTCTCCTTCCATCGCCTGATGAAGGTTAATATTCAGGAGGATGCCTATATGTTTGTCTTTGGATTCACCTTCTTATTTAGCTTCTCTAGGATCGCGAATTATAAGCTCAATGTCCTTTATTTATGGCTAGAAACCAAATACGAGTGAGTACATCCCATGTTCCTCTTTTTGGGTCTGGCTTACCTCACTCAGGATAGTGTTTTCTATTTCCATCCATTCGTACACAAAATTCAAGAAGTCCTTGTTTTTTACTGCTGAGGAATACTCTAATATGTATATATTCCATACTTTCTTCATCCATTCTTCCATTGAAGGGCATCTAGGTTGTTTCCAGGTTCTGGCTATTACAAATAATGCTGCTATGAACATAGTTGAGCATATACTTTTGTTGTATGATAGGGCCTCTCGGGTATATTCCCAAGAGTGGTATTGCTGGGTCCAGGGGTAGGTTGATCCCGAATTTCCTGAGAAACCGCCACACTGCTTTCGAGAGTGGTTGCACAAGTTTGCATTCCCACCAGCAATGGATGAGTGTACCCCTTTCTCCACAACCTCTCCAGCAAAGGCTATCATTGGTGTTTTTTATTTTAGCCATTCTGACAGGTGTAAGATGGTATCTTAAAGTTGTCTTGATTTGCATTTCCCTGATCGCTAGGGAAGTTGAGCATGACCTTAAGTGTCTTTTGGCCATTTGAAGTTCTTCTGTTGAGAATTCTCTGTTCAGCTCAGTGCCCCATTTTATAATTGGGTTGATTAGCCTTTTACGGTCTAGTTTCTTGAGTTCTTTATATGTTTTGGAGATCAGACCTTTGTCAGTTGAGGGGTTGGTGAAGATCTTCTCCCAGTCAGTGGGTTGCCTTTTTGTCTTAGTGACTCCTCTTCCCTTTGCAGGGATGTAGATCAAGGTAACCTTGGACCAAATTGCTTCTCTATCCTAGGTCTCCCCTTCTTTGTTTTGTTTTTGTTTTATTTTGTTGTTTTTTGTTTCTTTTATTTTTGAAGACAGGGTTTCCATGTGTATCTGTAGCTCTCATAAAACTCACTCTGTAGCCCAGGCTGGTCTTGAACTCAGAGATCCGCCTGCCTCTGCCTCCTGAGTGCTGGGATTAAAGGCATGCACCACTGCCCGTTTCCATTTACTCTCTTTAGAGTGGAGGGGATGTTGTTCCTACAAGGACTAAAGTTGAAGTATATGCATTTCCTAAGGTGCCTGTCCCTGAGAACTCCATTAGAGTGTGCTAGCTTAGCTGAGGGACATCCCTAGTCACCAGACCCTGGCAGCCCTCACTTCAGTGGTATTCACAACATACAGAGGGGAATCCCACATCAGTACACCTGTGTTTCCTTCTAAGCATTGTACAGTGTAGCTATTATTTTTAGTCTTTGATCTGTTTTAAGTTTTGCATATGAGCAATGTAGAGGTCAAACTTCAGTCTTACATGTGCATCTTCAGTGTGCACAGGTGCTTTTGACGGTGAGGCTCTTTTTCTGCATCAAATTGTCTTGGCATTCTTATAGCTACCTCTTTGATACATTTTCTGACTTTCCATTGACCTGGGTTTTCCTCTACTTCTCAATTTTATTCCTCCCCTTCATGGGCATTTTTAGTTTTACCGTTAATGTTAAAGTATAAAATTCTTGAAGGAAATGTTTATGAACCCTTCCCTATTGTCTTCTGTTGAACCCTGGGCCAGCTTATCCCATTCTCTTCTGAAAAGGTCCAAATGTTATTCTCATCTTAGACTTCATTACAAAGTTTCTTACTATATTTACCTGTTTTCAGGCTGCACTTGGAAAACTTACAGGCACTGTAAAATAACATTAGAAGTAAAATCCTAGATTCTCATCTTTCATCCTCCAAGGAAATTTGTTTTACTTATTTCCATCTTATAACTACTATTCCAGTTTTCCAAACCAGATCTGTATTCCTCTTCATTCATACTTCATACCCTGTCCCTCCATATGTGTCCCTAATATTCCCCCATTGATCTTCCCACTGACATCATCCCAGTATTTGGCCAACATTATCTCTTATGTGAAATCATTGAAGTAGCTTCTTGACAATTTTTTGTTTCCTCCTATGCTCCTTTCTCAAACTATAGGCAAGTAACTACTATGAAAATCTTAGTCCATGTTACTCCTATTTTAAACACAACAATACCCCCCAGTAGCACCTAAGATCCACACATATGTCCTAGAGAGTCTGACTCCTGTTTGTCCCCTGCCTCTTCCTCTTCATAAGCCACAATCCCATCTGAAGCCACATCAGTCTTCTTCAGTTCTGACAACATTCAAGTTTTCCCTCTTTGAGGTCTTTGCATGTAGACATTGTTCACTTTGTCTCTTCCACAGCACAGCTTAACCCATTACCTCTTCAAAAGGTATTCCCAACTGACCCTAAGTCAATGTTCTTCCCCTTCATTTACTACTACAGCAAATTACTGGTGAATGTTTAAATTGCTTGTTAACTGTCTGTCAGTGTTTTTAATTTTCCAACTGTTTACTTGCCTAGAAATTTTTAACTGTGTTTTAATAATTTCATTTTAATTGTAAACATATTTTTACCTATCTGTGTCTACCTCTACACATAAGTTTGACCTATGGGCATTCCACTCCCTGACTTTAGACTCAGAGTTCCTCTCTTGACATGGGTGTGGGGTGCTGTGTGTGAGAACACAACTGTCTTATCTGCGACCCTGTTTCCAACCTGATGCTGTACCTGTTGTGAATAATAGGTAACCCCCAAAATACTTCAGTGAGTGCAAAACAAGCCATCAGGGAAATTTACAAAGATGGAATTAAGTATGCTGAGTTTGAACTGTTGGATGAAAGAAAAAGACAGTGTGTCATGAAGTTGAGTAAAGAGAGTATACAAAGTCTCAAAGCAAGAAAAGAGGCCGTATGTGCATATAGGTTGATTATATTCCTTCAAGACTGTGGGGACATTCAAGTCAGTAAATATTTCTATTGAGCATAACTTGGAAAATAAAATTTTACTAAACTTGTAATCATTACTTATGAAACTTAGCTTATTGAATAATTTAAGTTGCAATCAAAACTTAAATGTTTTGTATAGTTAAGATAACGTAAATAGATAAAATATGCAATATTCACAATTATAGTACTTAGAATATTTTATTTAGTCCTTTTATTTAGACTAACAACATCAAAAGTTTGTATCTTAATTATTGTGTAACTTCCTTACAGATCTTCCAAATTTAATGAAAGTGCTTGTTTTTATGTTTTTCTGAGCCTAGAGGAATTGAGTTGTCAAAGAGTTGGTTTTGGAGGGGCACCGATTCTGCTTTCTTCTCTTAGTGTGATCCCCTAATAATTATTCCACTGGCAGCTGTACTGAGCCTAAGCTGTTCACCGACACTCAGTATTTTCAGTCTAATAGATCTCCCAGAATGCTTTACTGTTTGCTTTTTTGGCCAACATTACATAGTCCTCCAACTGATCACCAATCTGGTGTGTTAAGTAACAGACACAAGCAAGTGCCTTTTAAATATCTTACTAATTTACAAATTATCAAGATGTCTCTCCCCTAGTGGAAGGGGATCTACTATAAACAGCTGAATTTCTAAAGAAGTAACTATCACCCCTATGAACCACAACAACAGCCAGCATGGTGCAATAACCTAAGAGTGCAATAGTGGACAATATCTTGGCAGTAACATCTTACTCAATAAGATGTAAATCATCTGTGGCACTGGAAACCTAACCAACTAGCAAGGGCTAGTGTAGTTATCAGTCATGGAGAGAACCTACAGTATTGCTTTACTAGGTGTATTCATCACCCTTCATCAAGAAAACTTCTCTCTGCAACAGATGGAGACCATTACAATATACCACAACTCTTTACAGTTGTTTTTGTCCTGCCTGGTCCCTTTTTTAAATTATTTAAATCACTGCTTGGCCAATCACTTATGCATATTGCTAGCTAGCTCTTATATCTGTGGTTAACCGATTTCTATTATTTTATATTTTACCATGAGGCTTGTGACCTACTGGCACAGTTCCAGCCAGCAGCTCGTGTCTTTTGCTTCTGGTGGCTTCATGGCCTCTCATGACTTCACCTTCTTTCTTCCAGCATTCAGTTTAGTTTTCTCCTCCTGACTCTACTCTGTCCTATCACAGGCCAATGCAGTCCTTTATTCATTAACCAATGAAAGCATCACATAGACAGAAGGACTTCCTACATCAGATAACCAATTAAAATGCAGAATTGTGACCCCCCAGTTTTAATGGATAAACCCACAAATTAACTACTGCACCTAAGGTTCAAGGAACTTGCTGAAGAGGGAGAAGAAAGATCGTAAGAGCCAGAGAATTGGTGAGTTAGCTATGAGATGTGTCTCCTTGGAATCACAAAAAATACACCCATAAAGTCTCACCAACATGACTGCTCAACATAAGATAAGCAAGGACAACAATAATAGACATGTTAAAGTAAAGGAAGGATCAAGAGGCATCAATCATATGCAGAAACACTGCAAGTATCTAAGGAATGCTGAGAGGTAGAAATGGTCCTTCCCAGGGAAGAGCATACCAGCATGTTATCAAATACCAAATTGTCAACCATAAAAATACAGATATACAGACTGAGCAGGCTATATTTAGGGACGTATATGTTTAGACATATGCATTTAACAACAAAAAAAATGAAAAATAAGGGGCCATGAATTTGAAAGGGAACAAGGAGTAGTATGTAAGGGGATTTGGAAGGAGAAAAGGTGTAGAAGGAGCTGCGGGCTGCGTTCCTGCCCCCCGGCTTCTGTCCACCGGCTAGCTTTATACCCAAAATAATTACATGGAAACTATATTCTTTTAAACACTGCCTGGCCCATTATATCTAGCCTCTGCCCGGCTAACTCTCATATCTTGCTTAGCCCATATTTAGTAATCTGTGTAGCACCAGCCTTACTGGGAAAGATTCAGCATGTCTGACCTGGCGGTTTGCTTCATTGCGTCTGCCCCTGGAGAGGAGCGGCATGGCGTCTGCCTCATTTCCTCTTCCTCCCAGCATTCTGTTCTGTTTACTCCACCCACCTATGTTCTAACCTATCAGGCCAAGCAGTTTCTTTATTAATTAACCAATGAAATCAAGAGATTAATATATGACACTCCCACATCAGAAAGGGAAGAGTGAAATTATGTGAATAAATTATAATCTCAAAAATAAATGAAAAAACAAGAACAGTCTGACTTTGGAATATCCACTGTCACTCTGGTTAGCAGTTATATTTTATCATTAAATTTATTGTCAGCCCTTCACTGTAATAGTTTCTACTCTTCCTGAAACACGTTGGCTTTCTATATTTGCTGTATTTTTCCATTGCTATCCACACAAATTCAGACAAATACACGTTGTCTTTCTTTGTTTTCTACAGCTGTGATAAAAACCATGACGAAAAGCAATTTAGTGAGGAAAGGACTTATTTCACCATATAGCTTGTAGTCCTTCATTGAAGGAAATCAGGGAAGGAACACAGGAACTAAGGCAGAAGCCTCGAAGGGATGTTGCTTATGGGCTTGCGCAGCCTCCTTTCTTATACAACCCAAGACTGCTTGCCTAGGGTGGTACCACCAATGAACTGGCCCCTCCCACATCTATCATTATCCAAAGAATGCCCTACAAAGTCTTGCCTACAGACTATCTCTGTAGGAGGTGTTTTTCTCAATTGAGGTTCCTTTTCCCATATAAATCTAGCTTTGTGTCATGTTAAAAACCAACCAGGATAAATATTCTTTTATACAGAGAAATAGTTAAAGGAATGAAATAACCAAATATTAAATTATCTGTTGCTAAATAAAATGAATCAAATAAATGAAGCATCCAGTTTTATTTTGTATAAGCATCATTAGTATATATTTTATATGAACTCTTTGTCTTATTAGCATTAAAATGTTATGGAGATTTTTAGATAAAGCTAGTATAATTATATCATTGCTATAACTTTTATTACTGTTGGAATTCTAAATATCACAGCTTGCCTAGAGGAATCCACATTAAACTAGCTTTTTATTTCAGTACTACACCTTCCATTGGAAAGCATTCTCAATGTCTGGCAATAACATGCTTCAGAAGTATTTGAGTGTTTCTTGCCCCAACTCACAGAATCTACTTTTCAAAGAACTTCCCTTTCTCCTAGCATAAAACTAATAGACACCAAAACCCGACTACCAACTGCATTTGAAGATGGACTGACGCTGCCAAAAATCACCTGAATGCTCTACTGCTAAGGTTAGGAACAAAGATAGACACGGTTTTTCTTGTTATCTTTTTATTCACTTTGCTTTTCATTCGAGACACATTTACTACATGTGTTTCTCTATAGTAACACACTATAACAACTTAATAACTGGAAAAAATAGTGAGGCAATCTATAAAGGCCAGAGAACCATGACAGGCTGCAAGTAAGTAGCCTGGGACTAGATCAAGAGACGGGCCTCCCTTGCTGACTCTGTCATATCATGAGTGTGGGCCAGCACATTATAGAAACAAGAAGTTGCCTGACCCACATTGTTTGTGAAGAAACAAGGTACTGGAGTCCTAAAAAGCATTGGGAGGGAAGTCATGCAGGATGCTGTCTGTGGTTGTTTAATAGGGCCAGAACAGCATCTAAGGTTCCATAGTAACTAGAAGTAAGTGGAGAGCTAAGTGCTCTTCTGAGGTATAATGTCCCAAACTTAGGTGGAATGATGGAGGTTACAATAAAAGATATTGGCCTGAACAACATTGTGAATCCAGGCAGAATGGTACAGTTAGAGGAAGAAGACAAAAAATAAACCATTAAGTTAATGCTATGATATGCGATTCACATAGGACTGGTTATGTGTGGTTATGTGTGGTAGGTAAATTGCAGAATATGTAGTGAGCAATTTGCTAGGTATATATTGCCTTTACTTCTTATAATAGACCCTGGGAAACAGGTACTTTCATCCCCTTTCTACTGATAAGAAATTATAACCTCAGAGTAACTTATCTGAGATCAGAGATGGCAATTTAGCAGAGCCAGAATCAAGCCCAGGTGTTTTGGCTTTATTTCTCTAACAAGAAAAAGAACAATGTGAGTGGTAGAAATAAAAAAAAAAGTTATTCTAGAAGCAAAATAAAAGAATGACCAGTCAACGAATTTGTTATCCAGTGGCCAGGCTTGCACAAACCTATGCACAAGTGTAGCAACCAAAGGAGAACAAGGTGTCCTGCCTTATTTCTTTTACTCTCTGCCATATTTCTTTCAGACAGGCTCCCTCCCTGAACCCAGAGCTAACCATTTCTCAGCTAGGTTGTCTGTCCAGCAATCTTTCTGTGTCTGCCTTCATCCCCAACTCTGGTGTTAAAGGGGTGAGCAGCCACACTTGGGTCTTTATGTGTATGTCATGGCCCAAACTCAGGTTCTCATGTTTGAATACCAAGTGCCCTTACCTACTGAGAATCTTCCCACACCTGAGAGAAGAATCATCATATAGTCAGTCAGAAGGATCACACTGAGTGTTCCAAATGCTGAGGAAAATTCGAGAGAGAGAACCACAGAAGGCTGGTCACAACGGTGGGAATGTGAAGTGAGAGATGAGCTGAGGTGGGAAACCTAGCAGAAAGATTTTCATGCCAGGTTATTTTGTTAATACTGATGGTTGACTATCTGCAGCTTACACCACTTGTACCTCGTACTTGGAGAAAGCTTCCACCATACATTCTTGGGGGATAGGTACCATACTGACCTCATGATAGAGTAACTAAACTGCAGCACAGAGGGGAAGGTAACTTGTTCGGTGTTGCATGGCTAGGATGTAGCAGACTGTACACATTGAACTGAATTTGCTTTATAGCCTACAGCATTAGGTAAAGGTATTTCATATTATGTGCTCTTGATATTGTAGTTCGTAAAATAAAAGCCACTACCTTACTCCTCTATTAAGATCAAAGACCTGCATGACATAACTTGATCCTTACCAGACTTAACGAAAGAGACAAAAGGCATAATCCCTTTTTCTTGTTGAGAGTCTCTTAAGTTTTTAAACCTCAAAACGAGTGTGGTCATACGGGGCACTTGTGAAGTGTCACCCTTTTGAGAGCCTGACCCTCTAAACTGAACCAGCAGATGTGGGCTTGCACTCACTGTTCTCATACACCATAGCTCATATGAACAAGTCCCTAGGAACCAAGACTCAATTTTTGATAAAGGTATTGATTTGATAAAGGTAAGTGTTGAAAGGGACATGAATAAAATCCTAAATGTTTTGTCAATGAGCATGCTGGAATTGAATTATGAAGTCATATTTACATATGAGATAAGGAGAAAAGTGGAGAGCGGAGGGCTTTTTCCCCTAGTCTTAAGGGTTTCGCTGAATTACCTTGACATAGCCAACAGGGGACATGCATTTAGTAGAACGGGCCAGTTTCTTCTTTACTAACTCCATCAAAAGATCCCAGGGCCTCTTGCAAGTAGGCTTTGAAATTTATGGGTTTACAAAGTATTCCTGGATTCGGAGTCCATTTTTCTGAGTCATCCAGCTCCAGGCAACTTGCAAGTTTCATGGTCCCTGAAATTAGCCACCAAACTGAAACAAAAGATAATTCCAGAACTGCCACTCAGTGTGCTATATCTGTTTTACTGCCTCTATAAAGCAAGGCCTTTGAATATAATTACATGACTTGTCTGTCCGTTATGAAATTGATGGCGACAGCCCAGATTCACAGCCTTTTCCCTTTAACTTAGGAGTGAGTCTTGTTCCTTGCAGCGCTTTCCAGCACGAGTTCTGCTTCAGCACACTGTCCAGGAGGATCCCACAAGCAACTCTGTTTGAGAAATTGCACACCATACTTTGCCCCCATGCTTACCTCATTTAAATGTGTGGCTTGCATAATGAAGGGTTATCTAAAATTCGGCAAGAAAGATCCTGATTAGATTGTATTTTATAGCTATTTTGACATGGCATTTTGCTTTCTTTGGGCCACATATTTTATAGCATAATTCTTTATTGATTCTTTGGGAATCTGACATCATGCACCCCAGTCCCTCTTGCCTCCTCACTCTGGTATCCCCCCGCACCACCACAGCCTCCCTCCTCTGAAGGAAACCCACCCATGTAATTAAAAACAAGCCAACAAACAAAAAAGCATCTTGCTCTTCCGTCTTTCCCTTCTCTCCAGCACCCTGGCATTGGGAACTGCAGTGTGTCACACATCATACAATTTGTCTAATCAGCCCCACCCGCAAATGTTCATTGCATTTGATCCTTGGTCTGTTTCAAGGCCTCGGGCACAGCACCATCGCTGGACCCTCACCGAAATGCCTCTCGAATATCCTGCTGGTACCCTAAATCATGGAGATCCTGCAGCTGTCCTTCCACAGACACAACCCCTTCACACATTCCAGCGGGTCATAAATGGGGAAGATGTTAGGGTAGACTAACCTAATGCCCAGGATGTGGGTCTGGGTGATTCTAGGCCACTGGGACCAGCCCTTCCCTTCTAGGATAGCTGCCCCTGGCCCAGATGAACACTGCAGCAGGAGAGCTGCCTCTGCCCCTCGTGAGAGAGAGCTGATACCACCCGTTACCACAGCTGGCCCAGAAGGCATGGGCCTATGAGAGCCATTTATTTTTCTTAGTCCAAAGAACCACACTGGGAAACAGAGAATGGTGAAGAGGTTTGGAGTTAGTACAAAGGCTGTTCTGGGCTACTCCCTATTTCTGGAACTGTAAGATCAGGGTCAGAATGTCTTCTTTTGAACAGTGAACCCTCACCAAGGTACTTCTTGACTTGTAGACATTCATAAATGAGAGCTGTTTGATGATTGGCTCACATTCATATTGCATCTGGCCCCAGCATGGGTGAATACTCTTTCTTTTAGAAAGGCTTGATATAAGCACCGTTTTTAAAAGATGTTGTATATGTGGTCATCAACACGAAAATACAGGTAAAACTTGCCCTTTAGAAGAACCTTCATCTTAAAGAGGGCACTCAGGGCTTCCAACACTGGCATGCACTGATGTGGTATTATTTGGTTAGCCCATATAATGTAAAAAGACCTTGTTATTGCTCTAAACCTTACTTAATTGATGGAGTCTGTGAATTAGGAACCAACTTATTTTTCCGAGTAGGTCTTTGCATCTCATTACTCATTTCATATAGATAATAACTAGCCTATTTGGCACTTAAATTATATTCACTTCTAAGATGTTGAATGCAGATCACATGGCTAAGTCTGACTTAAAGTACTAGGGGACTGAAGGACCAATGAAAAGTAGGAGGGGAACTTCTCATCACAGGAAAAGGACAATGTAGGTAGAAGTGAGCACTTTCAGTAGCGGGCAAGAATCCAAGTCTCCGGGAAACTGTGTTGTGCTAGAGGTAGACTGGAAGAAGAAAAGAAGGAAAGATAAGCATTGGAGATTAATCCCACATATTAATGTCCATTTAAAGCAGTGTGTATGCTACTAAACCAAGCCAGACTTAATTGTACCTTAAACCTTACCCGCAGAAGTGGTTTTGCTAAGAGAGTTAATCTCCTAGGTGAAAATTGAATAGAAGCCATTTACTCTACTTGGGGAACAAATTATTAAGGAACAGTTTTAGCATGCATATGAGAGTATTAATTTTTTGGTATACTAACGGATTTATTAAAATAAATCTTCCTGCCAATTTCTGTGAGGTGTTTTGCTTTGGTTTTTTTTTTTTTTTTTTTTTTAGTTTGTTTGTTTTCATTTTGGAGAACCCAAATAGTTCAAACAAAGGAAAACTATTTTTAAAAGTCTGGCTAGAACAACGGCCTGGTGGCTAAAAGTTCTTACAGCTTTTTCAGATGATCCTAGTTAAGGTCTCAGCACCTGCATCAGGTAGCTCAGAACTGCTTATGACTCCAGATTTGCAGGATCTGATGCCCTCTTCTGGCCTCCATCTGAAATTGCAGTCACTTGACACATACACACACGCGCGCGCGCACACACACACACACACACATACACTAATAATAATAATAATACAATTTAAAACTTTTTAAGAACTTGTTTTCTTAGCTGAACATATTTGTTTTCTCATCTAGATGAACATAATTTATCTATCATTTATTTCTAGATGATTTTCTTCATTTCCTAAAAAATATAAATAATGCATATTTAAAATATATATGTATTATATATATATAGATGAAGTAGCTATTGAGGTTTTTCAATTACCTCTTTAATCAATATAGTATTTAAAATTTTAGCCAACAGCACTTAGGCTGAGGTCTACAATCATCCAGTTAATTCCTGTTGGTGTCTGAGCTATCGGTATGATTTATGTACTTATAAAAACTCTGTTCTCTCCGTTGTCTTCATGTATCACTTTCTGTGTGCTTTCCTCGGTCTCCATTCCCCTTCCTTGTTCTCTCTTCTAATTTGGTTCTAATGGTGACTGAATACAATGATGAGTCTTCATCTCATGTTCCTCTCCCACAGTTCTTTAAATCACTTAACACAAAGGGAGCTAACATGTGTTTGTTTTAAGACGACATCAAGTGGAACTGATGGGAAGATCACATCAGTGAAGCCAAACCAGTCTCCCTGTGCCCTCCAGAGTCTGTAATTCAAATGGCGGTTGACTCTATTTGGTGTGGTTGACAGCTTCTTCTCAGACGGCTTGAATAAATTTGGGTATTAATATGCTTCCTGTCTATTTAGGAAGAATTATGATTCTTGCTGTCTCGGGAGATTGCTTCATTTCCAGATTTAACAGCACATGCCTTGACTTAATGGATGTGTGTTCATCTCCCCCTAAGCGAGACGCTGAGCTACACATAGATACTTAAGAATCATCTTTCATTAGTTAAGAAACATTTATCCCAGGTTAAGGGGGAAAAGATGGGAAAATGTAATTTTGCCTTTTTCTAAAACTTCTCTGGAAGGCTTATGTGGCCTTCCTTAGAGAGGAGGTGGGGTGACGCACCCGCACTGACTGCTACAGCTCCTTTGTCTCCATCATAATGTCCTCTGTAGCAGCCAAATGAGGTAGATGGCAGGAACCACGTTTTGAATGTAAAGAAACCGAACACCAGATCAGTAACATCAGGGTGACTACCAATCGCATCAGTTCAACAGTGCCTGCTGCCAGTAACTCTGAGTGTTTACTAAGAGCAATTTCCGCGTATACTAAAAGCCTCAGAGAGTTTATGCCATTTGAGCCACCAACTTCTTTGGTAATAGTTATAAGACAAGTGAGTAATTAAAAAAAGGAAAAGAGTAAAGACTTGGCCTCTGTGTGAGGAGCACGAGGATGGAAAGAGCACAGTGTAGCCAGCGGTCGGGAACGCAGTCTTTGCTTGTGTTGGGTAACGGTAGCATGAGAGTGTACACACAACCCCTAGACTTCTGTCGGGTGCGATAAGATGGACAGATACTGGAGTCATTCACAGATCAGGAATGCTACAGAAAATACTATAGGGTCAGGTGTAGACGTATTGGATTTGAGGTAATTTGGGGGCATTCAGTTGGAGTCCACTAAGAAAGTACATGGGTCCAAGCGCAGAGAGCTACCTTATGAATGATGAAGATTTGGGCCCTTGAAACTGAACTGCATAATATTGCCACAGGGAGAGGCCAGAGCCCTAAAATTAGTAAAAGTAAGGGTTCCAGAAAGAAGGAAGTCAAGTGAACCAATCTAAGTCAAAAGAGAAGCATCATTACAGATGTAGGGAATGGTCAACAGAGTGAAGGAGGATGCTCAAGAAATCCATGATCCAGCTAAACGTTGTGCATAAGAGGCTGAAAATGTGAAGTATGAGAAGAGGTTGACATGGTTTACGTACCATGGTTACACTTGGTTAAGCACCCTAGAAGGACATAGCGAGCCCAGTAGGTGAGAGGAGTTACCAGGCCCTTCCAATGCGGGCAGCATTGAAACTGGGAGAGGTCATTTCAACTGAAAGATTTTTTCAGATTCATTCTTATTCCTGAAAATAACCGAAGGTGGGTTTCCTATTGGCAGTGGTCATCAATGTCACCTGTAAACAACGAGTGCAGCATTTGGTTCCATTTTAGTTACACAATGTGTTTCCTTCTACAGCAGCTATAAGAAACTGGATGTAGCATTACCTAACGTCACGTACAAGATTCATCCCAAAAAAATCCTGACATAGAAGTAATGTGGCTTATGCATAGGAGATTCAGTCCAAATTCATAAGTGTATGTATCTTAGGAAGTGATATGGTTCTATTACAACTGGGAAAATATGGTGATTATATGTCCTTTGAATTTCACTGCAGTTACTCCCAGAGTCCCTTCAATTAGTAATAAATTGTTCTTAACCAGATGTGTTAGTGACTTTTCTCATTGCTGTGACAAAATGACTGACCAAAGCAAACTAAGGAAGAGGTTTTCTGGTTCAGATGTGAAGCACAATCTTTACTAGCAGGAAAGAAGTGGCCAGGACGGCAACTCTAGCTATGCCATGCGGAGCATGAGGCAGATGGCCATGCTGCATCTACAGTCAGAAAGGAGAGATGGATGCTGATGATCTAACCACTTTCATCTTACTCAGCCCTGGACCCCAGCCCAGGCATAGTATCATCTACATTCACATCTCTCTGAAAACACCCTCATATACACAACCAGAGTCTATCTCTTAGCAACACTAAATTTTGTCAGCAAACTGAGAATTAAGATTAACCATCACAGGGACACCATTTGTCAACTTGCCCTCCAAACACACCTCTTAATGTCTTATCCCATAGATGTAAGGCCATCTCATAGTGAAAATGTAATCATTTCATCTTAAAATATCCCCATAATCTTAAAACATTAAAACCATTAAAAGTTCATAGTGATCTATGGCAGAGGTGGCACACACCTTTAATCCCAGCACGAGGGAGGCAGAGGCGGTCTCCATGAGTTCAAGGCCAACCTAGTCCACAAAGAGACCAGGAAACCAAGGCGACATGGAAACCCTGCCTCAAAAAATAAAATAATAAAACACAATAAAAAGGTCCATAAGAGTCAATCTAGGAAATATCAGACTGAGTAGAAAAAACTCCAAATTCTGCCACTGATTCTCTGGCTTCTGGGGTTCATGGTATCACATGGGCTTCCACAACCTTTGGTAGCCACTTCTCTCTGGTTCTGCTGCTGTAGCACATACAGTCTCTCTTGGTCTGGTTCCACTCTATGCCTGCAACTTTCTGAGACTGACATCCCATAATCCTGGCATCTTTTGGGGTTTCAAGTGTGATGTGTACTTCATCCTTACAGCTTCACACAATGGCCTCATGTCCTTAGAGGGAATCCAACCATGCCACACATTGCCTGGCCTCTGTGGCATTCTGGAGCCTATGATCCTGAAAGTCTTACATTTTGAAGACAGCATCATATTGGCAAAAATGCCAAGGTAGTAGTCTGGCCCCTTATACCACAGCTGTAGTTTCCTCTGTGCACGTTAGCAACTGAACCCAGAAGAGCACTTTTCCTGGAGCCTACTTTCTAGCAGGGAATTCATCAAGGACATTCTCAGTCCAGTTGCTCTCCTTCCAGATGAATTTTTATTTTTACAAGCTGCATCAGGATGACTCCTTTAAATTCTCATAATGGCTTTCTAGGGCCTCTCTTGCCACAAATCCACTTTTTCATATTTCTCCCACTATCCAGTCGTTAGACTTATCACAGCAATGGTTCCTCTTCTGCATTCCAACTTCCTCTATTAGTTATGTGTGTGTGTGTGCACGCACACACGCATGCTGGTGAGCATGTACACATGCATGTGCATGCTTGCATGCATGTAGACCAGAAGTCAACTTTGGGTGTTCTCCTTGTATTGCTCTCCACTCTGTTTCATTTTGCTTTGAAATTTCCTTTTACTCATGAGCATATGTTTGTCTGTGTGGGTGCCCCATGTGTGTGCAGACATCCGCGGATGCAAAAGATCCCTCGATCTAGATTAGCGGGCCTTTGAACACTACCTGATGTCAGTGCTGGCAACCAAACATGGTTTCTCTAGAAGGGCAGTGAGTGCTCTTAACCACTCAGCTATCTTTTCAACTCCTCTACTTTATTTATTGTGACTGGGTATTTCATCAGGATCAGATACTTCTGATTTGGCTAGACTAGCTGTCCAGAGAGTTCCAGGGACCCACTAGTCCTGTGGCATGTGACACCACACCTGGTATTTTTACAAAAGTCTGAGGATCAAGCTCAGGTCCTCTTGCTTGTGCAGCAAGTACACTGCTGATTGAACTGTCTCCGTAGCCTGTGTTCTTCACTGCTGTAGTTAGATATACAATAAGAAGCAACTTAAGGGAAAGGGGATATTTTCTTTCTTCATAGTTTAAGAGTATAGGCCATCATGGCAGGGAAGATAGGGAAGAGTGGGTGGGTGCAGTGGGAGTGTGAGGCAGTTGGTCACATGACTTCCACAGTCAGAAAGCAGAAATGCTGGTATTCCACTTATATCCCCCTTTTTAATTCTGTCTGGGGTCTGACCCTGTAGGACGGTGCCGCCCACTCTCGGGGTAAGTCTCACTTCCTAGTTCATCCTCTTTGGAAATGCTTCCACAGACATCCCCAGAAATGTGTCTTCTGAGTGACTCCCAACCTGTCAAGTTGATAATCAATATACGCGTTCACACCGAGACTTACAGATTCCTGCCGCATCTTTTCTCAATCCTCTTGTTGCGAATCTGTGGTACAGATTAGGAAGGCTTTCACTCTCTCCTCCATCTTCCTAGTCCATCCTGCTGGCTGGCCTCTTCCTTTCTTTGTGTCACTTGGCTTGCCTTGTAACATTAGCAGTAATTATTTACTAAGAAAAACGCTTTTAGGGCAGAAGCAGTCTGGAATCATCCGGGGAAATAACCTACCAAAACACACACCTGCCAAAGCTTATACCGGCTCACACCTGCACCTGTATGCCAGTCTGCCCACATTTCCATCACAGGATTGCTACATCATGTCTGTGGGAAAGGATAGGGCCATCCACACACAGAAGCCCCTCGGTAATAACCATGTCACTTTCTGGTGTGATGACCATATGCAAGCTTTTCCGCTTGTCCTGTCTGCTGCCTCAGAATTTTGAACAAATGAAGTGATCTTGGTAAATGCTTTTATGCTTGTGAAATCCTGTGTTAATAACTGGGATATAGACTGCCACTGTAGTCATGGGTAGCGTATGAAAGCATACTGAAACCAAGATTTCTTCTCTTAAGTTGTTCCGAAGTCCCCAACTTTCCCCTGTGCTCAATACCATCTCCCTAGTTCTGTGTTCACGGTCTACATATATAATATGTATCTAGAATATGTGTGTGTGTGTGTGTGTGTGTGTGTGTGTGTGTGTGTGTGTGTATGGAGAGGGGGGAATGTGATGCTGGCTACAACTGGTAATGTTAGTTAACCCTAATCCCCTCTTCTTAAGTGGGTATTAAATCCTTGAAAAGTAGAAAGTGGCTCCTTCAGTGCTGCCTCTGGACCAGGCATTCTTTGCCTGAGATTCTTTCCCACAAGCTGCAAAGTGTTCCCACAAAGGAGAAATTAGGAAGCCTCTGTAGCCAAAACTAGTGAAAATTACATTTCTACGTTTCTATTAAAAAGCTATTTGTGGCTAGAAGCATCCAGTAAAATGATGTAATCAACTTATTCAAAGACATAAAGCTATTGTATAAAATGCCATTAAATATCTTCGATTCGATGTTAACAAGACAGAGGTATAATTTTTCCTGGGGTTGTCATTTGGCAATGTGCTTGTCCCCCATGGCTAACGGACCTGGAAGTCCTTCACCAAGTTGTGCTCCCTGTCTTGGCAAGTTGGAGTATCAAGGATGTGTGACCTTTTGTGATGCCATTGGCTTCTACTTTCTCTGGTGTCATTCCTGAATTTGCAAATGCCAGATTTCTTTATTTGCCAGTTTCTGAAATGGTTTCCTACCTGCACGCAGCATAGAGTGCTGCAGGTGTTTGTCATAATCTAGAGCTCACACAAGGAAGCCTAAACATCACTGCCATAGCACAGGCCTGGAGGTTGAAAGCCATGATATCACCTTAGCCACATGCTGGGGAGTGTGGCTTACTGGCTAGGTAAAGGGATAACATAAAGAGGAAGGGATATAGAACATTATATCTAGGAAATCCCTATGGCCCAAATTTTACTGTGATTATTGAACTTAAGCTTCAAGTCAAAACAAACTGTGAAGCTAAGATACAGCCAGTGGGGGAGGTTTTGCCTTGCATTCACAAGGCCCTGAGTTCAGTCCTTAGGCCTGGAAGATGACAAACAAAAACCCTCCCACAGGCTTTATTGAGCATGGAATCCCAGCACTTTGGATTTGGGACAGAGGCAGAAAGATGAACTCCCAGGCTAGCTTAAACTACAGAGTGAGATACTTGTCTCAAAATATAAATAAGGCACTGAGGTGCTGAGCAGGTAAGGCCCTTGCTACCAAGTTAACTGTGTTCAGCTGCTGGGACTTTGGCCTTTCCATAGTGTGGGAATCTGTCACTGTGGCTAGACAAGCCAACTCTTGACACTCTTGCAATTCTTCCAGGAAACAGCATCCTCCATTCAGCAGCTGACAGTGTGACCAGTGCAGTACAGAAGGCAAGCCAGGCCTTGAATGAGCGTGGGGAGCGGTTAGGCCGGGCTGAGGAGAAGACAGAGGACATGAAGAACAGTGCCCAGCAGTTTGCAGAAACCGCACACAAGGTGAGCCAGCGGAGAGGGTGCCCATGCTGGGTTATAAGAGGTCATAGTGCCGAGAAACTTCCTACGGCAAGAGAGAAAATCAGGTCCCATTTGATTCCATGATTACTAGAGTCTAGCCTTTTTCTCCTTGTGCCTAGCTTTTGTGGTCACCATCTTGTTTCTAATATCCTCATCTCGTTCTGTGACCTTTGCTTTTAGGTATTTCAGGCAACAGGGAAAATCTTTAATTACTGTCCCAAAAATCAGGATCCAAGTCAGGTCACAGGAAAAGAGAGAAATGGGATCAGGACTCAGGATATAGCCCTGTCCTTGGCCACGATCGAAAAAACAGTGGGGCCCTTAGTCTTCTTGGGTGTCTTTCCCAGTCTGCCCCTTTCTCATTCTGTATCTGTCACTGTGTGTTGTTAGATCTTCAACAGACGTAAAGCAAGCCCTGGCCTCAAGGCTGGTTTCCACTCTGGAAGTGGCTGGGTGTTAATTCAAGACCTATAGTCTGGATCTCTAATTCTGAGCACAGGTGGTACCAAGATTATCCACTGGCCCTGACCTCTGAGGATGGTACCCCTTTTGCTGAGAACCGCCTCTTAGAAGAACGCAGGACTGTGTACTTACTGGCAGCTCCTATCTAAGGCCATCCTGCTCAGGTGATAAGGGAGATGTATTACCATGCGTGTACTTCATATCAAAGAGTGGTTCATCTCTAGCTGGTGATTTGGATTTAAGTTTCCGGAAACCATTTCTACTGGTGACATATTGGCCTGTCAGGCTCATGATCAGGGCCTTCAGATAGTTTTGAGCTGATCTTTGAGGGAGAATAATTCAATTTGCCTCAATGGAATATGCAGCTTCTGCTGAGGAATCGGGAATGGAGAACCAAGAAGCAAAGGGAAAGATATATTCCACTGGGGCAGAAGATGCCTCTCCAGGCCTCACACAGGAGACTGGCTCCTGCTGGGTGTTTATGCTGCCTTTCCTGCGTGGTCCCCTTTACACATCACTGCCTAAGCGTCCCAGTGACACTGTCTCTGCGACAGTGGTGTCTTAGTGCCCTTAGTGCACTGCCTCTGAAGCCCAGGCAGAGCTCCTTGAAGGAGAACTAGCCAAGTCTGTTTGAGAAAGTAGACCGACAAGCTGGAATCAGGACCTCACACCTGTGAGCTGTTCCAGAAGGAGGAAACTCGGACGCGTGTTTCCCCAAGGCTTTCTAGTACAGAGGAAATGATGGCATGGAAATGTGACAGTCCCCAGATGCTCTAATACGAAAAACAACTCCTGTTATTGAGTGGGAAACGGACAGTAGAATCCTGGAGGAAAACTCCTCGTGTTGAGGTGGGGAAGAGAAAGCCAAAGGAATCCCAACGTCTGCAAAGGCTGGGTTGTCCAGGCGATTATCTCTCCTGCCTTCCCACAGAATTGAGAAATCAATGGTGCACTGATAAGGCTCTGCTAAAACATTTCTGGCTAATGGTTAAACCATGAACCAGGTTACCAAGGAAGCTGGGAAAGTATTCTTCCTGATGTGGGGTAGACAATACCTGGATGTCATCCACATCGGCGTCTCTCTCAGGAGGGGCTGTACAAACACCCAAGTTCTTGGCCGCTGCAACTGTTTCCCTGACACTGTGGCCAAGTTTGCTGGATGGTTGGGAAATGACATGGTATAGTAGTTAGCATCCTATGTTTGAGCCCCGCACTGTCATTTACCATCTGGGTGACCTTGGACAAGGGCTAAATTTCTCAAAGCCCGTGTTTTCTCATCAGTAAAGCAGAGGCAACTAATTAAAAACAGCACCTACCTCCTTGGGTGCTGAGATGAGCATGCTCATAAATCTAAATTGTTTATGATTTATTTCAATAGACATAGCTTCTGCCGAGCCTGTCCCATTTGGTCACATAATGAGCTCAGTAATGAGGCTGGAGAATTATTACAGATGACTGAGAAACTTTAAAACAGCAATATAATAAAAAAACAGAATACAGATGAAAATTGTGTGATTAAAATCAAAAGGGTAAGGCAGCAGGCAGTATACGGTATCTGAGCCAAGAGCAGTCCTTACAGCAGCCTATGAGACCAGAAGTTGATGAGACTTCAATCAAATGCAAGGGGGTCTCCAGCTTTGTCAATGAGGGACAGGTGCCTGGTCTCAATGAAGAAGGCTTAGGCAAGAGAGTTAGCGTTTTAATTGGTTGTCCCTCTGGAAGGTGTTCCCAGGGGAGAAGAGACACTGTAGAGTTCCTGAGAGAACGTGTGTGAGGGAGCGTAAGACAGTGTCAGAGCTAGGCTTGCGGATTTCTAAAATGGGAAAATGCACTTATGAGCCACTAGCCTCGTCTGCGTTCCTAGTGAGGAGGCTGACCTCTTTAGATAAAGTGTGGCTGCTTTCCCACGGGCAAGAACTGCTGATTTGTCCCCATTGGTATAGGCTTACCATGAAGATGCCATTTCACTGGCCAAGCGCCAACCAGGCCTGCTGCTGGGAAGAGGGTTCAGAGGAGGAGCCAGGCCTTCTACCCTCCCCCGCCCCGAGACGCGTGTGGCCTGTTGACTCATGAAGAGTGGGGTATGTTTACAGGAGGAGGACACAGTGCACGTGGCAGAGAACAGTCATCCCAGGTGACAGTTCCTCTAGGGACTACCAGCGTCCAGTGGAAAGTGTGGCCTGTCTTACAGTAGGAAAGAAGCTTTGGTCTTCTAGTTTTTTCCAGGACCCCTGCAATGACCCAGGTGCAAGAGTGGACAGTCACTTTTATACAACTAAACCCTAAATTGTGTAGGTGCTGGTCGTCTCTAGAGCAGAGAGGGACAAGATCCTTCTCTCTTGTCCTGACACCCTCCTCACCCCAGCTCTGGTTGGCCTGTCTTGAGGAAGTGTGATTCCTTCCTAAACTGTGGATTTGGCATGGGTCCAGCCATCAAGAAAGAACAGCTCATGAGAGAAGCTGTTCTGCTCACTTTCCCCTGCCCCCAAAAGCTCAAGGTTGCCACAGCGTTTTCCAGGTTTTGACAGCCCACCATGGGTGTGAATCAGCAGGCAAGAACATTGCCCACAGTTGGCACCCTCAAATGCCATTTCTCACAGAAAAGAGCACCGATCTGGCTTTTCTGGACCAGCCCACGTTTGTGTGTGTGGGGGGGGGGGACTGGCAACAGGCATTATAGTCTTTAGGAGGGGGAAATGTCAGTCTCTCTCCATTGTCTTCCATTGCAGTTTCTCCAGGCCAGAAGGATTCTTTAAAATTATCATTCTGTAAAATAGGTTACAAATCATGAAAAGGGGTTTCTGTGAGGCACTCAGTATAGAAACCAGGAGGAAGCTGTAAATGAGGAACTCCAGCACCTGAGTTCACCTGGGGCCATTTTACAGGCATGGGAAACAGTGAGAAGGCAAGGTATTCTTGACTTTGGAGCTCAGCGTCTCCCAGCAAAGTTGTGTAGTTCAGTTTCCTAATTTTGTCTAGTCCTACTGATCTTTCTGCCTTAATTCTAAGGCTCTTCATTCCCAGAGACTTAAGGAAGCCAGAGAATCGGTACTTCTTACCCAAATACCTATTATGAGTCTGTTCAGGCTACTTAACAAACAAACAAACAACAAACTGATAATTGCTAAACAGTGAATCTCTCACAGAGAAGACTGAGGTCAAGATGCTTGATTCCATGCCTGGCGAGGGTCTGCTTCCTGATCCTCTTCGAGAATGTCCTATCATAGTGAAAGCGGAGTCTCTAGTTTATCCTGAGACCTCTGCATCCTGATCCAGCCTCCTTCCAAACCCACCTCCTAATACCCTCTCCTGGCAGTTAGATTTCAGGACATGGCTTTTGGGAAGGCACAAATACTTAGACCACAATGAGACCTAAGTAGCAGATTGTTCTATCCAATTGCCTTTCTGCAGAGTACAGGTGGCCAGGGCCTGGTCTGAGCAGCAGCCCAGTCGTCCTGATGAGGAGTGACTGTGTGAACTGGCACAAGCCCGTTAGTGGGGAGTTACGAGCTCAATAAATACCACGACAGTAGCCTTGATCAAATATTTATGGTTCGTATTCATTACGCACAACACTTAACAGCTCTGTGTTTATTTGATGGACTTCATTGCTAAATAATGCATGAAAACTGGAGGCAGAACAAAAACGCAGGGTGACAGTAAGGGGCCCAGAATGTGACTGAGGACTGGGATAGGTCTGAGGTGGGGCCCTACCGCTATCATTTCCCTGTGTTGTTGACTAAATAATGTCAAGAATTATTAGGCAACACCACAGTTGTTGGAAGCAACAACAACAACAACAAAAAAGCTTTAGCACTCAATATAGAAGAATGGGTGTACTCAGAACTCACAAATTCTGCATCTGCCAGCTGACTAAACATTACTGCAGCCAGCAGTTCTGAGGAAGTCTTCACTGGCTGTGCCATACGGGGGTACCAAGGCTTTCAGCTGAGGTTTTCCTACCACAGAATACCAGGACAGCGTCTAGCCATCTTCTGTCACATGCAGCAACATTGATACTATTTTCCCAGTGGAACTCCGGGTTCTAACCTCTCTCTTTCAGCCACCAAGAAGATGATATTGTGACTGCCCCAGGCTTTTCTAGAAAGATGGATTATTGACGTATTTCAGGATGAGGCCAAGCACCACTAATTAGAAGCTAAGGTCTATTCTTCATCCCTACTCAATAACACAATTTAATTGCCTGGAGCTTTGGGCCTGGTTGAAAATTCAGTATGCATATTATAGAGATGATTTTAGTTTGTCTCTTAGCATGCTGTTGAGCTTTCACACTTAAATGTTAACATCTCAAGAGTGTTGCTTCCTGACGGAACC
Organism: Microtus pennsylvanicus; assembly: GCF_037038515.1. Lineage (NCBI taxonomy): Eukaryota > Metazoa > Chordata > Mammalia > Rodentia > Cricetidae > Microtus > Microtus pennsylvanicus. The sequence continues at coordinate 64,177,148 of NC_134592.1, forward strand.
AGTGACCTAGGCACCCCACCTGTCCCTAGGGTGAGTCCCCTGTCCTCCCTGGGCATCTTGTTTCCATTGTTCCTGCAGTGGGACGAAAGAACACTGCATAGCCTCCTCCACCAGCAGACACATAAACCAGCAAGGCTGACAAAGTGCAGTCTCCGGCGCACATCTGTCAGGATCCAGGGAGGCTTGGAATGGTGGCCGTCACCACACATAGAGTCCAGTGATGCGTCTCATCCTGGATGTGGGAGGGAGAGGCAGGGAGAGCTCCCTGTAAATAAGGTCTCATCTGTTCTCATCCTTCTCTCTCTCTCTCTCTCTCTCTCCTTAGCTTGCCATGAAGCACAAGTGTTGAGAAGCTGCCTCTCCTGGTGAACCTCTAGAGAAAATGGAAGTTTGCTCAGCCGTGATTACAAGAATTCCAGACTGCTGCTTCTTTCTTTTTGTTGTTGTTGTTTTGTCTGTTTAATTGTTTTTTCCAGTATCTGGACATTGAGTGGTTTGGCTTTTCATCTTCAGATGTTAATATGAATGAAAATGTGCTGTGTTCATACATTTCGCTATCTTGCTAAGAAACGCTGCAATAGCATCAACTTCATCTTTATTTTTCCATTTTGTGTGTGTGTGTGCGTGCGCGTGTGTATGTGTGTATTTTCCTTTTGAAGGAAATTTTTTTGTAGCTTGAATATAAAATTCAGACTAAATGATAAACCAGGTCTAAACTAGCAAAAAAAAAAAAATTTCTTTTCACCCTTGAAAACTAAGCAAGAAAATAGTTGAATATGCTGGCATCAGATGATGGTCCTGGGTAAAATTAAAAGTCAAGCAGTGGATTCACTTACATTCCTGGCTCTCTTCATCTGAAGAGCAAAATTAAAATTCAGTATCCTGGGATTTAAGTCTGTGCTGCAGAAAACACGCTTATCAGGAAGAGGAGCGGCATTGGGTTTGCTCTTCATTGCGTCTTCATCTTTTTGCATGAGCCATCACTAGCATTCACGAAACAAGTCGGAACCACAAATAGAAATCTACTTTCTGGGCTGAAGCATAAACATTTCCGCTCCTTCTTTTCCAGTCTGATTAGTAGGAATTTTCACACGAAGGGTAAAAATTTGGGTGTACAGACCTTTAAGAAAAACCCTCCTTTAAAAGCTCCATGTCTTATGGATGTTTCTCTCTTTTGTCATTCTCTCAAATTATAGTATCTGACTTGGAGGTGGTTATATTTCTAACAAAAAAACAATGTATCTAGGCTCAGTGAGGTAGCACAGTAGATGAGGTGTTTATACCATAAACCTGGTGACTGGATGCCACAGAGTTGACCTCTGACATCCATACATGTGTGGTGACACACCTCATAAAACACAAACACAAAAACAATAATAATAATAAATAACTTGTCTAGATAAAAGTCTGTGTAAATCATAATGTGAAAAGATGCTACTTTTTTTTTCTCCTTTTGCAAAGCTATGCCCAATGTTAGAGGTACTCTCACAGTAGCCTTCGGAAAGGACCCCAAATTTCTTGGTATCTGGGTTTTGGAGGTTTGGATATTGGTTTTGTGTTTGGTTTATTTTGTGTCGTTTAACATGTGCTTCGTGCCAGATTGCATATGTGTCCATTTGAACCTGCCTGTTCTGGTCCAGACAGCATGGCTACCAGCCTTTCTGTTGCTGTCACAATGAACAGAATCGCTTCCGTACCTTTGGATTCGATGTTGCTCAGGATTTACTGCACTTAGACTGTGGACGCTCTGTTTTCTGGAGGATTAAAAACTAAATATATAAAAAACAACAATCTGTGCTTGTTCCTCGTAAAGCAACGAGGCAAGCAACACATGTCAGACACTCACTGCAATGCATGGAGTTTTCAGCTGCCTGGGTCTTAGGACCCATTCGTTCTTTTGTATCCACCCTGTTTGTGTGTGATGTAGCCTCTGAGGCAGCGGCATAAGATGACTTTAGGTTACTAATGTTAAATAGTGTAAGTTCTGCTAATAACACATCCCAGGGAAAGAGCACATGGTTCATGGAATGTCACAGGTATGAGGTCAGGAGGATGGAATTTGCGGCAAATAATTCTCTCGGGCAGATAGTCCAGTTGAAGAACATACTGGAAAAATGTCTACTGTGGTCTAGGAATGTTTACTATACCTTATACTTTTCTTTAGGTGTCTTAACATTCTAAAGAAGCCGGGAACATGCAATCCACTGATTACTGGAACTATCTGATTTCTAAAACAATAAAAATAAAAAGCCCCCACATACCACTCTAGATAGGTTTCATCTGCAGACTTTAGCTCAGAAAACACACATACTCATCTTCCAAAACTGGATTCTCGTTTCAGAGAGTTAGCGTACATAGTTGAGAGGGGTGGTCTTACTTCCCCACACCACTCAAGAACAAAATTCGTTGTCTGCTTTGGAGCAGCTGATTCAGAAGGGGCAGAGGGTGGGCCATATGCATACTGTGAAAGCTGAATCTTCCTCCTCAGCCTAATTCTTAGAGTTCCTTTTACTTCTTGTAAGTGCCCTTCCCTGCCCTCCTTCCGTTCTTCCTGTGGATCACACTAGGCCCAAGTCTTGTTAGAAACAGCCTGAACTAGAAGAGAAGCTCACCGGGAGTTACGTTAGCTGCGTCTACTGATGAGTCAGCATCCAGGCCTTCACCATGGTCTTCATCTGCTTGTCCTCCACCAGAGGCGGGTCTCTAACAGCTGTTGCCGCCCCTCTTCAACGGTCAGCCGTCCAGCCTCATGTGGAGAAGCCCCCGACAGCACATGGGAAATTCTCACTACCCTTTCGTAGCAGGTGCTGCAATAGCAAATACTAATGCAGTCTAACCCACTGAAATTTGTTCAAGGGACTCCTGTCATCTGGGCCCAACCCATTTGTTTGAGCTTGCTGGAAGATTCACAGTGCTTATTAGATTTCTGCTTTTCACTGTGAATATGGAAATGCAGTCTTTCTCTGAAGGACTTTGCACATCCAACTGACGACGCATAGAGAAAAGGAGCTGGCCAGTGTTTCCCCTTCCTCCTGGAGTACAGCCGTTGAGTTCTTCACTGGAGTGGTCAGATCTCTATGTACAGGAGCTATGCAGTTATTCAGGTTGATGTTTCATCCTAAAGAATGTATTTGTAAAATGTAACAAGATCAGTAGTTCACTTTTTTTTAAGGTCCGATAAAAGTAAGCTTACGTGTTAGACTTAAAATTATAGTGAAATCTGTCTTATCCTATTGTGAGTAGAAAAAGGTTATGCATTTCTGTAGAAACATTTGCAGAGTTCCCTAAATAAGAGAAACTAGTTGAGATAGGTTTCACCCCTAACTTTCAGAATTGTGATGCTGTTAACGTGTGTTCTTGGTTCCTCAGAAATTCTCTCTGACATTGAGCCCCCTTTGCGTTTCATTCGGAGACAAGTAACAGCTGTTCTGTTGGTTCGCAATTACAGCTACTCCAAGTTTGTCATTAAATATTTTAACTCTGGTGAAAGTTTCTTCTCTCAGTTATTTGGGAAACCTGTGAAACCCCACCGAGCAGGGGAGCACCATCACCCCTGCCATGCTGGTGGGGAAGCCTGCGTGCCTGCAGGAGACCTAAGCACTGAGAACGGCATGATGGTGGTGGCATTATGGGAAAGCTTGAAGTGTAGAAGATGGAGGAGCTAAGCTCAGTGAAGAGCGTGCCCGGTATTCAGTGAGAGAGGGGCCTTGTGTCCATCTTTGTGAATGTAGCAGTTAGGCTGATCACTGCATGTTCTCATGCCGGTATCAGTAATATGTGCTCAGTTTAACAGTTTCTCTCAGCGTGTTCCATGACTCAACAGACCAGTTCTCTGCTCCGTCAGATGGTAAGGTAGACTAGATCAGATCGTGTCCACTCGCACACTTATTTCTGTGGCAAAGCAAATGTCACTCCATTGGTTTTTCAAGGGAAGTGGCCTGCGTAACTTTGTCAGCAAAAGGGCCATTTCTGGCAGGCACACACAGGAAAGGACGTAGACTCAGAGACTGTGCTCTCCACTGCTCCATGAAGAATCAATGGTGGAAGAGTTTGGTTAAATGAGAACTTCGAGATAAGATAATGGTGCACCTAAAGACACTTTCTTTTGTGAACAGCATTACAGCTTACCTGGTTGACCTTAGAAGATTATTATATTGTTAAAATTATTTTATTTGTTCTCAGTTATACCAACTGATAACAACTCAAATTCAGCAACTCAAATTTTGAGAGAATTAATACGATAAATTGATAATGACTTTAATTAATTGGCAATTTTCCCTCTGTTACCACCAGGAATGTGCTTTTAAAAAATGTGTGTGTGTGTGTGTGTGTGCGCGCGCGCGCATGTTTGAGATACTCAAATGTATGCAGTACCACACCAAGAAAAATAATTTGATGTCTTAAAAATCTTATCTGTATAGATAAGCAATTTGAGATGGGGAAAGATGGAAATGAGAAGAAGGGCGATGGGGAATTTCCTTGCGGTATTTTGAACCAAAATTCAAATAAGTGGATTTCTTATTGATAATCCCAGTGCCTCTCACTGGCACAGGATAGCATAGGTGGCAGGCGGATGTAAGCTCTCTCTCTCTCTCTCTCTCTCTCTCTCTCTCTCTCTCTCTCTCTCTCTCACACACACACACACACACACACACACACACACACACACACACAGCCCTGCTGGCCATGTTTAGGAAAGAGCTGTGCTGAGCTCCCAGAAAACCCACAGAGGTCGCTTCATTTGGAGAGGGAACTTGCAGTCACTAGTGATACTAGAAATGCTGCAGATGGGCCATTTAAAAAAAAAAAAAAGACGAAGACCTGCATGGCAAGGATCAAGGACACGTGCCTAACTGGTCAGCACTTCTCTCCGCTGTGGAATCTGGACTTTCGTGTATATACAGGAACTGGACGTAGAGAGGAGCTTATGTGTGGGAGGAAGGGGTTACAAGGAGGGGAAAACAAGGCCATGAAAAAACAGACGGATATTGCATGCTTTCTTTCATGTGGAACCCGATTTACCACGTGTATATGTGGAGAAGGAAAGGGTGAGAGGGCAGTGGGGTGAACATGAGCAGAATGCAATGAGATGCTTGAGGACGTCAGCGATGGCCCGAACTCTGCATAGTAACGAGTTCAAATCCCACACGTGCCCACGGGTGAGTCTCGCTCAGCTCAGAATGAGAACGCTGACTCACCAGCAAGGTGCTCCCAAGGAAGGCTGTCCTCGGCTCTTGTTAGAAATTCGGAAGTTGTTTCTACGTTCTACTTGACAAGAAATGGTGCAGTCACTCTGTTTCCATGGCTAGTAATTGTCAAGAGCCGGTCCATTCTGTGACGGTGCAGACACGGTGCCTTTGGGTCGCGGTTATGTCACAGTACAGCACAGTGGTGCAAAACTGGTCACCTTGTGGCCCAAAAATGAAAAGTAGATGAAAGTCTAGGTCCCACAGACCTTAAGAGGGCAGTTTCAATAACTTGAAAATCCCCCCTTGGCCTCCTCCCAGTAGCCTTGGAATGATGATGGACCAATGTTCACCAGGCAGAACTTTTGAACACATTATAAATCCAAACCATAGGAGCATGTAATTATTGTATGTGAGAAGCCTTCCTAATGCAGAAGTTACCTTCAAACCGTCGCCAAATGTCTCTTCTGTCCCTACCCTTCTGGTAGGTCTGCTTAGTCCCTTCTTCAGCGCAGCCTTGCTAAGGGTCACCTGACAGCAAAGTGCGTACTCACCACGGGTCACAGCCATTTCCTTCACCCCCGACTGCCTGTTACAGCCAATTGTGGTTTTCTTAGAATGTTCATGTTTACTTTTAAATTTGCTGTTTTGCTATCCCTGATAATCTTGCCTGTTTCTAATAAATAAATAAATAGCTCCATCAGGACCCAGATGGTGGGCACCTGCTTTTCCCAGATGCTGACTAGATTTAAACCAGCAAATAAAAGCTGCCAAGAATATTCAGTATACAGTGTACTTGCACTGTGTTGCTGGTGGGTTAGTCTTTTGCCTTGACTCTCATATCTTCACATTTGAGCCTCATCTGAAACCTCTGGATTTCTCAAATCCTGTTTTCATTCCCCCTGCCTCCCCATATGGCATTTTCCTGGGGAGATGGGAGCGAATGTCTGCTCACCCCAGATAGAGGACCTCGGAAAGTCCAAAGTAAGGATACTATCAAAGCCCAATGTGGTGAGTCATGGGTCTCCTTGGTCTTATTTATGAGCATATATGTGAGAAATTACTTCCAGGAGCAGAAAAGACTCCCAGGAAGCCTCGTCACCAAAGTCCACTCCAGAACAGGTGACAGCTCACCAAAGCTGGAGACCTGGAGCTCCCTACCCAACCTGAAGGCAGCTGGTCAGGTTGGAAACGGTCCTTTCCAGGTGGCTCTACTCTTCCAGGAAGCTCAGCTGGCCTCTTCCTTTTCTAGGCAGGAGATCGTTATTCTGATTGAATACTTCACATCACTTCAGAACACCCTGCGTCTGCCCACCTCCACAGTGGAAGTTTGCCTCAGAGGAAGTGCTATGGAACATGCCTTCTCTTCAAGTTTTCTGTCAGAGTTCTTTCTGTTTGCTGAGTCATGACTAGACTTCATAGGACTTCAGAGTGACTACACCAAAAGTCTGTCCCATCCCATGGCCCATCCCATGGTTACTATGGACTATGGTATACAAAAAGGACTCGTGGTCATGCCTACTGGATTATGATTTAGCTAGCTATATGTATCCCCATTATTCTCATACTCCCTTTATTAGGCGTCTTAAATGCTATGAGTTCTTTCAGGTGGGAGGAAAGTTTATTTTACAGAACATAATTTTTCTTTTAGTCTGCCCCAGGTAGCGAGTTTAAATGTCACACATGTAGACTTAGGTGTATGTGTGTGTGTGTGTGTGTGTGTGTGTGTGTGTGTGTAAGAGGGAGCCCTAGTTCTTTGAGTCCTAGGATTCAGTTATAACTTGCCAACATTAGCTATGGATGGAGCCTTGTCCTATGACATTGTGTCGCAGTTGCTCTGCCAATGTGACTGTTTGCCAGGGGATGCAGAGATAAGAAAACTAAGACCATGAATTCCTCAAGCTTTGCCATGAGCACTAAGGCTGGAGATCACAAACTCTAAAGAACCTGCCTGTGTAAGCACTGATAGGTGCACCAAATGACCTGTTTAATTACGACTGCATCCTTGGTAGCAGACACATAAAGTTTTCCTTAAAAACAATCCCTTCTTTTTCTGGTGCTTGTCCAACTGGAGGCCCAGGCTCCATTCCTACTACTGTGAGAAAAAGGAAGAAAGGAAATGTGAGCGGGAGAAGAACGTAGAATTGTAGCACAGACTCACACGCACACCCCTCCGTAAAAATAAACCATTGCCTTTACAGTGTGGTGAGTTGGGGCAGGGCACCCCCTTGTGGTTACTCACGGGAGTAAGCATTTCAGGATACTAAAGAGGGTCCATGGTCTAACCATCTGTCCTTCAGAAATCAGCACCAGCTTTGACACATTTGCAGTGACTATGATGGTAGCAAGTGGATGACATAATGACAGCCCTGTGCCTGCCAACTCCATGCTCAGTGTATGTCAGGTCTGTCAGTCTTTCCTGTGATGGACCCCAAAGCGGCGACTTTGCAGGACTTTAATGGCTGCTGAACGTGGTGCTGCTGACCCAGGGCATGGGGAGCAGAGGTTAGCCAAGTCACTCTGGACTTATGATCCGTCTACATTGCATAGACAGACACACTAGCAAATGAGAGACATCTGGGAAATAAGTGACCGGCTGGAGCCACTTGCTGAATGAAGCATCCAAGAAGGCTAAGAAATTCAACTCTATGTCTCAGGCACCAACCACGGCTGAAAAAATGAACTGTTCACAGTCTGGGAGATGTTCTGACATATCCTGGTACAATGGAGGTGGGGATTTTCCAAATCCTTCTCTTCGCTGTCCCCACCCAGTGCCCAAGTGTTCCCTCTGTGTACCAACACCTCTCTCCCTGTGGGCCCACCCTAGTAGCAATGGGTGGTATCCAAAATTTTCTTCCTTTATCAAAAGGAAAATAAAGACCCCCCCCCCAATGATTACTTGTCATTATGGAATGCAGAGCAGGAAACTATTGGTAGTCACAAATTGCTCATGGTAGGAGGCAATGGGCTTAAAAGCCGTTCCTGGGGGGGGGGGATGTTTAGGACATCCCCAAGGTCAAGGTATTGCATTGTACAGGCCACTTTGGAAGCAGTGCACGCTCAGACTGCTGGTAATGCTGGAGGTAGGTGCACCCTAAGACTGCTGGTAATGCTGGAGGTAGTGCACCCTAAGACTGCTGGTAATGCTGGAAGTAGTGTACCCTAAGACTGCTGGTAATGCTGGAGGTAGGTGCACCCTAAGACTGCTGGTAATGCTGGAAGTAGTGCACCCTAAGACTGCTGGTAATGCTGGAGGTAGGTGCACCCTAAGACTGCTGGTAATGCTGGAAGTAGTGTACCCTAAGACTGCTGGTAATGCTGGAGGTAGTGCACCCTAAGACTGCTGGTAATGCTGGAAGTAGTGTACCCTAAGACTGCTGGTAATGCTGGAGGTAGTGTACCCTAAGACTGCTGGTAATGCTGGAAGTAGTGCACCCTAAGACTGCTGGTAATGCTGGAAGTAGTGTACCCTAAGACTGCTGGTAATGCTGGAGGTAGTGCACCCTAAGACTGCTGATAATGCTGGAGGTAGTGCACCCTAAGACTGCTGGTAATGCTGGAAGTAGTGCACCCTAAGACTGCTGGTAATGCTGGAAGTAGTGCACCCTAAGACTGCTGGTAATGCTGGAAGTAGTGTACCCTAAGACTGCTGGTAATGCTGGAGGTAGGTGCACCCTAAGACTGCTGGTAATGCTGGAGGTAGGTGCACCCTAAGACTGCTGGTAATGCTGGAGGTAGTGTACCCTAAGACTGCTGGTAATGCTGGAAGTAGTGCACCCTAAGACTGCTGGTAATGCTGGAGGTAGTGCACCCTAAGACTGCTGGTAATGCTGGAGGTAGTGCACCCTAAGACTGCTGGTAATGCTGGAGGCAGTGCACCCTAAGACTGCTGGTAATGCTGGAGGTAGTGCACCCTAAGACTGCTGGTAATGCTGGAGGCAGTGTACCCTAAGACTGCTGGTAATGCTGGAGGTAGTGTACCCTAAGACTGCTGGTAATGCTGGAGGTAGGTGCACCCTAAGACTGCTGGTAATGCTGGAGGTAGTGCACCCTAAGACTGCTGGTAATGCTGGAGGTAGTGCACCCTAAGACTGCTGGTAATGCTGGAGGTAGGTGCACCCTAAGACTGCTGGTAATGCTGGAGGTAGTGCACCCTAAGACTGCTGGTAATGCTGGAAGTAGTGCACCCTAAGACTGCTGGTAATGCTGGAAGTAGTGTACCCTAAGACTGCTGGTAATGCTGGAGGTAGTGCACCCTAAGACTGCTGATAATGCTGGAGGTAGTGCACCCTAAGACTGCTGGTAATGCTGGAAGTAGTGCACCCTAAGACTGCTGGTAATGCTGGAAGTAGTGCACCCTAAGACTGCTGGTAATGCTGGAAGTAGTGTACCCTAAGACTGCTGGTAATGCTGGAGGTAGGTGCACCCTAAGACTGCTGGTAATGCTGGAGGTAGGTGCACCCTAAGACTGCTGGTAATGCTGGAGGTAGTGTACCCTAAGACTGCTGGTAATGCTGGAAGTAGTGCACCCTAAGACTGCTGGTAATGCTGGAGGTAGTGCACCCTAAGACTGCTGGTAATGCTGGAGGTAGTGCACCCTAAGACTGCTGGTAATGCTGGAGGCAGTGCACCCTAAGACTGCTGGTAATGCTGGAGGTAGTGCACCCTAAGACTGCTGGTAATGCTGGAGGCAGTGTACCCTAAGACTGCTGGTAATGCTGGAGGTAGTGTACCCTAAGACTGCTGGTAATGCTGGAGGTAGGTGCACCCTAAGACTGCTGGTAATGCTGGAGGTAGTGCACCCTAAGACTGCTGGTAATGCTGGAGGTAGTGCACCCTAAGACTGCTGGTAATGCTGGAGGTAGGTGCACCCTAAGACTGCTGGTAATGCTGGAGGTAGTGCACCCTAAGACTGCTGGTAATGCTGGAGGTAGGTGCACCCTAAGACTGCTGGTAATGCTGGAGGTAGGTGCACCCTAAGACTGCTGGTAATGCTGGAGGTAGGTGCACCCTAAGACTGCTGGTAATGCTGGAGGTAGGTGCACCCTAAGACTGCTGGTAATGCTGGAGGTAGGTGCACCCTAAGACTGCTGGTAATGCTGGAGGTAGTGCACCCTAAGACTGCTGGTAATGCTGGTGGTAGTGCACCCTAAGACTGCTGGTAATGCTGGAGGTAGGTGCACCCTAAGACTGCTGGTAATGCTGGAAGTAGTGCACCCTAAGACTGCTGGTCATGCTGGAGGTAGGTGCACCCTAAGACTGCTGGTAATGCTGGAGGTAGGTGCACCCTAAGACTGCTGGTAATGCTGGAGGTAGGTGCACCCTAAGACTGCTGGTAATGCTGGAGGTAGGTGCATCCTAAGACTGCTGGTAATGCTGGAGGTAGGTGCACCCTAAGACTGCTGGTAATGCTGGAGGTAGGTGCACCCTAAGACTGCTGGTAATGCTGGAAGTAGTGTACCCTAAGACTGCTGGTAATGCTGGAAGTAGTGTACCCTAAGACTGCTGGTAATGCTGGAGGTAGTGTACCCTAAGACTGCTGGTAATGCTGGAAGTAGTGCACCCTAAGACTGCTGGTAATGCTGGAAGTAGTGCACCCTAAGACTGCTGGTAATGCTCGAAGTAGTGTACCCTAAGACTGCTGGTAATGCTGGAGATAGGTGCACCCTAAGACTGCTGGTAATGCTGGAGGTAGTGTACCCTAAGACTGCTGGTAATGCTGGAGGTAGTGTACCCTAAGACTGCTGGTAATGCTGGAGGTAGTGTACCCTAAGACTGCTGGTAATGCTGGAGGTAGTGCACCCTAAGATTGCTGGTAATGCTGGAGGTAGGTGCACCCTAAGACTGCTGGTAATGCTGGAGATAGGTGCACCCTAAGACTGCTGGTAATGCTGGAGGTAGGTGCACCCTAAGACTGCTGGTAATGCTGGAGGTAGTGTACCCTAAGACTGCTGGTAATGCTGGAGGTAGTGCACCCTAAGACTGCTGGTAATGCTGGAGGTAGTGCACCCTAAGACTGCTGGTAATGCTGGAGGTAGTGTACCCTAAGACTGCTGGTAATGCTGGAGGTAGTGCACCCTAAGACTGCTGGTAATGCTGGAGGTAGTGCACCCTAAGACTGCTGGTAATGCTGGAAGTAGTGCACCCTAAGACTGCTGGTAATGCTGGAGGTAGTGCACCCTAAGACTGCTGGTAATGCTGGAGGTAGGTGCACCCTAAGAGTGCTGGTAATGCTGGAGGTAGTGCACCCTAAGACTGCTGGTAATGCTGGAGGGCCCTGGCGGCCTCTCAGAGAAGCTGATGTCTACCCACCAAGAAAACATTAAAAACAACACCTGAACCCATAAGTTCAGCACTGTTACCCCATGGAAAGGGGAAAGGCTAAAATCAGCTGTGGTAGTTTGAATGTAACTGGCTCCTATAATTGCCTAAGGAGTTATGTTATTAGGAGAAGTGGCTTTGTTGGAGTAGGTATGGCCTTCTTGAAGGAAGTGCATCACTGTGGGGGCAGGCTTTGAGGTTTCCTATGTTCAGGATACCTCCCAGTGTCTCAGTTGACTTCCTATTGCTTGCAAGATGTAGGACTCTCAGCTACTGCTCCAGCACCACGTCTGCCTACATGCACCCCTTGCTCCTCACCATGATAATAATGGACTGAACCTTTGAAACTGTAAGTGAGCCACCCCAATTTAATGTTTTCCTTTATAAGAGTTGCAATGGCCATGGTGTCTCTTCACAGCAATAGAAACCTAAGATACCAGCTCATTTTCTCCTTGCGAGCACCAATCTGTCCTCACTTCCTCCTTGAAAGCAATAGGAAAAGGGTTTAGAAGTGATACAAGTGTCCCCGTCCTTCAAGTTTAAAGTTGAGCTGGAGAAAGCTCTGACCTTATGTTCTTATTTTTTCTGGGTTCCTAGTGACCCTCTGTGGTGGGAGTCAGCTTCTCTCCTCAGAGTTCATCATCTGCATTTTACTCTCTGCCCCCTCAGGTTCCATCATATGCTTATCACCCCCAGATATGCAGGAGGAAATCTGAGGACCTTGCAGGTAGCATAATCTATATTCTTCCCACTGGACTCCTTCATGTCTGCTCTATTTTATCTTTCCTCTTATTCTGTGGAATAAAGCAAGAAATGGAAGAGAAGGAGAAGAGGAGAGGAGAGGAGTGAGGAGGAGAGGGGAAAGAAAAGGAAGGGAAAAGAAGGGAAGGGAAGGGAAGGGAAGGGAAGGGAAGGGAAGGGAAGGGAAGGGAAGGGAAGGGAAGGGAAGGGAAGGGAAGGGAAGGGAAGGGAAGATTTATACACAGTTCCCAGATCTTCTCACACTCAGAGAGCCGAATCTTCCTAAATTCAACCAGGACCGTGAGCAGTTGCTATCTCATTACTCGCTGGCTGTAATTGCCCGGCCACTTCAAGCATGTCAGGCTCTCTTGCACTTGAGAACCTCCACAAATGCTGCATCTGCTGCCAAGAATACTTCTTTTCCCCGTGCGGCACATGCTGACCATTTTTCACGTCCACTAAACTGTCTCAGAAAGACCTTCCTGGCCAACCCCTTGCAACATCTTTCTTCATGGAGCCTACATACAGAAGTGTTTGTCTGAAGGTAGTTCATTTCTTTGTTGTCTTCTACACAAGGTATTGAATTCTGAGAAGCCAGGAGCCATGCAACCGTGACCGGAGCCTAAGATTTAGCAGAAATATAATACATTCTTGGTAAAAGAGTGAACCTGACCTATTAAAAGCCTCCAAGAAAATGGTATGTATAAGAACATACTGGGGAAAAAAAATAAAACCAGTGAGTTCCAGGCTTGCCAGGGCTATATAGACCCTGTCTCAAAAAAGCAAAAAGTTAACAGCAACAACACCAAAAAAACAAAAACAAAAAACAAAGAAAAGGCCAACTAAATTTAAAAGGTAAATAATGCAACTGAATGGGGGTTGAACTGAAGCCACATCTTAGAAGGCTGAGTGCCAGCATTAGGATATGGCTGCTAGTCTCATCCTCAGTCACCTCTGACCTGGACCATGCTATGAGTTTTATGTGGACCATGCTATGAGTTTTATGCCCCCAGGCATGTGGTGGTTTAAATAAAAATGGCCCCCATAGGCTCATGTATTTGAAAGCTTAGTCACCAGGGAGTGACTTCATGCTATATGAAAGAATTAGAAGGATTAAGTGTGGCCTTATTTGAGGAAGTGTGACACTGGATATGGGCTTTGAGGTTTGAAAAGATTATGGTGTCTCTCTCTCAGCCTGAAGATCAGGATGTAGCTTTCAGTTCCTGCTCCAGCACTACGCATGCCACCATGTCCCACCATGATGAAAATGGACTAAACCTCTGAAGCTGTAAGCAAGCCCCAACTAAATGCTTTCTTCTATAAGAGTTACTTTGATCATGGCGTCCCTTCACAGCACCAGAACAGTGGTTAAGCCAAGGCAGAGGGTTAGGAATAGGAGCTTATTGGGAAAAAAAAAAGCAATCCAAGCAATGAGTTTCACGTCAGCCAGGCCTAAATAGACTCTGTTCTTGTCTCAAAAAAATCAAAAAATAAAACATAATAATAATAATAAATTAAAAGATAAATAACACTTGAGTGGAAATATAAGTTGAGGCCACATCTTAGAAGGCAAAGAGCCAGCGTTAGGATTTAGGTTGCTGGCATCTACCACCCTCTCTCACCTCTGGCCTGGGACTATGCCACAGACTGGCTTTTGGTCCTGGCTTTCCTATCCACAGACATAGTGACTTAGGTTTCCTTCCAAGAGCTGAAAATACATTGAAAGTTTAACTTCTGCAAGGCAGAACACGGTGACCAAGGGTCTGTAAAGTCCCTTTGCAGTGGTCCTTTTTGATACTTCACATTAGCTCATATTGCTTCTTCCATCCAACTTCTGCAGCCATGCCTGTTCCTGGGTTCTCAGCACTTTCCGCCAGGATTCTGAGTCTGAAAAAGAAACAGAAATAACAGAGGCTCCTGGAACTTCCCGAGAGTCTTGTGCAACTATGTTTCTCTTGGGTCTTTTCTTAGCACCTCTTCTTTATTAAAAATACCTCCTACCCTTCATCATGCTCAAGCAACCACAGGCAAACTCTGCTTTTCTCGCTTTTCTGTAGCATTCTGTTATTTATCACAGGTATGAACTGTATCATTCATAAACAAGTGGCCCCTAGAAAGCTAAAACCAAATCCCAGTGATATATAAGAACACACATGAGTAGCACAATAGATGTGTGTTTATGGAATAAATGTATGTATAAATACAATGTGTTAGCCAAGTACTTATCGTTTCTTCTCTCAACCTAAGCAAATATAAACTTTAAGTATTTTTTATACATATATCCTTTTGTCATCTCTATATAAATACTGATTTTTAAAATAGTTTTCCCTTGAACTAACCTCTTCTGGACAATATATATATATATATATATATATATATATATATATATATATATATATATATATATGCTTTGCATGTGTGCATTATCATATGTGTACACACATTAGAAGAACCATTCCTTTTTCACTCAGTATCAGCGTAGTGCTTTCTCCTTACTTTCTGGTCAGCTATGGGAAAGGGAAACTCATAAAATGAAATGCTTTATGTTAATTCTTATCATGGTGACAGCACACTCTAGGCACTCAATACGTGTTAACTTTATCACAACAGTGCTTACATGTTTCGCTATAAAAACGTCGAAGTCCTCATTTTCACGATAGAATGAATCTGAAAGACTATTGAAACTAGACACCCGGAAGCACAAATATCTAACTTGTCATTTAAAAGAGCGTGTGAGTATAAAGTACCAGGAAGAGAAGGCCATTGGATGAGAGCCTGAAACAGGCGACAGAGATGACAACAGCACAGGTGTTACAGTCGAGGGCAGTGGGGAAGATTGTTTGATTCTAGAATAGAGACGCTTTGAAGCACACGATGTTTCCTGTCTGGAGAAGTGGCAATGGGATGAAAATGGGGCAGAGATGGAGACGTAGATTTGGTCCTCTACAGAACACAGATGTAGGGAGAGAGGACTGGAGATGTGCCCTTACATCCCAATATTGCTACTATCTACTGAAGGCTTCTGCCTTCGCTTCACCTCCCCAAGCTGTGCTGTCCAAGAGCCAAAAAAGACCTGAGTAGGATGTTCTGAGCCCTCACAGGTAAATGTTTAATTTGCTTTAGAAGAAGGTCTCTTTTCTTTGACTCGGAGGCCCATTGAGAAACTTATATATCACATGTCTTCATTCCTTCTAACTACCTTTAAAAGACAAGAAGAACACATCAATTTTAGTGATGGGAAAATTGTCCTCTCTTCAGGTGGGCTTAAATCAGGCTTATGAGAAACATTGTTGATGGCTAGGACTGTTGGGAGCAGTGAAGCCCCAGATCCTGAATTTCTTGTAAACAACTTGTTTTCCCCTGATCTGAGTGCCTACAGCTGCTCTGAGCACGAGACCCTCAGGAGTTCCTGATGGCAGGAGAGTGGTTTCTGGTGGGTTTGGCTGGGGCGTGGCTATCTCTATATAAGCTGCCCCTGAACACAATAAAGGGGGTATTATTGGGGCATTCCTGTTTTAAGGATGACCTGTGTCTCTGTCTCTCCCTGAACACAATAAAGGGGGCATTCTTGGGGCATTCCTGTTTCAAGAGTGACCCATATCTCTGTCTCTCTCTGTCTGTGTGTCTTTGTGTGTCTCAATCTCCAGCCCCTTTCCTGGTTCACGAACTGTATGGTGGCGCATAGAGTGCAGACGAGCATGGTGCACCACATAAGATGAGATAAGCCCTATGACAAGTTAATATTCTAGTTTGTGAGGGTCATTGGGGTGGGCTGAATGATGCTGCCTTCAAAGGTATGCACATCCTGACCCATGGTACCTATAAGCATGGTGTTTTTCATGGCAAAGGGGATTTTGGACATATGATTAGAGATCTTGAGATAGGTTAGAATAGGTTACTTAAGTGAGCCCATTGAATCTCAGCGATCTTTATGAGTGGGAGACAGGACTGTTAGAATCAGGAAAGGAAATGTGGTAATGGAGGTGGGAAGAGAGGGAGGAAGGAAAAGAGAGACAGGGAGGGAGAGGATGAGAGAAAGAATGAAAAGTAGCCCTTATCTTTGAAGATAAAGGAAAGGGCTATAAGACTGTAAGTGCAGATGGCCTCTCAAAGCTAGAAATAACATGATAACATGAACACAGGACCTCTCCTAGAGCATCCAGAAGAAACGCAGCCTTGCCAGTGCTTTGCCTTTACTAGAACTATAAATAATAATGATAATAATACATTTGCAATGGGACTGGCAAGATGGCTCAGTAGATGGAATACTTGCTGTGCAAGTATAGGAACCATAGTTTGATATGAGAACTCCATCAGCCAATATTAAGATACCGGCCCACTTTGGGCCACTTTGAGCTGAAATCTTAAAGGCTATTGACTAAAAGAGTTCCCACAGCAAATCCCTCTTTTGTCTAAATAAGTGGGCTTAGTATCCTAAAGGCTATTGGCTGAAGGAGTTTATATCCTTAGTACCCATAAAATCCAGGTTGGCATAAGAGCCACCTGAAATACCAGCCCTCAAAGGGGATCCCTCGAACAAGCTGGCTAGCGGCACTAGCTAAAATTGGTAAGCTCCAGGTTCAATGAGAAACCTTGTCTCAATAAATAAAGTGAAAAGCAATTGAGGAGGCAATAAGACCTACACACACATACACACATTCACTCACATACACACTCACACCAGTTACATACATGTGAAAAGATGTTCACAATGCATTCACATGACACACATGCATACCACCCCAAAGTAAACAAAAATAAATCAATTTGTGTTTGTTTACTCCCCTATGTTGGTAATAAGTTGTTATAGCGACAATAGAAAACTAACAATGTCTTTAACCTCCAAGGTAAGGCATATAAGTTTTCAGGAGGGATCATCCAAGAGGCGGGAGTACAAGGAGAAGCCAGGGGAACATCCTTGTCTACATTGGCATGATGCTCTTCATGCTCAGCCTTTGCAGGTGATGGGCTTGAGGCTGTGCACCAGGTTGGTCCAGGATAGTACAAGGTCATGTCTGCTGCCTCAGTATGGAATCATTGGCGATTCCTTTCATCTTGACAAATGCCTGTTTCTGGATACACAAAGAGATTCACTGATGATACATTAGACATGAAGTCACTGGCCTCACCTTACACCCCTCGGACAAGCTTTGAGCCTGGATCTCAATGTAGTCCCAAATGTGATCCCCACATCTTTATGTGGCAATGAAATCTCAGGAGAGAACACATTTGGATGATTGACAGTGAGGAAAGCAGACATTTCAATAATAGACGCAGTACTCAAAATCCCTTCCTGGCACAGCCGAAGCAAGGAAACTGAAATTACATTACCTAATGAAAACAGCGATTTTAATATATGATAGCTCTTACAGAGGTGGCAGTTTGAGAGATGGTGCTTTGTATTGTTTTGATTTAACTTGATTCATTTTGGCTTTTAGCTGTGCTTCTGGGCAGACTGGTGATAGAAGCAGAGAGCTAGGGAAAGGAAGGGGTATGGGACAAAGCAAAACACAAAAGCATACAGGCAAGAGTGAAGGGAAGGGTCCTAAGCTCCAGACACCTTGCCACCTTCTCCAGCTTTCAAGAGCATCCAATAAGTATCCCAATAACCTTCGATCTCAAGCTGCCCGCTTTTCAAAGACAGGTACAGCTGAACAGTGGGGCACGATTGGATCCTGGGTCTGCCCTAGCGGGGTTCTGAAGAGTGTCGGGGCGAGAACGTCACGTGCTGCCCAGCTCCATCACACGGGACCAGAGGTGGACTGAATATGTCACTCAAATTGACCCTAAAGGGATGAAAATTAAACTGCTGACAAAATGAACGTTATCAAATTATAGGAAGCTATTTAATAGGCTCAAGTTCACACCTACCTTTGAAGGGCTTTAAGGAGAGTCTGTCTCCCAGCTGTTCTCGGCTCTTATCTAACAAGCAATTTCTTAGGCAGGACTATCACCGCCTTTAATACAGGATGTCTCTCACAAGCCCCTCCTTTTTCTCTCTTCTTTTTAATTCCTCTTTGGGGAATTCTCCAATTCCCCGAGACACCACCCTCAGACTCCCGAGCCTCCCTCTTCATGAAGCTGTAGCTGATCTCCATCTGTTCTCCACTCCCTCTGAGTTACCAACATTTCCCTCCCTCTTCCTTTCTCTGCACTCCAGACTTCCTAGGGGAAATACTCACTTGCCTCCCAAGATATTTTTGCAGTTGGTGACGGAAATAAAGAGAGGAAAGGGGAGACACAGGGGAGGAGAGGAAACCGGAGTTACAGTGCGTGAGGAGACAGAGGGAAGTATGGGGAGGAAGGTTGGGAGGAGCGTATGAAGGAGACACGAGGAGAGGCCTGGTGGCCAGGCAAGGGGAAAGACCACCAAGCACTCCTGACTGCTCTCACTTATGCCTGTACTGGGCTAATGGTTCAGAGAAGCTGAAAGGGGGCCTGTGGAAAGTCGTAACACTCACCAAACCCTTGACAGCAGCTATTCTTTACAGAGACTGTGAACAATGGCCTGCCTGCCAGTGTCTGACTGGAATAATAGCTGTACCTACAGGATCATTTGGAAGACTGATGGTAGAGGAAACCCCGTTTATCTGCCAGCACTCATTTCACGAGTCTCACTGTCCTGTCAAGCCAGGGTGGGAAATATGAATGAATGCAGCCTTGCTAATTAGCCATGCTCATTGGGTCCTTGTTGTTTCAAAGCAAGGACCCCACCCACCTCTGCCCGGTTCCTCCACCTTTTCTTATTTGCCGGACTGTGCTGACACCTATTCCAGGTGCATCCAGAAAGGTCTTGGATACTGTGAGGCAAAGCAGGCCTGCAAACCCTGGAAACTTTGCTGCTGGCTGTGTGGGAGCTCATTTCTCATCCATTCAGCCCCTCATCTTCTCTTCCTGCAGCCCCTGTCTCAGCTGCCTTTTGTTGTTTCCGTGCTTCTGGCCCACCTGGGCTCATATTTCAAAGGCTACATTACTTTCCCTATGCTATGCCGAGTTCCTGTTCTCTACTTCAATGACAGCCACTTCTCCTACCATTTTTATGACAGTATTAAGCCAGATATTGCCTCTCTGTGCCATGTGTATGGGCTTGGAGAATGTTGAGGCACTCTATGGCATTTCGGTACATCTGAGACCCTTGGCTGTCATTCAAGACCCCTTTCTAAGAATTCATATGGGGGAATGAATCAAAGTGAGACCTGGGAAAAGGACAAAGATGGAAGGCCAGGCTCATAGGATTTCCCTGTGTAGAAAGATACGGCCCATGCTCATTTCCACATTTTTTCGGTTACCATCCTGAACCTCTCCATAATTTTTAAACAATCCACCAAACTGTCATGTTTGTAGCTAGACTTGACAATTCAGTGGCTGGTTTCTGCCACAATTGGTAGACAAAGGGCAGAGTCGTGAGTTAATAAGGTCAAACTGAGAGGCTAAAAATCCCCAAGGTTTCTGTAAGTTGAGAGAAGCGAAAAATCTGCCCATTTGGCCAGGGAAACATAAACAGCAAAAGATGACTTTTTATTTTACTTTATTTCTTATTTTATTTATGATTTTTGTGCTGTTGGGGAAGAAACACCGGCTTCCTATCGGCTATGCAAGTATTGCACTGAGCACACCCTCAGCCTGAAGCAGCCTGATTTTAGTGCACTGCTAAAACAAACGTTGTTAACCTGCAGACACCAGACAGTCGTAAACTCCTCAGGGTAGCGGCTTCACCAGTGATAGCTTTTGGGACAATTATTGTTGTCACGGACCCTTTCACTGTCGTACAAACTTCACTATATACCAATTATCCTGAAACATCAACCAGCACACCAGAAAGGACACATTTTATGATACAGGTGTGTGAAGGGACTTTCTGAACCAGATCCCAGTTGTTCACGATAGAAGGCCAACAACTGGTAAAGGGGGCTTCGTGATATTAAAAAATTTCTTCACAGCATAGAAAACAGTTAATCAAGTTAACAGCCTGCATAAAGGGAGAAAAAAAGCTATACAATGACTGAAAATTAATATCTAAAATAGACAACAAAGAACTAGACAATACTAAACAACCAGAAACTAAACCCAATCTGTAAGTACACTAAGGAAATGAGCGGGCAGTTCTCAAGAGCAAAAATGTACAACCCCATCAGACATGAGAGAAATCCAAATTACAGCTATATAGAGAGTTCATCTTATCCCAGTGAGAATGTCAGTTATTACAAAAACAAATTACAGCAAATTCTGGCAAGAAAGTATTGCCTGCATAGTGGTCAAACCCACTCAGGTATCCTGGATGAACCAGGGTAGGTCATGGCTTCTTCTCATGATGGTGGAGCAGCAAGGTTGGGAACTGAGCATGAGATGCAGTAAGGGAATATAATATCCTAGGTCTTAACTCTTCAGTGGAGAGTGGGATGGGCCCAGGTCAAGTTTGACTCATGAAATGTGAGATCACCTCAGAATACTGGCAGCATTTCAAAGGTCAGAGATTTACTCAAAAAATTAAGAAATAAAGATGCTCATAAACATACCTATTTGTTCAGGGAGGCTGCTTGTTTGTTTCCCGGATGGTTAGACTCCCGAAATAATCACACGGATTGTATTAAAACACTGCTTGGCCCATCACTTAGGCGTATTGCTAGTTAGTGTTTACATCTTAAATTAACCCATTTCTATTGATTTGTGTATCACTACATGGCAATGGCTTGCCATGCAAAGTTCTGGCATCTGTCTTCTCTCTGCAGCTACGTGGCATCTCTCTGACTCCACCTTTTTTCTCCCAGCATTCAGTCTAGTTTTCCTGGCTAGCTCTATTCTGCTATATACAGAAGGTCTTCACACACCACCTTTTTTTTTTGTGGATTTTTCGAGACAGGGTTTCTCCGTAGCTTTTTTGGTTCCTGTCCTGGAACTAGCTCTTGTAGACCAGGCTGGCCTCGAACTCACAGAGATCTGCCTGCCTCTGCCTCCCGAATGCTGGGATTAAAGGCGTGTGCCACCACCGCCCAGCCACACCACCTATTTTTTAAACTTGTTATTGCACAGCCTGTAGAAACTTTATTAGTACAAAATGGGTCAGTTTCTGTGTCTTTATGTAGTCAATGACTTAAAAATCACTTTTTAGTATAAATAAAAATAGCATTTATCTTCAAACAATTAATTAGTAAACCCAGAACTAATACACAAAGGAAAGGGCTGTAAAATACATACAAAAATTAATTATTGTCCAATGATCGAAATATCCTCACTCCCAGGGGGATATTCCAGTCTCATTACAAATTGATTTATCTCTTTTCTCAATATCTGACTCTAGTCCACTCCAGACTTAGGAAGACATTTGGCCTATGCTGCTATTATCTTCCATGAAGGTCTTTTCTTGTATTAATCCTGTCTCAGAGATGCAGTGCATCACTGAGTTTTTTCTGGGTTTACGATGCTCTTGCTTTTAATTGAATTAACTGATTGGAAATGAGAAGCAGATGGACACCTGGCCCAGAAATTAAACTCCATCTCCTGTAATTAGATAGTGTGGATTCATGCTTCCATGGGATCCTCCTCCTCACTACAACCAGAAGAACATTCCAATGGGTCTTTCTCAAAGCATCATCCTTTGAATTTACTCAAGAATTCTGAAGAAACAGGAGTGAAATTTTCTTTGCCTTTTTGGTTTTCCTCTGATGGTTTTGCCACTTAACTTTGCTTTTTGGCAAGAGTTAAAACTGCATAAAGGGAATGCTGGGTAATGCTTGGCTAAATTTTACTTCCAAATAACAGAACTTAATTGGGGGAGAGGATGAGCATCATAACCATAGGAAAGTTCTGAACTGTGACCCTCAGCCTCTCACCTCTCCCCAAGTGCTCACAGGAAAGAGCATGGAGACTGTCTACCCCGTGTCTGAATCTTAACCCAGGGGGCAGCTTTAAAAATCTGTTATGTGCTACTAAGTGCTTAACAAGAGGATCTCAAAATATAAATCTTGATTTATAGCATGTGTCCATTTCTATGACATAAATTGTTTTTAATCAAAGCTTATTTCAAGCCACTGAATGCAAAGTTAAAAGAGGTTTATATTTTGAGCTCAGCTGTCCCACATAAGATGGCTGTAGAACACCTCTCTGCTTAAGTCTCAGCTTTCTCATCTATAAAATGGTGAGGAGGTAACTTTCAGGGTTGTTACAAAAATAAAGTATAATTAAAGATAAAGAAGGTAACTCTCAGAGTGAAGAGGGAGTAACTTTCAGAACTAATATAATATAAAGATTAAAGTAATAACTGTAGTGCAACCAGGATACCCTGACCACTAGAAGGTCAGTAAATTGTTCATACACCTCACCACTTAAAACTGGGCTATAAGAAGTGGCTTCACTTTGCTCAGCTCTCTAATCATCCGTCTTAAAACTTTAGCAAGTAAATTACCCTCCACAGGTATGGTTGGGAACCTGGAGATTTGATTCACATTAATCAAGCTCATAAGAAGCATATATATCTTATAGTAGCAATTTCCCCTTTTGATTTACATACAGAATTTCTGAAACAACCACATAACACAGTGATTAATTTTTACTTCTAGTGGCTTTGGAAACTGTAGTACAAAAACATAAATATTAATTATATTCAAATATGTTTAAATAAAATCCTTATTAAAAATTAAATTGAGGCTGCCCTTGAGCCTATGTTTTCTTTCCTATAACCCTGGCCTGAAAGCCAAGACTGGTGATCTTCTCTGGTCTCCTTGTAGGCAATTAGTATTGGAAGGCTGTGGAGAAAGACATCATTAAGAGGAGAGTATATTTAACATCCCCAAGGGAGTCCTGCCTGAAGTTTCTCAGCTACAACTATGATAGATTTTAAATTCACCAAGGAGGAAAAACAGAAACTAGTGTTTTATTTTTTTCTATATGCTAACACATGGGAAGGTAAAGAATATGAAATATTCCTAGAAGACCTCAGATGGATTCAAATCTTAAAAGCATGACATACATATTATTCTTTTCTCTGTCCCTGGGATAACAAGTTGAACAACCCAAAAGATACACACTATAGTAAAATACAGTAGGTAAATATGGATAAACATTAAAAGAGAAAAGGAGACTTACAATTATAGAGATGACTGTTTCCATAAAATATGGGATTCTATAAAAAATTAAAAGGAGAGAGGTGTTTAGTATAGCAGTTCTCAACCTGTGAGCAGCAACCTCTTCGGGGGTTGAACAATCCTTTCACAGGAATCACCTAAGATCACTGAAAAGCACAGATATTTACGATATAATTCATAACAGTAAATAAAATTATATTTATGTAGTGATGAAAATAACTTCATGGTGGGGGGTCACCACAACATGAGGAACTCTATTAAAGGCCGCAGAATTTAGAAAGACTGAGAATCATTGATATAACAGATCAATGTTGTAAGAATTCAGGAGTTCCCAGTTTGGTAAGTACACTCTCCCATAAAACCAGATACATTGAATCTGATAGAAGAGAAAATAGGAATAGCCTTGAACACATTGGCATAGGAGATGACACTCTGAACAGAATAATAGAATATCCATAGCTCAAGCAGGAAGATCACAGTTCATTAATGGGACCTTATAAAACTGACCAAAAAAAAGCTTCTGTAAGACAAAGGACACAGTCATTCAAAGTGGTAGCACATAAAATGAGAAAAAAAGATTTTTTAAACCAATTCCACTTCTGAAAGAAGACTAATATCCAAAAATGTATAAAGGACTCAAAAAACTACATATCAAATAATAAAGACCAAATAATACAATTTTAAAATCAAATACGTATCTAAACAGAGAATAATCAGTAGAGGAATTTCAAATGGCTGAAAAACACTTAAAGAAATGTTCAACATCATTAACCATCAGGGAAATACAAATCGAAATGACTTTGAGATTCAGTCTTACACCTTAGAATGACTAAGACCCAAAGCACAAATGGCAGCTCATGCTGGTGAGGATATGGAACAAGAGGAACACTCCTCCATTGCTGGTGGGAGTGCAACCTTGTACAGCCTCAGAATGCCTCAGAAAATTGAGAATTGATCTACCTCAAGATCTGCCTGTACTATGCTTGGTCATATATCCAAAGGACACCACATCCTACAACAAGGACCCTTGTTTAGTGGCATTCTTTGTTGCTTTATTCATAATATCCAAAAGTTGGAAACAACCTAGATGTCCCTCACAGAAGAATGAATAAACAAAATATGGTACATGTACACAATGGAGTATTGCTCAGCTGTTTTTAAAAAATGACATTATTTTGTCATGATTGGTTGTTATTTCATAGAAGCCTGTTCTTTTCTAATGAGAGAGAGAAAGGGAGTAGATCTGAAGGGAAGGAAAATTGGAAAGGGACTGGGAGGAATAGAGGGAGGAAAAACTATAATCAAGACATATGATACAAGAAAAGAATCTATTTTCAACTTAAAAAAAAGACCAACTCTTCTAATTACAGGTATAGAAGAAAGAGAACAATGTCAGGATAATGGCATAGAATAGACATTCAACTCTCCAAAATATATTAAAATTAAAGCACTAAATATACAGGACATATAAAGAGTATTGAAAGCTTTAAAAAGAAAAAAACACAAGTCATTTATAAAGGAAAACTCTTCTCAATGGAAACTTTGAAAGCCAGAAGAATTTGGAACAACATACTCCACATTCTAACAGATTAGGAATGCCAATCTAGACCTATCATATGCAGCAAATTAATCTGCCATAGTTGAAGAAGAAAGAAAAGATTTCTATGATATAAATAGCCTAAAATAATTCATAGTCACCTCAGAAAACCAGTCCTACCGAGAATACTAGAAGCAATACTTCAGACTGAAGAGGGAAATACACAAGGCCAAGCAACTAAAAAAACAAAATAAATAAGTATAAAATAGAACCATCAAGACAAAGATCCAAAAAAGGCAACAATTAACACACGTTTTTGAATAATAACAATAAATAGAAATGACCTCACCTTTCCAACCAAAAAGCAAAGGTTTGTGAAGGGATTAAGAAGCAAAGATTGACAAAGCTGGTATCTATGAGAAATTCAACTCACCTTCAAAGATAGCTATCACCTGACAGTGAGAGTACGGGGAGAAAATTCTGAGCAAAAGGACCAGATAAGAAAGTCACTGTGATCCTATAGTATCTGACAAATTAGAATTCAAACTAAATCCTGAGCAGAAGGACCAGAAAAGAAAGTCACTGTGGTCCTACAGTATCTGACAAATTAGACTTCAAACTAAATCCTGAGCAGAAGGACCAGAAAAGAAAGTCACTGTGGTCCTACAGTATCTGACAAATTAGAATTCAAACTAAAACAAATGAGAAGAGGTAAAAAAAGAAACTTCATTCTAAACAAAGAGCTGATTAATCAAGAAGATATTGGAAGATATTGCAATCCTAAATATATATACACCAACTTCTGGCATTCCCAACTTCATTAAAAGCATACTAATGAACTTAAAGACACAGATTAACTTTGACTCACTAATAGCGGGTGATTTAAACATCCCACTTTTTCTAATAGATTAGTTATATGGACAAAAATAAACATAGAAATGTGAGAATTAAATGATACCATATATCAAAAGAACATAATAGATATTCACAGGAAACACCAAACAATTATACAGTCTACTCAGCAGCACAGGGAAGAATCTATAAAATAAGATAAAATAAAATAAAATTGGGAACAAATTTTACAAAGCAAATCTTAACAAATTAATATAACTTGAAATACCTCCGTGCACAATCTATAATGCAATCAAGTGTAAAATTAACACCAAATGAATCTCTAGTAAATACACAAACACATGGAGATTAAACAATTCATTACTGAATCATTACTAAATAATTAACAGGTAAAAACAGAAATAAAAAACAATTCCTAGACTTAAATGACAATAATAGAAGTACACAACAAAAGTAAGCACCAACATTCAAAAAATATCAGAAAGAAGCTGGGCAGTGGTGCATGCCTTTAATCCCAGCACTCAGAAACCAGAGGCAGGGGGATCTCTGTGAGTTCGAGGCCAGTCTGGTCTACAAGAGTTAGTTCCAGGACAGGCTCCAAAGCTACAGAGAAACCCTGTCTCGAAAACCCAAAAAAACCAAATAAATAAAAATAAAAATCAGAAAGAGCACAAACAAATGACTTAATGACACAACATAAGAATTTGAAAAACAAAACTACAGTCTCAAATTCAATAGGTGACAAGAAATAGTAAAAATCAGAGCAGGAATTAATGAAAAAATGCCAGAAATACATATCTTAATAGAACCTTGGCCCAACTAACAAAAAGAAAAAGATAACTCAGAATCAGGAATGAACAGCAAAACATTACAACAAAAGAAATTGAAAATATTATCAATTGATACTTTAAAAAACTTACACTCCTGCTGCAGAATATTTGTACACTGTGAAGAGGTGTCTTTGCAGAGGCACCTTCTGATTAGTTTAAGAGAAAGCTGAATGGCCAATAGCTAGGAAGAAGAGGATAGGCAGGATTTTCAGGGAAAGAGAAGAAGAGGAGGAATCAAAGCATAAGGATTTTTCCAGAAGACTCAGAGCAAGTAAGACGTTCTGTAGTAAGGGAAGGTAAAAGTGTTGTGGCAGAAGGTAGCTTAATATAAAATGGGTTTAAGCTATAAAGCTAGTTAGGGACAATCCTAAGCTATATGTCCACTTTCATAACTAATAAGAAGTCTCCATGTCATTATTTTGGAATTGGCTGGTGGAATAGAAAAAGGTTCAGTACATACTCCATTAAGTTAGAAAATCTAAAAGAAATGGATGAGTTTCTAAAATCATCAAAACCACCAACATTGTGTTGGACTCTAGCGTCCAAACACCAAGGAGGAGTCGCCCCCAGAGACCATCTCACACACCACAGCCGATGCAAAAGCATGAGGATTTTATTAATTCTGTCATGACAGGGTCCCCCAGCATTCGGGAAGCCGAGGGACCTCGAATAGTGGGTACAGTCTAATTTTAAAGGGGCCACAGAAGCAAGGGGGGTTGTTCTTTGACTATTCTGATTGGCTTATTCTAAAGGGCTATTACCAATAATTGACTGGAGAGCTGTTGTCAGATCAGATGAGGTAAGAGGTCATTTTGACCCCGTTTCCCAGGGGACTGAACCAAAACATACGTATATAGGCAATTGTTCAGGAACTGAGTACATGCAAGTATAGCTGTTAGGTCCTTGGTTCCCAGGAGAGGAGGGGAAGCACTATGGCACAGAGGCTGAGAGGATTCAGAATTGTCAAAAATGGCTTCAGGATTGTCTTAAAGTCTTACAGTTGAACCAAGAGAAGACCCATGATTTAAATAGACCCACAATATATAAGATAAAAAAAAATAAAAACCTTCTAACATAAACACCTCATCACAGGACTCCACAACTGGATCAAAATGTAGAAAACAACCAACTGTGTGGTACACATCCCCAATAAATCTATAACACAACCCCTATATCAAAATCTTAGAAATATTGTAGAGGAGGGGTAGAGATACTGTAATAGTCATGGATGTCTGCTGTGAGACAGCGTCTTCAACATAAAAAGACCTTTACAGTGAGAGTGCCTGTTGACATCCCAGTACGGATGGGGAAAATCTGATGAGGCCTCGCCCCTAGATGAAGAGCTATAGGCAATTAATTGATTCTGAGAAAGGCGTTGGGCCAAAATGATCTCAGAGCCTGTACTTCAAGCCTATAGGACAGAAAAGCCTGGCTCAAGTTTGAGTGAGGATGAGATAGGAAAAAATAGGTAGATGCCTCTCCAGTCAGAGGGAGGGTTTGGATGAAAGTACCCCCACATCTCACCCTGTCACTTAAGGTATATAAGCTGATGCTCACATTTATAAGCTGAGTTCCTGCTTGACTGGACTCCCTATTGCGTCTGATTGTCTTCCATTGGGGGGCTGCAGATGGGCAAATAGCACACTGCACTCACCTTTCCCTGGGTATGAATATGGAGTCTCAAGAAGCCTGACAACTGGAGGCCAAAGAAGGCAGCAAAAGGAAGAATAATTCTATAGGATGTGCTCCTGATAGGTTATCCAATCTCCTGGATTTTAGATTTTGGTGTCTGTTTTAATATACAGGAGATATTCTTTCATGTTTTGCATTATGTAGTGAAGACATGTTAATAAAGTTGCATAGTTTTGAAATTTTATGCTTGGATTATTTTCAATTTTGTAACACACAGGCTGTCCAGATGCTTGCTTCCTTATTTACTTGTCCAGGACTTTCCAGGACAACATTGTTGGTCCAGAAAAGTAAATCACTTGCCTCAGTCTAACGGTGCGTTTTGAACTGAATTTCCAGTTGCTATTTTCTTAAGATCTCCTGGTCATTTTTGCTCCTGAGGTGACTTTCACCTTTGGAATAGGGAACTGGAGGAACTGGGGATCAAAATCCAGACTACTATACGACACGTAGTGCTTTTTACATTTCTATTTATTCAATTATTTATTTTGAGTTGGAGTCTCAGTTTGGGGCTCTTTCTGGTCTAGATGTCACTATGTATACCAGGCTGGTCTCAGACTCACAGAGATTTGCCTTCCTTGCCTACTGGGTGCAGGGATTAAAAAAGTACATGATCATATGCAGCAATATGGTCTTCTAAAACTTTTAATCTTATTGAAACAGGGTTATGCTAAATTACTTTATATTGGAAAGCTTGAACTTGTCATTGTCTTGTCTCAGCCTCCTAAGTAGCTAAGGTTACAGGCACATGCCCCTGTGCCCATCTACTTATGGTTATTAAAACATTCTTTCCTCATTATTTATAGAAATTATGGGTGTTCGGATGTTTTATTGTAGGCATTGAGTCTTTGATTAAACTTGGGGACCCAAGCATAGGGTGTCAACTTAACAATAATGAAATCCAGGGTGGGAAGTGAGCCTAAAATGGGTTCTAAGAATATGGTTCCAATATGCTTCAAACATGTTGAAAACAGCTGCACCAATTAAAAAGCAATTAAATGCATAAGTGGAATGCTACCAAATTGTTCTGCAAAAAAAGTTTAAATGAGAATGGCTGCAAGTTGTCACACAGAGAGAACTGTGTGCCTGAATAAAGGTTATGCACTTTTTCTCAACAATATCGGAGGTATCTTTAAAGGCAATAGCCCAGAAACAGTTCTTTCAGGGTGCCACCCCACCTTGTGAAGATCATGTCATTTCTGCAAGCCCAGTGCAAGGGAGAAGAAAATGAATGCAAAATAAGAATTACAGGGAAAGACAGGAGTGAGACCTCAGAGGTCCCCAAGCTTGCAGTCTGTAAATATGCCCATCACATGATGTGAAGAGCCAAGCAGAAGAGTGAAATGAACCAAGAAGGAGCTTATAGAATGGGACAGTTGATACTACCCCCCCCTTTTGGAGAAGAACCAATTCATCTTTTCTGATTTTATAATTTTGCAGTAAGTAAAATAATACTATATAACCTGGTTGGTCCTTGATATATCAAATAAATATTTTCTACTATTTTCTATATTAAAGGCCTGTCTTGATTGCCAGATAACATGGCATGGTGGTTTAAATAGGAACAGCATCCATAGATTCAAATATTTGAATGCTTTAGAGAGTGGTACTATATGAGGTTAGGAGGTATGACCTTGCTGAAGTGGGTGTTGCCTTGTTGGAGAAAGTGTGTGTTATAGGAGAGAGCTGCTTGGTTGTTCCCGGCCACTTAGTCCTGAAATAATCACACAAAAACCATATTATTGAAAACACTGCTTGGGCCATTAGCTCTAGCTTCTTATTGGCTAACTCTTACATCTTAATTTAACCTGTTTCTAGTAATCTGTACATCACCATGAGGTTGTGGCCTACCAGCAAGGTTTCAGCACATCTGTCTCCAGTGGCTCCATGACTTCTCTTTCTCCACCTTTTTTCTCCCAGCATTTAATCTAGTTTTCCCTGCCTACCTAAGTTCTGCCCTATCAACAGGCCAAGGCAGTTTCTTTATTCATTAACTAATAAAATCAACACATAGACAAAAGGACCTCCCACACCAAGTGTGCTATGGGGAATGGGCTTTGGGTTTTCAGAAGCCCAGTGCTCTTTCTTTTCCTGCTGCCTTTGGAGCTGGATGGAGAACTCTTGGCTTCTTCTTCAACACCATGCCTGCCTATATATTGACATGCTTCCCACAATGTTGCTAAAGGACTAACTGCTGTAATGGTAAGCAAGCACCAGGTAATTGTTTTCCTTTATAAGAGTTGCCATGGCCATGATGTCTCTACACAGCAATAGAACACCGACTAAGATACACAGCTATAAATATTCATGGAAACCTGACCCGTATTTGTTTTTTTTTTTATTGAGAAAAGGAAAAAAAAAGTTTCAGCCTCCTCCCAGCCTCCCATTTCCCTCCCCCTCCTCCCACCCCTCTTCCCCTCCCCCCACTCCTCTCACCCTCCCTCTCCAGTCCAAAGAGCAGTCAGGGTTCCCTGCCCTGTGGAAAGTCCAAGGTCCTCTCCCCTCCGTCCATGTCTAGGAAGGTGAGCATCCAAACTGGCTAGGCTCCCACAAAGCCAGAACATGAAGTAGGATCAAAACCCCGTGCCATTGTCCTTGGCTTCTCATCAGCCCTCATTGCTCACCATGTTCAGAGAGTTCGGTTTTATCCCATGCTTTTTCAGTCATAGTCCAGCTGGCCTTGGTGAGCTCCCAATAGATCAGCCCCACTGTCTCAGTGGGTGGGTGCACCCCTCGTGGTCCTGACTTCCTTGCTCATCTTCTCCCTCCTTCTGCTCCTCATTGGGACCTTGGGAGCTCAGTCCAGTAATCCAGTGTGGGTCTCTGTCTCTATCTCCATCCATCACCAGATGAAGGTTCTATGGTGATATGCAAGATATTCGTCAGTATTGCTATAGGTTAGGGTCATTTCAGGTTCCCTATCCTCAGCTGCCTGAGAAACTAACTGGGGACATCGCCTTGGGCTCCTGGGAGCCACTCTAGGTTCAAGTCTCTTGCCAACCCTAAGGTGGCTCCCGTAAATAAGAATTGTACTTCCGTGCTCCCCTATCCAACCTTCCTATATCCCAATAATCCTGTTTCCCCAAGTTCCCCTCATCCTCCCCTTCTCCCTTTTCTCTCCCCATCTCCCCTTACCCCCATCCCACCCCACCCCCAAGATCCCAATTTTCTCCCCGGCAATTTTGTCTACTTCCCATAGCCAAGAGGATATATGGATCATTACGCACTTTGACATAATTCAGTTATGGCAAAGGCTGGGAAAGTGAATGTCTAGACAGGCTTAGAGGATCAGAAAGTTAACAGCTAATCAAGGTGAGAAACTATGTTCATATCCCACTGTGTCTCTGTCAGTCTCTGTCAGGTGGCTAGAGGTGAGGCAGGGGCCACTACCAATCTAGAGGATCAACAGTCATGGAGGAGAACAACAAAATAGATAATCCGAAACTCCCTGGCAGCTCAGGATCCTTTTAATACTACATTTAGTCCAGATGGCCTTTGTCCACTAAGTGTGGTTGCTTTTCTGTTTACTTCCAGACCCCATGGAAGTTCCTCTTATATCCACTTGATAACCAGAACCAGACAATTAATTTCAGGGGACAATAGAGCAGGACAAGAAAAGTGATGATTTGCTGTGGAGCTGAGATTTCAAGTTAATCTTCAAGGGGAAGATCGAGGAATGAGACAAAAAAAAAACATTGGAGCCCCTAATCAGGTAAAGAATTGAAGGATCAAGCACGTATTTCAATATTCATTCACCTTAAGCCTTCATCTGTAATAACTTAAAGGTGAGCTCTTGTGCTCTCAGAACATCCTGCATCCCTTGTGTATGTATGTAACTGGAACTATCTTTCAAAGCACCCTGGGAGAGACCAAAATGAAGAGTTGACTGGAGTCACCTGGAATCAATTTTCTCTCCACAGAGGACAAGTTTTCTCTACAGCATGTTAGAATTAAAAGGAGCCATTAGAGGGGAACTCAGTTATGTTCTAGATGAATTTTGCATAAGCTGCTTCTATAGGGAGGTAGACATAAATATAGTACTGTACTCAGAGGTGGGTAAACACTTAAAGAAGTCAATGAAGAAATATTTCTGCATGGTTTTTATGGGTCTTGCAGGGGTAAAAGGAACAACAAACATATGAAAGCAGGGATTAAGGTTGCAAATTCTTATGAGCAACCTCAAAAATTCTATGCTGTATTGAGAAAGAAAAGACACAAAGAGTCTTACCCAGCTGGGAACTTTATGAACCACAGAAAGAGCCTGACAGGCAAGATGTGCTTGCCTGTACAGTTATGACATTCTTGTTATTGGGTAACCAACACTTCTCTGATTGGCTTGGAGACCCACTGCACAGGAAGGAACCTACACCAGATACTGTAAACTTTGTTGACAAAATAAGAGTAAGGGAGACCACAGACCTTAAACGGTAACTAGGAACCATTTGTTTAGCTAGCTTGAATAGGGTCAAACTAGCTTTTAAGTGTTTTTGTTAATACCCGTCAATAAGCACTACCTTCATTCTTAATTGAAGAAACCACCATTTTTAGTAAACTGTGGTGAATGCAGAGGCTTCACAAGATGCTGAAAATAAGTGGTAAATGAGAACTAGAACCTAGGAAAGACATTGCTATAGTCACTAAGGCTCAGAGAAAATTGAAGAAAAAATAAGCAGGGACTGAAAGAACATAAGAGCCAGAAAATAGAGAGGAGTGTAAAATATCATCACCTTTTGGATATAAAAATGGCATAACAAGCCACTGCAATTAAAAACTAACAGTATTATGCACTAAGTGTGGTGGTTTAAATACTAAGAATGGCCCCCACTGGATCATATCATTGAATGGTTAGTCATTAGGTAATGGAACTCTTTGATAGATGGGTCAGAAGGATTAGAAGGTATGGTATTGCCAGAGGAAGTATGTCAGTGGGAGTGGACTTTAAGGTTTCAAAAAGCCCATTCTGAGCCCAGGAACTCTCTTTCTTCCTATTACCTGTGGATTCAGATGTAGAACTCTCAGCTACTTCTCCAGCACCACGTCTGCCTGTGTGACACTGTGCCCCCTACTATGATGACAATGGACTCAACCTCTGAAACTGTAAGCAAGTATCAAAACTTTTCCTTTATAAGAGTTCCTTGCGAAGGTCGTGGTGTCAGATGTCCCTCAACTGAAGAATGGATAAAGAAAACCGTCATTCTAAAAATAATCTAAGTCCCTGAGTACTGATCACTGCTTTTTTTTTAACAGGTTCTTCCTTCCAGATTCAACACAGTTTATACCATTTTGTGAATATATAAAGTGTTAGTGCCCTGTCAACGTAGAGGAATATGTGCATATTCAGAACTAAACTTTACTTCATATCAGAAAACCTTCTTCTCCTATTTTCATCTTTCTCCCACCACTGATTCTCCATCTTAGCATTGAGTTATAAACCCTGATACTGAAGCGTTCTGCCATTTTTCCTGAGTAACACAGGTTCGAGAGCTTTCGTAGTTCACCAACCATCATATTAATAACGTGTCACCAAAAAAGGCAGCTTGCTAAATGTTTCTGGAGAGCTGTATGTCATGGTGACCTGATTGCTTTTATTAAAGTCACGTGCATGCAGCTTAGTGCAGGTTGCCAAGTAGATTTTTAGCAAAGAGCATGTATGTACTTCAAGCAAATTGGGTCCTAATTTGCTTAGCTATGCATGTGCTTGCCTGCCTCAGAAAGACATGTGAATTCTGACCTTTATTCTAGTCCAAACAAACCCCTTTTTTTCCAACTTATTCCAGCATACACAATAGTTTAGATAAAAATGATTCCTGCATTGGAAATACAATTGTGGCTATGCATAGAGTGTGCCAATCCTGCTGATTTTTTCATTCACCTCCATAATTTTGAACCAGTCACTTTTATTTTTGTGGTTCAGATTTGGTCCATCTTCACGTAAAGATTCCAGGTCTAGGTGATATTTGATGTTTGCAAATAATTTTGGAGCATGAGTCCCTATTTTTCCGTCCTTGTTTATTTACTTTCTCACTTGGGTCTGGCTCCTATGTCATGGTATCACGTATTAGTGCTCAGCACTGTTGGATTAATTGGGTGCATTTGTAGTACTGCTTTCTTAGCAGGTAGAACCTAGGCTAACTGATTACACCATGAACACGTTCTTGGAAACGGTGTCTAAAAATGGAAAGGGGTTACTTTAGCCACCTGCCCCTCCATTTTCTAATGACATACTTGTAATCAACAGCTCTCCAGAGAAGAGGGCCCCAAGTTGCCAACGGTACATAGTTATATGTAGGTTGCTCTCCCTGTGTTTGAACTACCCAATTCTTAATTTCCATAAATTAGAATTAAGACAATGATGAAAAATCAATTCCAAGGTACTTTTCATCTTATGGCAAAGGTCTTTGTGGAGTCTGTGAATGCTGGGACCTGACTTGGGGAAGGTAAAGAGAGAAACTGGCTCCCTCTGAGTTGGAAGCTCTGGTTCCAGGAGACTGACTTCCACTGGTGCCTACAGAGAAAAGCATAGGGTAGTTTTGAATGCAGAAACTGAAACTTCCTTGGGGATTTTTGAAAATGCTTGACAAGGAATAGCATATTGCCTAGAGTCAGCCAAAGAGAAAGCTGGAGGCCCCAGGGCTGCCGCAACCAGTGGCTGTGTGACTTCTCCCCTGACTTGGGGTTCCTAAGGGAGCGTTACTGTCCCAGTTCTCCACAGCTTACTCCCCACAGTGGAAGGGCTGACTCTCTGCTGTCACATCAGTTAAAACCCAGCCAAGCAGTGGGAATTCTCTGGATTTTGTTCTATTCTTAGAATCCAATTACCATCTGGTGGCATCAGGAAATGCTATTCTTCTGTGTCAGCGAACACAGTGCAGCATCGTGGTGAGCAAGCTAAGAGCTTTCAGAGTGTGGACCAAAAGGAGAGAAATGATATTTTACTGCACAAAGAATCTTCTCACTCTTGGAATCCCCTAACTTCAGACTAAAGCTCTCTTTTCTCTCTCATTTGCAGTCAAAACAATGTTATCTAAGCCTGCAAGGACAGACAATGCCAGCCATAAAAGTATCGAATCACTAAACAAAAACGCCAGTGGCGGGTGTGGAATACCTCCAAAGGGGGTTATGTTTGTTACTTTTTGTTGGTGCGATAAAACCGCATGACTAAGAGCACCTTGTGGGGACTTTATTGGCTCCAGGTCCGTACAGAGATCTACAACAGCAGACAAGCATGGCAGCCAGTATCCGGAGCTGGAAGATGGCAAATCACATTGTATCACACAGGAAACTGAGAGCAAAGGGAACGTGGAGTGAGGCCATTTGCCCTCAAAGCCCATGCCAGTGACCTACTTCCTTCAGCCAGGCTCCATATCCTCAACACTCCATGACTTCCCTAAAGAGCTTCATGAACTGGGGAGCACGTGTTCAAATATGCGATCCCCTTGGGGACATTTCTCATTGAAATCTTAAAACAGATGTTGGTCAAGGAGGCCGCAGAGACTCCCAGGACACTGCATTCGCACATCATTCTTCTTGGTTACCCAGCAGAAGTGGCTAAGAAGACCCTACTGCTGAAGACACCCTGGACTCTGGTTGTTTGACATAGAGAAATCAAGCTGGAACTGTGCTGGAAGCTTCCTTTCTGATGGGCAGCTCTCACATGCTAGATGGTGCAGGGAGGTTCTTGGAAGGCCAAGGCGGCAAGCCTTACCCAAGTGTGAACTCTATGAAGTACAATACTAACCTGCAAGGCAAGATGTGCCCTTTGGTTCAATAGTTGTGTGACTGTTGTCTGTTATGAGAATAATTGACCACCCCTGACTGGAGTCCGCACCACAAGAGGGAAGCACTGTAAACTTGATTCAAAACCTATGACTGAAGAGGTCTCAGGTCCTAGAGGAACCTAACTGTTGATTTCCACAGACAAAGGCTACCCCAACCCTAATTAGAGAAGTCTTCCCTTGCAGTGAATAGAGTGGGATATAAGTACTCATTGATTCTCAAGATGATAAGAATAAAGGAGAACTGAAACACATGCATGGGGTTGGAAAGATGGTTAAGAACACTGACTGCTCTTCCAGAGGACTCAGGTTTGATTCCCAGCATCCACATGGTGGCTCAAAACCTGTAGCTCCAGTTCTAAGGGATATAGTTCCCTCATCTAGTCTTTGTGGGCACCAGGCATGCACATGGTACACAGACATGCATGCAAGCAAAATACATTATATAATTTTTAAACAATACATATACACTACTGATTTTTATTTGAATATGCTTTTTTATCACTTAAAACTATTTTTAAAATTGAATATATTTTAATCATATTCTTCTCCTCCCCCAAGTCCTTCCAGATCCTCTCTGCTTCCCTATCCATTTAAGTTCAAGATTTCTCAAACAAACAGAAACCCCCTGGAAAAAGAATAAAATAGCACTCAGAAAAAAAGTAACAAATAAAAGAACACAAAAAACTTCAGAGTGCACTATATGTTGGCCAATGGCTACTGAACATGAGGCCTGCCTTGAACTGGTTGATACATCCAGTACCACTCCATTGGAGAAAACTGATTTCCCTTCCCCAGCAGGTATAAATGACAATTCAGTGGTTAACCTTTACCCTTGTAGCTAGATTTTCATCCATCCATCCATCAATCCATCCATCCATTAAAAAAATATAACAAAATAAAATATAATAAGATAAAACAAAAACTGTCACACAGAAGTTGGACAGAACAGAACAACATAATGAAGAGAACTCAAGAGAAGACAAAAGGATCAGAGGCCCCACTTGTTCATACATGCAGGAATCCTATAAAAACACTAAAGGAGAAGCCATAATATATACATGAATCTTTATGCAGACTCGTATAATACCTGGGTATGCTGCTTCATTTTCTGTGAGCTCATATGATCTTTGCTCAGAATGGTTAATAGGGAGTTATTTTCCTGGTATCCTCTACCCCCTCTGATTCTTACACTCCACCTCCTCTTCTGTTAGGCCCTGTGAGCTCTAAGGGGAAGGATTTGATGGAGACATCCCATTGTAGGGCTGAGTATTCCAAGGTCTCTCATTCTCTATGCACTGTCTGGCTATAGGGCTCTGTATTTGTTCCCACCTGTAGCAAGAGAATGATTTGCTGCTGATGCTTCCTTTTCAAAAATAATAAAGACAGCATTTGCTCTCATGTAGGCAGAGTTCATAATGAATAGCAGGTATTCAGAGTCTCTCTGTTGCAGATGCACACATGAATGGTATCTGAGGGATGAGCAGCACAGTGGAGGGCATTGTTCTCTGACACACAGC
Source organism: Microtus pennsylvanicus (assembly GCF_037038515.1). Taxonomy (NCBI): domain Eukaryota; kingdom Metazoa; phylum Chordata; class Mammalia; order Rodentia; family Cricetidae; genus Microtus; species Microtus pennsylvanicus. The sequence continues at coordinate 64,214,680 of NC_134592.1, forward strand.
AAACAGGAGAAGGAATAGAAAAACACCATAGGCTCCCAGGTTGTGCAGAAACAAAACACCGTATGGGAGGTTTAGCAGTTATGGCCAATCTCTTGAAGTACATGGATTATTATAAAAACCTAACCTTTTGAGTTCTCCGTAACATATATAAAAATAAGACAACACATCAACATATAATGAAAGAGAAGCAAGACATGAACAGTTTACTGGAAACTCAAGAGAAAAGGCTATTGCTGGCACCCTCATAAGAAGAATTTGTGAGCAAAATGTGGCAGAAAATAGTTAAGCTGATTTGAGGGACCCAATTAATCATTTTCATAGTGTCCATGTTGACAGTACAACTTCAAACCCTCCTGATTAGAATTATACTTTAAGGGACCGAATACCTCAGAGTTGGGGTGATGCCCAATAGGGGTGTGCTAAACAGGGGTTCCCTGTGATGCTCAGGGAGACTGTGATTGCTGCCTGTCTGCACTCCCACATGCTTCTCACAGAAGGAGCAGTGGACAGGGAAGGACAATTTCCATGATGGTTGCCCTTGAGTGAGCCTATGCTAAGAGAATGACAAGGACCACATCTCTTGTTCTTGACAAGGACAATGCAAAGACAAAATAAGTAATTCATAAGCCTCCTCAGTATTCATCATGAAAATTAGTTAAAATAATTCATTTATAGTCAGTCCTGAAGTGGTATTTATTACTGGATAAACTGTCTGCTCCGTATTTAGGTCACTGGAGACAAATGAATTGGGCAGTCAAGGATTGTTAAATCTCTCTCTGCACTGGGCACTGTGTTGGGTATTATTTGTATCAAAGACTAATTGGACATTTAGTTGACTAGGAAGTAGTAATTGCTTTGAAATGTGAGCTGTTTTGAATAATAGATACCATTTTAATAAAGGTTTCCTCTGCAGACTTTGTGGTCACAAAGGGATCCAGAAAAATACTCCAGCTTATATAGCTCACCAACTCCACTAGACATCAGGTTTCAGTTTGTTATTAAGCTGAAAGAAAATATTCTGGAAGTTTAATGTCTCATTGCTCTGGGTCTTGAAGGACCTATTTGGCTTGACATCTGGCATCTCCGATTTTCCATGGAAAGAATAAGTATATTTATTTGATCACGCTCACTGGAAGCCCGGTGAATTTTTTTTTTAATTTTTCAGTGTTGGAGCTCAAACTCAGAATCTTGAGCTCTCCCTACAAAGTTGTATCCCCAGCTGATATAATACATAATATGTATATACAAATATCTGGAGAATTGAGAAAATCTGTCTGTTTTTCCCCAATCTTATCTTATGCCTACTAGGTAAGTATCCCACCACTAACAAATCCCACCAGTATAACAGGTCCCCAGATCTTCACAAGCCATTACTCCTTAGCCTAGTTGAGGCCATGATGGAAGGACCATTTTGGCTCTGGAACACAGCGCATAGGCAGCAACACCTGGCAGCGTGAGAACAAAGACCTAATCCATCAAATCTATAGTTCTGGGAAAACCCTTAAATGTACTTGCTTTTTGGCTCCCCATAGTTCTGATTCTGCCTAACTGTCCTTGCTAACTGAGGTGTATCAACCCAGGTACAGTTTGTGTGCTTTCCTGCCCAGATTACCCTGAGAATTCCTCGAGGCTACACGGGGTCAAACAGCTGCAGTCACCAGCTGATTAATACTCTCTTTTGTCTTACAACCATGTTGGATAGGTCTTCTCTTGTGGATACCCCACAATTCCAGTACCTCAGCAAATATTTCTGTAAAGGTTAAATGTGTTCATTCTTACTTTTCTTGATATTTTAGGTGCCAGGAAATAAAACAAAATCTTTTATCTCCTTGCCATGTGATTAATATGAAAAACAAGGGAAAACACTTATGACAAAAATATAATTGATACATCTATCTATCTATCTATCTATCTATCTATCTATCTATCTATCTATCTATCTATGTAATCATCCGATAGGCTCTCCACTTCTCTCAGAAGCCTTTCATGGTCACTCCAGCCAATAGAATTTTTCCCCATGGGTTTGCATGAACTTATTTCTCCATAATGCACTTCTTACATATAGAGACCAGGTGTACAGCCTCCTTCCCCGTGTGTACTCTATGCTCTTGTGGGGAAGACTCCATGTCCTGCTTATCTTCTTTCTTCACAGTGCCATGTATGTGACATGGAGTCAGATCAGATCTTATCAGTGAATGAATGCACAATAACTGTCTCCTTAAAATTTGGACTGTTGTGTAAATTAGATTTCAGCATAAAGTTTTATTTTCTAGTCAACATTTTTTTTCCTGATTGCTTCACAAATGTATTCATCTTAGGTTTGTTCGAATCAGCATCCAAATGAGGACACATCTTGCAATCAGTTGTAATCATCTCTTTCAGTCTATCCGTTTTTCTTTTCCTAAGCAGTCTTGAAGAAGCCAAGTAATCATTCCCATAACAACTCCATATTATACATTTCATAGATCACTTCTTGGTATTGTTTAGTTTGTGTCTCTATTCTTGTAGTTCGTGCACACTGGTAATTAGTTCTAGATGCTTAATAACATCCACATTCTAAAAGAAGGTGTCATGTAAGACATGCTAATATGTCTTAACAGTGTATAATACCATGCTCTCTGATTTTAGGTGCTATAAAGATGAACACATTTTTTTCAGTATAGGACGTTGAGCATAAAGCCTCACACATGCCAGACAAGCATTCTAAAACTGAGCTAGATTCCCAGGCTTCTTAGTTTTATTTTGAGGTAAAGTCTCTTCAAGCTGACCAGACTGGTTTCAAACTTGCTATGTAATCAAGGCAGACATTGAACTTGGATTCCTCCTGATTTACCCAGACGAATACCTGATTTATAGCCTATATCACTAAGTCGGCTATTGAGTTTTAATACTCACTCTAAAATTCTTCACTAGTATTTATAGTTTCTTTAGTAACCATGAAAGCCTTCGATTTTTATTTTTATTTTATCAGTGGTTGCAAACTTACGATTTTTAATTTTATAATTCCTTCTATATTTGTTACTCTAATATTTCTATGAAGTACTTTCCCATATCCCATATTTGATCATTTGAAATTGTTTGTATGGAATAAAAGGAATATTCAATCCTTTCATTATCAATTTCTAGATTAATAAAATGATAGCAAATTCCAATTGTGGATGATGAGATGCTAGCTTGTTATGGAGTATTGTCATGAACTCATGAATTTTTATAGATTGAATAGTGTTCCAAACAATTGCATTCATTGTTCTTTTTTGATGCTTAAATTATCTCATCCTAGATCAGTAGGGACTTCAAATTGATTTCTATGTATTTTCATCCATAACAATTTACTTGGACATTTTCAAAGAAAGAGAAATTTAAAGACTATAATGAACTTCCAAATGCCAAAAATTAATGGCAACAGTTTGCTACTTTTGCTTTACCTGTGCATGTATGTGCACATGTACATATGTGTTCATGTGTATGCATAGTTTTTCTGCATGTATGTCTGTGTGTGTTATGTATAACTATTTAAGTATAAGTTTCAGTTCTCTTAAACTTTTAATACTTAAGTACACACATTTTAGGAATGAGAACATTCTCTTATAAAAACTAAGGTCGTTTTTGAAACCTATAACTTATAATGCTTTTCTCATTTTATTCAGTCTTTAATAATGCCATATTCATATTCCTCATACCATTTTCAATCAGCATACAAGGTGGTAGGTACCATTGTGATGTTTATAATAAAGTGGCAACACCAGATTTTTTAAGGTTTGATCCAGTTGATGCGCTGGTTTTGGAATTTAACTCTTACTTTCCATAGCCTTAACCTATGTCTATAGCTTATTTCCTGTAGGTTAGAAAATACATCTAGATCAGGACTGTCCCATAGCAATATGAAATGTATCATAGGCACGATAAAAATTTATCTAAGAGCCACAAGAAAGTAAAGATAAAAGACATTTATGTCCACTATTTCCATAGTTCAAGCATCTAGGAAATTAGAGGAGAGGCTTCATGAGACACTAGGGAGCCAACATGGTCATGCTCCGGAAGCTGGGTGATTGCTACCCTCCTTCCACCTGTCCTAAGGATGCTTTCTTTGCTCTGCTTCGTTGGGTGTGTCCCTGTTTGCTTGGCCTCTCATTGTTTCTTCCTATTCTATTATCTCGACAGGACACACAAACAGACTCAACTACAATGGCTACTGAAAGTTATTTAGAAAAATGCAAAAACAAGACTTACTCCATGGCAGAGTAGTATATTTCCCTTCAGTGGGGACCCTAACAGCTATCCACAGACTAGTCTCTTCTTACACCTCAAAGGACAACTCAAGGCGCAAGAGAATGAGATCCCATGGTAGATGTGAGAGACTTCATTGGCCTATGAATTATATGTCTCCAAAGCGAAATAGTATTTTTTCTAACATCTTGCTGGCACAGCTTCTAAGGAGTGGAAGAGAAAAATCACGTTAAAGGAGCCCACAACCATGGCTTCTGAGCAGGTACAGACAATGTATTTGCCATCTTCCGAACTCAGGTGATTGCTAGTCCTTTCTACCAAAATTGATCCTTTGGGGGGGGGCGGGGGAGAAATAGTACTTAAGCAAGCCACAGTGCAAGCCTCATTTGCTTGCTCGCTCTCCCCCCCTCTCTTCCTTCCTTCCTTTCTCCTTTTTCTTTCTACTTTCTTTTTGCTTATTCTATGTGTCTTTTACATCATGTACCTTGACCCCATTCATTTCTCTATCCCTTCTCATCCAACCTCCTTTCCTGCACCCCCCCCCCAAAATAAAACAAAATGTAAGATAAAAAGGAAAGAAAACAAAAGGGAACAAATTAAAATTCTCATCATGGAAGCTGCAGTGTGACACAATGAGTCATGCAGTAAACCCCTTTACCGTATATCTTCACTTGTAAGTGTTCGTTCATGGCAAAGAGTCATGGGTTTGGTTTGTGGCCTCTCATGTCTAAAACACTATTGATGCTGGGCCCTCACTAGGACTACTTTTAGATATCCGGTTGTTGCCCTGTGTTGTTGAGACCCTGCAGGTCAAGTCCCTTCACTTGCTCCAGCAAAACATAGATGAGGTGGATGTTGAGGCTGACCAAATCGTAACCCTGGATCTGGGCCTGGGCAGCTGCAGGGTTGGTCCACCCGTCAGTTCTTCCCGTCCTCACCACCAGGGTGAGCTCTTCAGCATGGCTAGGGCTATTTCACCTTCTTGCGGCAATAAGCGAGAGATGGGTCCAGTTCTCCCGTTTCATGTCCTCAGGGTCAGCGCTCCCACAACTACACCATCAGGGCCAGCTCTATTGTATTGCCCAGGCAAGGTGCTGGGGCCACTCTTCAGAGCGCTGGTGGTGAGGGATAGGGACGGCCCTTCTCCTCTTACGATACCAGGGCCAGATCCTCCACCTGTCTCAGGTGTTGATGGGTGGGAGGGGGGGAGGAGGGCATCTCTCCTCCACCCGTGTTACCGCACATCTGATCAGTAACGGAGGCAGCTCTCCTTTGCTCCTAAGGTCGGGGCTGGGTCACCCTCACCTCTGATCACCGGGCAGCTCTGCTGTGCTGCGTAGGCAAGGCAGCCTCAGCTTTCTAATAGGAAGAGCAAAGGTTTACCTTCCCTCTGATTTGTGTTTCCTGTAGACTGAGAGTTACCTTGACAGGTTTGGTCAGATTAAAATTCACTGGTTTGCAAAGACCACAGAAAGATGTAACACCAGTTTGCATCTCCTTTTGTGTAGTGTTAGCAGTGCCAATTTAGAGTGCTCAAATATATTATTTGCTGGGATTTAGAGATGTGATCTTCTAATTCCGTCATTCCTTTCCCATTGATTAGCCAGAATACTCTTACCCTGAAAACAAAATATCCTTTCAGTGAGCATTTGTTAAACTGAATATTCTGAGAAGAAAGATAAGATAAATGCCTGATCCTTCCTTTTATTTCCACTTAGGATAATAGTGCATTAATCTATTAACACTCTTTAAAAGTAATGAATGAGGAAGCCATTCTAGAAATAAAGAAGAAAGTTACAAAGCAGGGAAGGGGTTCGATAACTGAACTGGAGAAAAGGCAATAGAAAGACGACAGACAGATCCATCATTGACAAAAGAGAAAAGTAACAGTCGGATGGACTACTTTGTTAAATTCTGTATGAAATAATTTTGAAATTGAATGAGATATATTATTCTGTAAGAAAATAAAATACCCCTCTCAAAAAATTAGAAAAACATATCTTCCAAATAACAGCTATCCTCGATATTTTTACAGAAGAATTTTAATCAGTCAAAGGAAAAATCAAACAAAAAAACCAAAAAATCCACAAGGGAGTAATTCAAGAACATCAAAAAAGAAAGAAATCCTTCTAATTATGTTTCTGATTTAAGTATAATTTTACGCCAAAACCTACTTTTAAAAGGGGGGGGGGAGAACAAGAATATTTTCACTAGTGAAATCAAAGTCAGATGCTCACCAAAAGATCCAGAAGGTAGATTAAAGAGTGCATTATGCATACTAATTGAGGCTCTTTGGAGAAATGGACCTAATTGTAAAGGCATGGCATGGCACTATTAACAGCAGCATGTATAATTTGCTATCATTGGGTAAAATTGCAAGAATGTATATGGGTATTCTCTTGGATATTAAAAGGAAGGAATTCTGGATGGACATATAAGAACCCAGTGGTGTGACTCTGAACAATTAGGGAACCATACGCAATAGAGATGCTTTACTGTACACAAAGCTACACACAAGTGCATGTACACTTACAGGTAAACGTGGATGTATCTATATAAAATTTTGACTCATATCTCAGAGTTCTTTAGTAAAGCAGAACTACAGCAAAGTAGTCCACATCTCTTTATAAGCGTAAAAATATTACTATAGGAATTGGCTTAGATGATTAGGAAAACTGAAAATTAAAGGTTTAACAAACCTAATTGTATAATTCTAGTCTATAATTACTCAAAGAGCTAAGAAATGAGAGAGTAGTTAGGGTTTAAGTCCTGGTGAAAGAAGTAGGAGTTGTGATGAACACGGTCAGGGAAAAGGTGAGTGCCAACTCCAGCGAAGAACACATCTTTCATCTTTCCTTGGCTATTTCGGTCTTTCATACCCGCAACAGACTGGCTGCTGTCCTCCTCCACTGTGGTTACCTTCACCTAGTCTATTCATTTATAAGCAAGTCTCTTTCACGACCATCCCTCAAAGTCACCCAGAGTCATCTTTACTATCTTTATGGCATCCCCTAAATTGATCAAGATAATGCACAAAAATAATTTCCACAACTACCTTTTAGAATTATTGGTGAAAGAATTAGACAAATACTTTTAGAGAGAAGATTGCAGATTTTCCAGATTTTTAGAGACTGAATTTGTAATCTTATGCTTTATAAAAAAATATATGACTGCTTTAACATCCACACATAAGGGCTATCTAAAAGCATTTCCCTGGGGGAAAACACATGTCTTAGCTGTACTTTGTCATTAAGGATTCTGATATTTCTGAACACAGCGTCTATATGCCTCATTGTCTCTGTTTTAGCAAGACTACATGCTGGATAATGCATCAAAGTTAGATTTATTTATAGCCTATAAGTCACACAAGTTCTTTGTGGGGATGCTTGAAAAGCTTTTTCTGAAAACTGGGAGATAGAGTTATGGTCTAATTTTTATCCACCCTACCTGTGCCTGTTAACACTGGGATATTCTAAGAGCATTTTAAACTATTGTCTCCATAATCAAGATCCTAAAGGCATTGTTTCTAAAAGCAGAGGGAAATTTCTACATCAAAATCTTTGAGGAAGCTGGGTGCCTTTAATTCTAGCTCCCTGGTGACAGAGACAGGTAGATCTCTGTTGACTGAGGTTTCTGTCCCACCTGGTCTGGCAGTCATTCAATCCCAAAGAATCACACAGAGATCCACATTAATTATAAACTGGTTGGCTCATTAGCTCAGGCTTCTTATTAACTAATTCTTATAATTTACATTAGCCCATAATACTTGTCCGTGTTAGCCACATGGCTTGGTACCATTTTCGGCAAGGCGGTCACATCTTGCTTCCTCTGTGTCTGGATGACTGCCATCTGAGATTTTCTTCTTCCCATAATTCTCATTGCCACGCCTCTATTTCCTGCCTGGTGGCCATTGCCTCACCTATACTTCCTGCATGGCTAAAGGCCAATCAGCATTTTATTAAAAATAATACAAGTGACAAAAAAAAACATTGTCCCACAGCAAATCTCTGTTAATTTGAGGGCAGAGTGGTCTACCTTGAGAGTTACAGGACATTCAGAACGACATGTAGAGACCTTGTCTCAGAAAAACAAAATCTTTGAGTTAAAGGATTTGAGCAGCTCTCAAATAAAAACCAAAAGTTCACTCAAAAGTTCTGTCACAGTGTCTCCTGTATATATTCTAGAAAAGGACAGGACTATAAAAAAGGAGCTTAATGCCTTGGACATTGCTATTACTAATATCAAGAGAAATAGGTTTAAATCAATGCCAGTTACACAAATAATCACCTGGTAAATCTCCCTCCTCATTGTTCCTATCTGTAAAGTAAGGAAGAACCAAAATGCTGAAGGCTGAGAAATAGTCTTAGAATACTGCAAATGGTGGGATTTAGGGAGGCCCTCACTGGCTCTGCCTGAGCCCTTTTGGGTTCAGAGAAAATAACAAAGGAATAAAAAGGAAAAGAATTGGCCTTGCGGGAATCTTTTTAAATGCAGAATATCCTAGTTTTCATCTCTAGAAGTTTCATTAGGTTCTTTCTTCACCTTTTTATTTCTACTCATTATGCTGGGGTTTGGGGGCTATATAGTAGCTATTCTAAAATCCTTGTCTGAGTATTCAATCATCTCTTCTATTTCCAACTCAGTGTGTATATATATATATTATATATATATATATATATATATATATATATATATATATATATATATACCATTTTCAGCTTTTTTCAATATCAAATAATTTCTAGTTGGATCCCGAATATCATTTATTTTCTGCTGTTGAAAGCTTGGTTTATTTTAGTCCTTTAGGGATGTTTGACACTTTCTGGTAAACATTTAGGTTTTATCATAATATTATTGTATACAGAGGATACTAAGAGAGCCATAAGAAGCTAGCAGAGCAACACATTTACAGTTTCAGAAGACACGAGGTTGTACAGAAAAGTTAGTCACTCCAGTCAGCCTTAGAAACAGTTTATTTTTCCAATGGCTACACCACAAAATCATGCCTAAACATATCATTCAGATAATCTCCATACTGGCTGACTTAAAGTACAATACATAAAATATATGGTAAAATGTACAAGTAAGGGCAAGAAGAACTTGCTCGGCAGTTAGGAGCCCTGGCTGCTCTTGCTAAGGACCCAGACTGGGCTCCTAGCAAAAGTCTGCAACTCTAGTTCCAGGGGACCCAATGCCATCTTTGAGGCCTCCACAGTAACCAGGCACACAAATTGTGTATACACATGCATGCAAGCAAACATACATACATAAGAAATGAAAATAAATATTTTATATAGAAGCATAAATTAAGGTGAGAGATGCTTTCATTCCACACAGTGTTAAAAATCAATTGTAAATCAATTTCCAAGAACAATAGTCAACTGTAGAAATTATTTCTTTAAGAAAAAGATAAAAATTAATTATTCCCCAACACTCTTGTATCTTAGACAGTCATTTGCATTCTTAAGGCAAAAGCAACTATTACATTTTACCTTCTAAGTTGTTTGCCAATAGTACAAACCTTTAATCCTAGCACTCAGGAGGCAGAGGAAGGCAGATCTCTTAATTCAAAGCCAGCCTTATTGACAAAGCAAGCTCCAGGACAGCCAAGACTACACAGATAAACCTTGATTTCAAAAACCAAAAAGAGACAGAGACAGAGAGACAAAAAAGAAAAGAAAAAAAAAAGAAATTTTACTTCCTATACCAAAACCCATCTTTCAAAGTCAACTGAGAATTATCTGAAATTAATTTTATATTCTTTTTTTATGTATTTTTTTATTGATAAAAGGAGAATAAAGAAAAGAAAGAAAACAAAAAACAAATTTCCACCTCCTCCCAGCCTCCCATTTCCCTCCCCCTCCTCCCATTCTTCTCCCCCTCCTCCCACCCCTCTCCCCTTCCCCCCACTTTTCTCCCCCTCCCTCTCCAGTCCAAAGAGCAGTCAGGGTTCCCTGCCCTGTGGTAAGTCCTAGGTCCTCCCCCCTCCGTCCATATCTAGGAAGGTGAACATCCAAACTGGCTAGGCTCCCACCAAGCCAGCACATTGCGTTGGATCAAAACCGCGTGCCATTGTCCTTGGCGTCTCATCAGCCCTCATTGTTCGTCATGTTCAGAGAGCCCAGTTTTAACCCATGCTTTTTCAGTCACAGTCCAGCTGGCCTTGGTGAGCTCCCAGTAGATCAGCTCCACTGTCTCAGTGGGTGGGTGCACCCCTCGTGGTCCCGACTTCTTTGCTCATGTTCTCCCTCCTTCTGCTCCTCCTTGGGACCTTGGGAGCTCTATCCAGTGTTCCAGTGTGGGTCTCTGTCTCTATCTCCATCCGTCGCCATATGAAAGTTCTAGGATGATATGCATGATATTCGTCAGTATTGCTCTAGGATAGGGTCATTTCAGGTTCCCTATCCTCAGCTGCCCAAGGAACTAACTGGGGGCCTCAGCTTGGGCACCTGGGATCCCCTCTAGGGTCAAGTCTCCTGCCCATCCTAAAGTGGGTCCTATAACTAAGAAATGGGGTTCCGTGCTCCCCTATCCAACCTTCCTTTATCCCGATCCTCCTGTTTCCCCAAGTCCCCCCTCCTTTCCTTCTACCTTTTTTCTCCCCATCTCCCCTTACCCCCATCCCACCCCACCCCCAACATCCCACTTTTTTCCCCGGCAATTTTGTATACTTCCCTTAGCCAAGAGGATAACTATATGTTTTTCCTTGGGTTCACCGTCTTACTTAGCTTCTTTAGATTCGCCTATTGTAGACTCCGTGGCCCCTATTTATGGCTAGAAACCAATTATGAGTGAGTACATCCCATGTTCATCTTTTTGGGTCTGGGATACCTCACTCAGGATAGTGTTTTCTATTTCCATCCATTTGCATGCAAAATTCGAGAAGTCATTGTTTTTTACCGCAGTGTAGTACTCTAATGTGTATATATTCCATACTTTCTTCATCCATTCTTCCATTGAAGGGCATCTAGGTTGTTTCCAGGTTCTGGCTATTACAAATAATACTGCTATGAACATAGTTGAACAAATGCTTTTGACATGTGATAGAGCATCTCTTGGGTAAATTCCCAAGAGTGGTATTGCTGGGTCCAGGGGTAGGTTGATCCCGAATTTCCTGAGAAACCGAAACACTGACTTCCACAGTGGTTGCACAAGATTGCATTCCCACCAGCAATGGATGAGTGTACCCCTTCCTCCACAGCCTCTCCAGCAAAGGCTATCCTTGGTGTTTTTGACTTTAGCCATTCTGACAGGTGTAAGATGATATCTCAAAGTTGTTTTGATTTGCATTTCCCTGATCGCTAAGGAGGTTGAGCATGACCTTAAGTGTCTTTTGGCCATTTGAACTTCTTCTGTTGAGAATTCTCTGTTCAGTTCAGTGCCCCATTTTTTAATTGGGTTAATTAGCCTTTTAAAGTCTAGTTTCTTGAGTTCTCTATATATTTTGGAGATCAGACCTTTGTCTGTTGTGGGGTTGGTGAAGATCTTCTCCCAGTCAGTAGGTTGCACAATATAGAAACAGAAGGGTCACTACCAAATTCCTTTTATGAAGCTACAGTTACTCTGATACCAAAACCACACAAAGACTCAACCAGGAAAGAGAATTACAGGCCGATCTCACTCATGAATATCGACGCAAAAATCCTCAACAAAATACTGGCAAACCGAATCCAAGAACACATCCGAAAAATTATACATTATGATCAAGTAGGCTTCATTCCTGAGATGCAGGGCTGGTTCAACATACGAAAATCTATCAATGTAATCCAGCATATAAACAAACTGGAAGAAAAAAACCATATGATCATTTCATTAGATGCTGAAAAAGCATTTGACAAAATTCAACATCCATTTATGTTAAAAGTCTTCGAGAGATTAGGGATACAAGGGTCATACCTAAATATAATAAAAGCTATATACAGCAAACCGACAGCTAACATCAAATTAAACGGAGAGAAACTCAAAGCCATCCCGCTTAACTCAGGAACACGACAAGGCTGTCCACTTTCACCATACCTCTTCAATATAGTGGTGGAAGTTCTAGCAATAGCAATAAGACAACATAATGGGATCAAGGGGATTCGAATTGGAAAGGAAGAAGTTAAACTTTCGTTATTCGCAGATGATATGATAGTGTACATAAGCGACCCCCAAAACTCCACCAAAGAACTTTTACAGCTGATAAACAGCTTTAGTAATGTGGCAGGATACAAGATCAACTCCAAAAAATCAGTCGCCCTCTTATACACAAAGGATATGGAAGCAGAGAGGGAAATCAGAGAAGCTTCTCCATTCACGATAGCCACAAACAGCATAAAATACCTTGGGGTAAATCTAACCAAGGAAGTGAAAGATCTATTTGATAAGAACTTTAAGGCATTGAAGAAAGAAATTGAGGAGGATACCAAAAAATGGATGGACATCCCTTGCTCTTGGATTGGGAGGATCAACATAGTAAAAATGGCAATTCTACCAAAGGCAATTTATAGATTCAATGCAATCCCCATCAAGATCCCATCAAAATTCTTCACAGATCTGGAGAGGACAATAATCAACTTTACATGGAAAAACAAAAAACCCAGGATAGCCAAAACAATCCTATACAATAAAGGATTGTCTGGAGGCATTACCATCCCTGACTTCAAACTCTATTACAGAGCTACAGTAATGAAAACAGGGTGGTACTGGCATAAAAACAGAGAAGTCGACCAATGGAATCGTATAGAAGACCCGGATTTAATCCCACAAACCTATGAACACCTCATTTTCGATAAAGGAGCTAAAAGTATACAATGGAAGAAAGAAAGCATCTTCAACAAATTGTGCTGGCACAACTGGATGTCAACCTGTAGAAGAATGAAAATAGACCCATATCTATCACCGTGCACAAAACTCAAGTCCAAATGGATTAAAGACCTCAATATCAGCCCGATAACACTGAACCTGATAGAAGAGAAAGTGGGAAATACCCTACAACAGATGGGCACAGGTGATCGCTTCTTAGGTATAACCCCAGAAGCACAGACATTAAGGGCAACATTGAATAAATGGGACCTACTAAAACTGAGAAGCTTCTGTAAAGCAAAGGACACTGTCATTAATTTTATATTCTTACAGCAGTTGGTTCCCCTTCCTTCTTTCCTTCCAGTCCCTCCCATCCTCATGCCCTCCATCCACTCCACCTCCACTCCTGTTAGAAAAGTGGCAAGCATCCCATGGATATTGGCAACACATGGGCAGTAAGACTAATCACCTTCCCTTGCATTAAGGCTGGGCAAGGATGCACAGTATGAGGAATGGGGTCACAAAAGCTGTAAAAGAGTCAGAGACATTCCCTCCTGCCACTGTTAGGTGTCCCACAGGAAGAACAAATGGCACAACTGTCCCACAGATGCAGAAGGCCTCCAAGTCCCATGCTGGCTCCCTGCTTGTTGATTAAGACTCTGTGAGCTCCTAAGCATCCAGGTAATCACCCCTCCATTCTATTCTTTAACTCCCATTGAATGCACTGTCCAGTCTCACTTCTCACACTGTGCACAGGGGTAGCAGTACACTGAACAAGTTAAATGTTCTCTTTCGGCCTCACTATTTGAAGTTGATTTTGGACAATATATACTTGCCTCATTGGAGTTACTGATTCTCCAGTAAACTGGTATAAATGCTCTACTCTAGAGTAGAGCACATTGGCCTCAGCCCTGAAGGACCCTTCTGTGCAATAAGAAAGCTACATACAAAGGGCCAGGAAGTAGTTAAGAAGAATTTAGTTTATCAAAACATAAATTCTGATGATATATATTTCTGTATGTATGTATATACTTACATACATATGTGGTCACATGCATTTTAGTCTTTCTATGATTTTCATTAACTCAATGCATTTTAACTAAAATATAATTACATCCCTTCCCCCATTTCTTCTCTTCCTTCAGCCCCTCCCAAGTCCAATCCTTTCGACCCCTCCCATGTTCTCTGCTCACTCTCAAATTGATAACCTCTTCCTCCAAGATTATTACATGATGTGTGTGTGTGTGTGTGTGTGTGTTGTGTCAATACAAATTGCTTTATCCACTCCTATTGTTTGTGTGCATATGGTTTATAAGGTTTCAGGGTCGTCTACCTGCACTGGGTAACCAATTAGGGAACTAATCCCCAGAAGAGGTTAGTTCTCCCTCTCTGCACATTTATCAGTGGTCTATAGTTCTGTGTCTAGGAAAGGGATGCCCTGAGGATTCCCCACTCCATGTTAGCATGTCTATTGACTTTCTCATTGTTCAGGTTCTTGTTTATGCAACCATTTCTAGAAGAGGCAGGCTTACATTCTGACTCTTATAACTATTTCATCCCCTCTCCTGCAATGTTCCCTGACCCACAGATGTGTACATTGGAGCTTCAGCCCCTACAATGTTATCTCTGTATTTTGATTGGTTATGATTTTCTGTGATGGTTTCCATTGCAGCTTCTTTGACAGGTGGTGGTAATTGAATTAAGGCCTTATGCTAGTTGAGCAAAATGGCAGCGTCAGATTCTAAAATCCACGGCCTCAGTAGCTCCAGGTAATTGGCTAGGTTTACAGTACCGGGCATGATTTTCTTCCTGTTGAGTGGATCATAAGTTCAATAATATAGCTTCTGATTCCCCCCATCATGCGAGTGCCACTTACTGGACTTTTATGGGTATCTGGCTGCACTGGTCATTGATGTGATTCATGGATGTCACAGCTGGGTAAGACTATAAATTGCTTTCCTCCCTTGGCAGCTTGCATAGCAAATGTTGTTCGTATAAAAGCTAGGACCACGGGAAGGCGGCTTTCAGATTAGATTCAGTTCAAATTATTTACTCCTGTGCCCTAAGTGTGCAGTGTCTTTGGCAATAGGGACTTAACTTCTTCCTCTGAGAGGCAACCAAGTCAACAGCAATAGCCTATGTAGTCTAGGCAGTGATTTGAACTACCCTGGCAGCCTGCTTAAAGGGAGATTTCTTATTCCTGGTGCTAGAAGTTGTGTTAGTCTGTGATTTGGGAAAGAGATATCAGTCCAAGTGGCTTGACTTCATTTAAGAACTTTATTCTAACTTATGCATTGCATATATTTTAAGGCAAATAAACAATAATGATTTCTTAAGGCTTTGCAAACAACCTTTGTGTTATTTGACTCTCCTATTTCTGTTCTGACTTCCCTGACTTTTTCCCAGTGGCTGCCTCCTCTCCGTTTTTTCTTATTCTCTTCCATATCCCTGTATCTTGCTAGTATTTCTTCAAGCTGTCCCTCATAGTCCCTTTATGCTTTCCTGGTTTCTGCTGTTACTCCAGGCTATATATTCACATCTGAAGTTTTGGAGCTAGGAACCACAGATTTAAGAAAACAAGCAAAATTCAAGAAGTCCTTGTTTTTTACTGCTGAGTAGTACTCTAATATGTATATATTCCATATTTTCTTCATCTATTCTTCCATTGAAGGGCATCTAGGTTGTTCCCAGGTTCTGGCTATTACAAACATTGCTGCTATGAACATAGTTGAGCATATACTTTTGTTGTATGATAGGGCCTCTCTTGGGTATATTCCCAAGTGTGGTATTGCTGGGTCCAGGGGGAAGGTTTTTGAGAACTCAATAACAATGGCAATGGGTTTTTGATCCTCCTGCACGTACTGGCTTTGGGGGAGCCTAGGCAGTTTGGATGCTCACCTTACTAGACTTGGATGGAGGTGGGTGGTCCTTGGACTTTCCACAGGTCAGGGAACCCTGATTGCTCTTCGACCTGATGAGGGAGGGGGATTTGATTGGGAGAGGGGGAGGGAAATGGGAGGCGGTGGCGGGGAGGAAGCAGAAATCTTTAATAAATAAATAAATTAAAAAAAGAAAAAAAATTAAAAAAAAAGAAAACAAGCAGCATTTGCCTTTCTGGGTGTAGGCTAACTCACTCAATATAAGCCTTTCCAGGACCACCCATTTACTGCAAATTTCATTATTTCATGCTTTTTTTGTAGCTGTATTGTGTATTCCATTAGGTATAGGTACTATGTTTTCATTATCCATTAAGCAGCTAAAGAACATTTAGGTTGTATCCACTTCCCAGCTACTATGAATAAGGTGGCAATGAGCAAGTATCTGGAGAGTAAGATGTTGAATCTTAGGGTAAATGCAAAAAGCACTATAGTGTATAGCTGGATCATATGGTAAATTTCCTGTTGTTTTTGTTTGTTTGTTTGTTTTTGAGGCTTCTCCACACTAGTTTCTAGAGTGGCTTCACCAGCAAGCCCACTTATGGTGGTTTGCCTTCCCGAAAGTCTCACCAGTGCTTGCTGTCAGTTGTTTCATTGATCTTTTTGTTGTTTTTATTGAGCTATATATTCTTCTTAGCTCCCCTCTTTCCAATATTAACTATTCTTAATGGGGGAGGGATAAATTGAAATGTCAAAGTTATTTTTATCTTTCATTTCTCTAATTGTTAAAGATTAATACTTTTTGAGTTATTTATTAGCCATTTTTTATTTCTTCTAGTGATAACTTTCTTTATAAATTTCTAGTCCATTTTAATTGGGTCATTTGTTTCCTTGACTCTGCTATTTTTTCATTTTTTGTACATTGTGAATATTAACTCTCTATCAGATGTGTATCTAGCAAAGATTCTCACTCACTGTGTGAATCTCTTCTTCTCTTGGTTGATTATTTCCTTAGGTATACAAAAGTTTCTAATTTTATGACATCCTACTTGTCAATTTCTGACTTTATTAGTTCCTTGGCTAATGGGATCCTACACAGAAAGTCCTTTCTTACACTTCTATCTTGTAAGTTCCTACCTATGTGTTCTACAGATTTTAGCTTTTCAGGTTTAAAATTCAGATCTTTGATTTATTTGGAGCATATTTCTGGGTGATAGATATGGCTCTTATTTCATTTTTCTGCATGAGTACGTCCAATTTTTCCAGCACCAATTGTTGGAGATACTGACTATGCTTTTGCTTCTTTGTCAGTCATCAGATGGCTGTAGTTGCAAGTACTTATGTTTGGGTCTTCTATATCATTTTACATTTCTATATGTCTTTTTTTGGTTTTTATCATATTTTTGTCACTATAGCTCTATAATACATCTTGATACCAGAAATGACAGTCCTTCTGGTGTTAAACTTTTTGTTCACGACTGTTTTGTCTATCAGAATCTTTTCTTGTTTCATATGAATTTTAATTTTTTTAGTTTTGATTTATTTTCCTATTTGTATCCCTTTCATTCTCTTGACTTCTATTTTGCCAGCTAGTACTTCAAGCACTATAATGAAAAGGAGTAGGGATAATAAACAGCAATTTTATTTCTGATTTTAGTGGGAATTCTTTGAGATTTTTTTTATGTTTATGATAATGTTAGACATGGGTTTGGCATATATATCCTTTACTATGTTGAGGTATGTTTCTTCCAATATTATCCTCTCTAGGACTTTTCTGAAAACATACTGGATTTTGCCAAAGGCTTTTTTCTGCATCTATTGAGATGATCATGTGAATTTTGCCTGTAAGTACATTTATACAATTTAGTATATTTATTAAATTGTTGAACCATCCCGTCTTTTCTGAGCTAAAGCCCACTTGATTGTGGTACATGACATTCTTAATATGCAGTTGTATTCAGCCTGTTAGCATTTTATTGAAGATTTTTGTGCCATGTTCATCAGGTAAATCAGGCTGTAGCTTTTGCTCTCATGGAAATGTATCTGGTTAAAGTACTACTGGTTTTATAGAATGAGTTTTGGAATACTCCTATTTCTGTTTTTTGAATAATTTAAGAAGTATTGGTTGTAGGTCTTTGAAAGTCTGGTATAATCTTGCTGTGAATCCCTCTGGACCTGGGCTTTTTTTTTACTCAGAAGGCTTTGTACTACTGTTTCAAATTCCTTATTTGTTATGGGATCGATTATGTTGTTGATCAATTTTTTTCTTAACTTTCATAGTTTGGGTGAATCAATTTATTGTTTTCTTTTAGATTTTCCAACTTCTAATAGAGTACAGGCTTTTAAAATATTCCTCTATAATATTCTAAATTTCCTAGGTAGGTGTTTTAATGTTTCCCTATTCATTTCTTATTTAATTAATTTGGGTCATATCTTTTTTTCTTTTACCTAGTAGGGCCAAGGGTCTAACTGTCTTGTTTATCTTCTCAGAGTCAGCTGTTAGAGTCATTGATTCTTCATATTGCTTTTGTTGTTTCCATTTCATTAAGATCTGCTCTGATTTTTATTATATCTTGCTATCTTCTGGGTTTTTGTTTGGTTTGTATTTGTGTTTTTCTAAATTTTTAGTTCTATGATTAAGTCATTTTTTATTATCTTTAATGTAGGCAATTATGACTATAAACCTTCTTTTTAGAACTACTTTTAATATGTTCCAGATGTTTTGTTGTATTATATTTACATTTTCACTTACTTGCAAGAAAGTTTTTATTTCTTTCTTGAATCTTTCTTTGAAACATTCATCATTTAATAATAAATTGTTTAATTTTCCCATGAGTTTATAGACTTACAAGAGCTTTGTTTGCTATCAATTTAAGTTTATTGCATAATGGTTTATATTGGATATGTGAAATTGCTTCTCTCTGTGTTTGTAAATAGTTGCCTTGTGTCCCAGAATGGCATCTGCTTTAAAGCAACTTCCACGTACTGCTTAATAGAACGTGTATTCTTTGGTGTCAGATACATTTGATGTCAGATTCATTTAATTATGAGAATTCTGTTTACTTTCTGTTCAGTTGACCTACATATTGAAGAAAGTGGGGTGTTGAAATTACTTGATAGTACTAGGCTTGTGCTAATTTGTGTCTTAATTTCCATTAGAATGCTCTTTATGAAATTGGTTACAACAGAGTTTGGTGCATAAATACCTAGTATTATAATATTACTTCCTTTACTGATCCCTTTATTAACATGAAGTTTTCTTTGTCTATAGTTAGCTTTATTTTGCAGTCTATTTTCTCTGCTCCCCTCCCTGGCTCTCCCTTCTCCTCCAACCCTCCCCCAAGATCCTCATGCTCCTAATTTATTCAGGAGATCTTGTCTTTTTCTACTTCCCATGTAGATTAGATCTATGTAAGTTTCTCTTAAGGTCCTCATTTTTGTCTAAGTTCTCTGGGATTGTGATTTGTGGGCATGTGATCTTTGCTTTATGTTTATTATGAGTGAGTACATGTGATTATCTTTCTGGGTCTGGGTTACCTCACTCAAAATAATGTTTTCTAGCTCCATCCATTTTCCTGCAAAATTCAAGATGTTATTTTTTTTTCTGCTGTGTAGTACTTCATTGTATAAATGTAGCACATTTTCCTTATCCATTCTTCGGTCAAGGGTCATTTAGGTTGTTTCCAGGTTCTGGCTATGACAAACAAAGCTGCTATGAACATAGTTGAGCACATGTCCTTGTGGCATGATTGAGCATCCTTTAGATACATACCCAAAAGTGGTATTACCTGTGTCTTGAGGAAGGTTGTTTCCTAATTTTCTGAGAAATCACCACCATACTGATATCTAAAGGGGCTATACCAGCTTGTATTCCCACCAGCAATGCAGAAGTGTTTCCTTTACTCCACATCCTCTCCAGCATAAGTTGTCATCAGTGTTTTTGATCTCTGCCATTCTTACAAGTGTAAGATAAAATCTCAGAGTTGTTTGGATTTGCATTTCTCTGATGACTAAGGATGTTGAATATTTCCTTACTTCAAATGGAAAAGCAAAAAAAACCCAGGATAGCCAAAACAATCCAGTACAATAAAAGAACTTCTGGAGGCATCACAATCCTTGACTTCAAACTCTACTACAGGGCTACAGAACAAACAACAACAACAAAAAAAAACCCAGCCTGTTATTTGCATAAAAACAGACAGGAGGATCAATCAGAGACCTGGATATTCATCCACACACCTTTGAATACCTGATTTTTGACTAAGAAGCAAAAAGTATCAAATGGAAAAAAGAAAGCATATTCAACAAATGGTGCTGGCATAACTGGATATCAACATGTAGAAGAATAAAAATAGACCAATATCTATCACCATGCACAAAACTCAAGTTCAAATGGATCAAAGACCTCAACATAAAGCCAGCCACACTGGCTTATAGAAGAGAAAGTGGAAAGCACACTTGGATGCATTGGCACAGGGAACCACTTCCTAAATAGAATCTCAGTAGCACAGACACTGAGAGAAACAATTAATAAATGGGATCTCCTGAAACTGAAAAACTTCTATAAAGCAAAGGACACGGTAAACAAGACAATTGACAGCCTACAGAATGGGAAAAGATCTTCACTAACCCTACATCAGACAGGGGTCTGTTCTCCAAAATATACAAAACCTCAAGAAACTGGTTATCAAAAGAACAAATAATCCAATAAAAATGAAGTACAGACCTAAACAGCAAACTCTCAACAGAGGAATCTAAAATGGCTGAAAGACAGATATCTATTTCTTAATCCAGTCAACTTGTGCCTATCTGCTAGCCAAATCTTTTGCTTGGAAAATTAAGATTATTAATATTTAGAGCTACTATTAAAAGCTGTGTGTAGATTACAGTCATTCTGTTGTGTTTTACTGGTTTCTATTTTTAGTTGTGCTTTGTATTTTCTTAATTATAGATTGCTTTATTGTTTCTAGAATCTTTTGGCTGTGTTTATTCATCTCTTCAGTTCAAAGTATTGCTTCCAGCTTTCTGTTTACATTTTTATCCTATATAAATTTTTTATGCTCTTTGACTCATGAAAAGATTTTCTTCCTTTGGCTTTAGGATATAGTTATGAGGGTTACTATAGTCTAGGTTGGCAGTTATGGTCTTTTGGAACTTGAAGTACATTGCTCTAGGCTCTTCTGACTTTCAAAGTTTTCATTGAGAAAACAACTTTTATTTTGATGAGTTTCTTTTATATGTGCCTTGTGGTTTCTCTCTTGAAGCTTTCAATATTTTTTTGTTCTGTATATTCAGTGTTTTGACTATGATGTACTATAGGGAGACTCATTTCTGGTCTAATCTAGTTGTAAGTCTGTGTGTTTCTTCTGTCCTATGAATATGTCTCTCCTTAGTATTGTAAAGCTTTCTTATATGCTCTTGTTAAAGATAAGGTCTGTGGCAAGACTCTTCTCCCTGATCTATGCCTGTAATTTGAGATTTGGCCCTTTGATGTTTTCCCTTATTTCCTTCATGTTCCTTCCCTATGTTTTAAAATATATATTTTTTGTTTATTTGGTCTATATCCTCTTCTTTATCTTCAAGTACCAATTCTATCATTTGCATAATTCGTTTTATGTATAAGCCTTTTTGTTTAGTTTTTTAACTGAGATATTGAGTTTTTTAATTCAACATGGTAGAAGAGGGAAAGCAGGAAGATTTTAAGAGCCAGAATACCAGAAAGTCAGTTGTAAACCAGTCTCTCCTAGAAATGGCTTCGTAGTCAAGCTGGAAACAATAGCAATACCAATGAACATATAAATACTGTCAGGGAAACTTTCAGGAGGTCCCACCCCTGCTATTTGGACTGGAGAGGGAAGGGAAGGGGGATGGGGGGAGCGGGAGGGAAATGGGAGGAGGGGAGGAGGTGGAAATTTTTAATTAAATAATATAAAAATAAAAAAAGATTAAGGTCTCTATATGTTGCCTAAGTTGGCCTCATATCCCTAGGTTCAAGTAATTCTCTTGCTCAGCCATAAAAGACAAGTCATAAAATTATTCTTGAGCATAACAAATATTTCATTACAGTTGGGGGCTTTATACCTACTGTCCATCATCAGAGGATTATTAATAATTATTGTTTTGTCTTTAGAATATTAAATAAAGTAGTGTGGTAGATAAAAATCTTTATTTATGCTAGGCATCTGTCTTGGTATCAACTCACCATTCATCTTTGACTGATCCCTGGAAAATAAGTTCCCAGTACCCCTACTCAGTGATTCCCTCACCTTGCTTAGAAAGGTATAGTCATGACTATCTACTTGCTATGATATGCCTAACTTCCTCTTGGCACCTGTAACTTGCTTACACAGTCAAGAACTATTTACAAGTTTCCTTGACTACCTAACATTGGTAGAGAAGAACCACTCTTGGTTTTCCTGTGCAGATACTCAAGGTCTTCATGTGGTTTTCACCTTTAAAAAGCCTTTCTCCTCACTCTCCTTCTCACAGCAATCTCAAGTTTGGCTCAGGGATTGTTGTCCTGCTAGAAGTAATCTTTAAATCCTTGAATTTAATTTAATTGAGTTTGTGCTCTTTGCTTGCTGTTTTTGAACCTCATACTCATAGAGCTAAAAATGCTATTTAAATGGATGTGCCCATTATGGTAGAAAAAGCACCAAGAAGTCTGTCCTCTCTCTGAGCCGCTGCACTGTGATCGAGACTGTTCTTTTAGCCAGTTTCTACTGCTTTGTCTGTACTTTGAACTCAGATGTCATACTTGAATTATGATCTGGCTTTTGCTCCCAGTTTTGCTTGAGGATGCTTGATGTCTTTTGGCTCTCCCTGTTCCTATGTTAAAAATCTTACAATAGACCCATTATCAACCCATGTTCACTTCTATATCAGACTGATATTTAAAAATATTTAAAAACCAAACAATCAACTTATCTTGGAGAATACTATGGATAATTTTTATATTATATCAAAAGATGCTGACTAAGAAATAGCAAATGATGACAGATAACAAAAGGAAGGAGAAGAAACATGATAAGAAAGCCTTACTAAATAACTTGGAGATGTTCAGTCTTTTGGTAAAGAAAACTAGCCAGTGGCAGTTAGGAATTTTCCTAAAGCGATCTCTCTGCCAATGCAAAAATCCCAATCAAACACAAAAAACCAAATTAAAAAAATATCCAGGTTTAGTGGGATTTCTGCGCTCTCCGGTGGCCCCAAAGGGGAACAAGGAAGCTGCAAACGCGATCACGGGGGTGTGTGGAGGGGACTATAAGGAGACTTTCCAGGGGAGCAGTTTAAATAGACTGGAGGAGTGGTCAAGATTTTGGCAGGCTGTCTTGACTTTCCTCCAGGGAGGGGTCAAGGTTTGGCGGGCACAGGGACGGGGCCTCCAAAGATGGAGGCCAGAGACTGGGACTTACAGTGGCCTTCAAAAATTATATAGAGGAACAAAAGATTAGATGGAGAGCTGAAAAAAGACCAACACTTGTATCTCTTGCTAACAAAGAGCATATTTCTATTAACAATCAGATTTGGAGACATTTAAGCTTGCGGAAAAGGACCTAGCTGTGAGAAATTTTGTAGACTGTGAGTGAGAGTCAAAAGTCTTCCTTATTGGGAGTTCTCGTACGTGGACTCAGTACATAAGGATTACCATTCCAGACATACAAATACTTAGTCAAAATAGGAAAAAGGAATCACATCTCAAAAACTTCAAATAAATTGTATTAGCTTGTTTTCTACTGTTCTGATTAACACCATGACCAAAATCAACTTGGGGAGAAAAGAGCATATTTGGCTTATAATTCCACATCACAGTCCATCACCAAAATAAGTTGGGGAAGAACTCAAGCCAGAAGCCTGGAAGCAAAAATTGAAGCAGAGAACATTGAAGAAGTTGGCCTACTAGTTAGTTCTCCATGACTTGCCCAACCTGCCTTTTTATACAACTAAGGACCACCTGCCCAGGATTGTACTGTCCACTATCAGATGGGCCCTCTCCTATCAATCACTAATCAAGAAAATGCCCACCCACAGATTTGCCTATGGGCCAATGTGAAAGAGGCAATTCTTCAAATAAAAGGAGTCCTTCTTCCCAGATGTTTAGATCTATGTCAAGTTGACAAAAAACACCCAGTACATAAATAAAATGAGTTTTGAATTATTGTATCCAGCGTGAGTAAACCAGTTTGAAAACTATAAGAACATTTAAGTTGTGAAGAAATGATGAGTACAAGAATTCTTATAATTAAGAAGGTTAAATGCCCAATGAAACTTGATGTGAATCTGCAGAATGATAATCAGGCAAATGTGTGGCTATAAAAAGCACTGAGACAAGATGACCTATATTCATCCTCTCTGGAAAGACATAATCAGTTTGTACGGAAGGATTCAAATGATGGGGGCCAAACAGGCTTGCTTACATTTTTCCCTGAAGCAGACTTCCCCGAAGAAGAATAGCAAAGCCTCACATTTTTGTATACCTGTTGAGTAGGAAGGGGGAGATTTGAAACCCCTGACTTGAGCCCTTTCATACCTATTTATTACAATGGCTGAATTAATTAATTCCATATAAGTCATCCTTGGAGAAACAGCAGGGACATGAAAAGAAAGATCCAAGCCCAGAAATGCCGAACCATCATCACTGTTCCAATTTACTAACATCTGCTTCATTCGATTGGAAGGATGCTTTAGGAGGTCAGAGAAAAACTTATCCACTAAATACTCTCTAGGACTGTGTCTGAAAACACTGGGGCAATGGGAGCCTAAAATAAAGACAGAATTCACGTTGTTTGCGGGGAACTGGAGACAATCATCAGTGTTAAGGCTTCCTGCTCTTAAACATTCTTTTGTTTTGTTTTGTTTTGTCTTGTTTTGTTTTGTTTTGTTTTCAAGACAGGGTTTATCTGTGCAACAGCTCTGGCTATCCTGGAACTCTCTCTGTAGACCAGACTAGCCTCAAACTCACAGAGATCTGCCTGCCTCTGCGTCCTGAGTATGGGTATGCCCACTGAAACGGTTTACCTGAGCTTATAGGAGCTCACCAACTTTAGCCAAACTGGGAAAAAACAAGCATGAAACCAAACTAGTCCCTCTGAATGTGGTTGACAGTTGCATGCCTGGGGTAGACTGAGGGGTCACTGGCAGTGGCACCAGAATTTATCCCTACTGCATGTACTGGCTTTTTGGAATCCTATTCTCTTTGGGTGTATACCTTGCTCAGCTTAGAGAGGGCCTTGGACCTTCCTTCCACAAAGCAATGTCCCTTACCCTCTCTGAGGAGTGAATGGGGTAGGGTGGGAGGGTATGTGGAGGGAATAGGAGGAGAGAAGGAAATAGTAACTTGGATTTGTTTTTTTTAAAAAAAATATCTAATAAATTAAAACAAAGAAAGCAAAAAAAACCTACTTAAATTAATGGAAGACTAAAAACATTCCAAAAATGATACAACTGGCAAATTGTATGCTTGCTATTTGGATTTTAATAAAAGCAAAACAAACAAGCTGTAAGCCAACAATGACTCAATGTTCTTGTAGGAAATGGATTGACGGGCCCAGAGGTCCCTTTTCAGTCTTCAGGGACTTTATTCTAATAACCCTGACTTTTGTTTTTGCCCTTGAGACAATGACAGAAGTGGGCACATTTTCTCTCCCATGTCCTCTGCTGTTTCTGCAGCTGAACAACATCGGGGTCTACAGGACAAAATTTTAGTCTCATTAACCCCAAGGACTTCACATTTTGAAATCTGATTTTCAAGAAAGCTCTAGAAATTAATTAATTATCAAACTATTTAGATACATTATTTAATTACGTACATTATTACATAAAAATTGCCAGTTCAAAGAATGAAATAACCAAGTCTACTATGAAGAATATGGTATATTTCTCATTTACACTTTGCCTAGTCTGTACAACCTTATTGATTGTATCTGGGATTTTTTTTATCATATGATGAAAATAACTTCAGGACTTAGTTTCTGGCTAGTGATTCAGGAGTCAAGATTTGGGTTTGTAGAGTTAGAATATCTACCTGGTGCCTACTTTGAAATATTCTTTTTACTATATAATCTATAAGGGTTTTATAAACAGAAAGTTGATGAATTTGCAGCAGAAATGGTCAAAATATAGCTGCCTTAATGGGATATGTGTGATGCTGCCTGTGTGGAGAAAGGTGGGAAATTAGGAAAGTCAAGAAAATGGTAAGGTCTTTGAAGACACAGCACCTTGTCTGCACCCCACACCACACATGGATTAAGCTCTCAATATTTGGTGAGTAGTTTTTTTGGTTTGTTGTTGTTGTTGTTGTTTTTGTTTTTTTTTAGTATCTGACTTTTTCTTTTAAAGTGAACATTTACTGTCACACAATATGCAAGAAGAAAAGCACACCAAGTGATTGCACCTATGTGACCAACATTTAGATAAAAAACCTGAAGCTTTCTTATACCTTTCATTATCCACACCCCATCCCTCCTGTCCTGACCTCTAAAATCACAGAAAATTAACTTTATTTACTTCTGAAAATCACACATAATCTTTCTTCTGCTCAGTGCTATTTACAAGAAGGCAATTGTTTGTTACTATTCATTTGCTTTATTTTGGACTATTTCATGATTGTGTACAGTGTACTGTGATCACAGTCACTCCCCCCCCACACACACACACTGCCATTTCCCATCACTGTCTCACTCCCAGTGACTGGCTTCTTCTCAACTGCTAACTTTATTTTTTATTAATTAATTTATATTATGTGTATGGGTATTTTGTCTACATCTATATCTGTGCACCACATGTGTGGCTGCTTGCTGCAGAAGCCATAAGAGGGTGTTGAATCCTTTGGAACTCAAGTCACAGATGATTGTGAGCTGCCATGTGGGTATTGGAAATCAAACTCAGGTCCTCTGGAAAAGGAGCCTGTGCTCTTTACCTACCGCTGAGAAATTTTCCAGCCCCCAATAAAGACCATTTTTATTATTACTTACAGGTCTTTCACAGAGCTGTATTCTTGATTTTTAATATAGTGTACTTTTTAAATCAGATTACTTATGTTGATTCCAGGTTTCTGCTTCTCTGAATTGTGTTAGAATTCGGTTGGAATGAGTGTTGTTATGTTCTCGTTTTGTGTATACACACATGACAGCTGTTAGGTGTCCACCAAGTAGCTCAGTTTATAAGCCAGTGGGGGAGTGGACAGATTTCAAATACTACCAAACAGCTTCACACAAAAAAATTTATGCCCATTTGTGTGTTCCGTTATTACCATAGTTGACACCAAATATGTTTGGAGAAGATAAATAATGAAGAGAAATTGTTCCCAGGCTTATAATTTGGAGCCTAGGAAAGACAATATGATCCTCAAAATATAGGCCCATCTCTCATCAACTTGCTGAGGAGTGAACTGACATCTTTGTTCCTATGTTTGGGGAAGGAAGGCAGAAAACTGCATAAAGCAGAAGAAAAGAAAGCGATGTGATTAGATGCTAACCCCAGATCCCAAGCACTGTTAGTAATTGTCCTTGTGACAAGTAAACCTGGCTGATATTTAAATCAACTTTCCCAGAAGTCCCAGTTAAGAACATTCTCCTTAGAAGCTACCATATATAGAAGTGGATGTTTTTAAAGCACCTACCACCCAGCATCCTTTCCAGCCCAATAGATAAGATTCGAGCTGAAGTACAGGAAATACAAGCTCTGCCTTATACATCAGCATTCACCACAAACTTCTACACTTGTTTAAGGCTTGGGGGTAAAGTTATGATTCAGGCTACTCAATTAATCTTGAAAGAAATGTTTTTTATTTGCCAAAAATAGATAGGAACTATTGTTGAGCCTTCCCATAAGATTTCTGTAGGAAGTTTAATTTGCAAATAACTAAGCAGGAATGGAAATGCCCAATACTCTCAGACAGAATAATTAGGTTATTTTTCCTACTTAAATGTGTCTGTGCTTTTTTTGATTAAATTCAAACTTTTCCTCTCAATGTCTCAGAAATCTCATTTGCCCATAGTAACACAATTAAATCACCCAGGAAGACTTGGTTATCAAGGCAAAGAAAAATGCAATGCTACATTTACAGAAAGAATTTGATTGCTAGTTATGAAACCCTAAGAAATATGTATGTATTTCATAGTATCACTTGACAATTGAGAAATAAGCCCTGAAGAAACTGAGCTAACATCCTCTCTGACACATTGCTATGCACAAGGACCTGCGTACTTGAACCTTTCCTATCTCTCTTTTTTCAAATTGGCTTCCAGTTCAGAGTGATTTGTTTCTGCAACAGACACCTGCTGCACGAGAGAGAGAGAGAGAGAGAGAGAGAGAGAGAGAGAGAGAGAGAGAGAGAGAGAGAGAGAGAGAGTCTGCCACCCTTGCACAGAAAAACCTGGGTTTTTGCTGACTTTGTTTCCCTTGGGGCTATTTTCAAGAACTAAGTTTGACAAAGTCCTGCCTATTTGCTTTTCATCTAACATGCTCGGCAAGGGGTTCATTTTATTTTCTGTCTCTCCAGAATCTGTGTCTAAGAACATTATCCATTAGGAGGCCTAAGGAAGCTGCTACTCTCAGTGACCAACAGGCATACTTGAAAGTCCATGAGCAATGTGTTAAGAGACAGTTCTTCCCACTCTGTATTTTAATTGGCCCACCACTAAGATGCTGGCTGAACTGCCACCAAATCAACAAAGCATAAGTAGTTAGTAATTGTTCCAATGCCACCAAAAGATCTAGAACCTTCTGAGCAGACTCTGGTTTATACTAAAGGTAGTAGGACTATTAATAACAGGCATGTTCAGAGCTTAGCCAGCCTAGTAGACATGCAGGTCACTCTCCTACAGGGCCCTAGCTGTTAACATTCACCTTAGGAGCCTTATAGGCACAAATGGACAGTCATAAATCACCTGCTACCCAGCCTCCTACAGACTATTCATCAGTCACCCCCAAGTCAGGAAGTGTAGGGTTCTGGGTGAAACTATAATCTATTTCATTCAAGCTGCTTCTCTCCTCTGTGAATTTATAGGAACATTTCCACACCACACCCTTCCCACTTTCCTTTCAACTTTTCAGTTTTCAGTGCTCCATTAATTCTAAGTTACTCTATTCTTTATTTGCATATGTTTGTGCACAGACGTGTGCACATGTAGGGTGGAGGGCTGAGCGGGCGTGTGTGTGCATATATGCTGAAGCTAAAGCACAACCTCAGGTGCAATGATGTGGGATCCCCTCTGTATGCTGTGAAAACCATCGGTTAATAAAGGACCTGCTTTGTGCCTATTGCAGTGCAGAATAGGACAAGGCGGGAATTCCAAGCAGAGAGAGGAGGAGAGAGTCGGTGGAGTAAAAGAGAAGCCATGCATCCACCCAAGGAGAAAGATGCCCACCACAGTACTGGGAGCAGTGAGACCCCAGATCCTGAATTTCTTGTAAACAATTTGTTTTCCCCGATCTGAGTGCCTACAGCTGCTCTGAGCACGAGACCTTCAGGAGCTCCTGATGACAGGAGAGTGGTTTCTGGTGGGTTTGGCTGGGGCGTGGCTATCTTTATATAATCTGCCCCGGAACACAATAAAGGGAGCATTCTTGGGGCTTTGGTATCAGTGTAAGAAGGTCTGCGTGTTGGTCTGTCTCTGCGTCCGTGTTCTCAACCTCCAGCCCTTTGCCCGAAGGTGGCGAACTGGGTTCTAGGGCACAGTCCCGACACAGGGGCACAGTGCACGGCACTAGAGCCCACCGGAAATTTGCCAGTAGGGCACAACTTCATAGTGATGCACAGATTAATAGCGATGGGTTAATTTAAGTTGTAATAGCTAGCTAGAAATATATATATATATATATATATATATATATATATATATATACATATATATATATATATATATGATAATAGGCCAACCAGTGTTTTAATTAATACAGTTTCTGTGTGGTTATTTCAGGTTCAGGTCTGGGTGGCCAGGAAGGAACAAGCAGTTTCCGTTTCCAGCGCAACCCTCCAGAACACATGAATCTCATTATGGACTGGGTCTGTCACTGACCTGGAGATCACCAAGGAGGCTAACTTAGACGGACAGCAAGAACAAAGACCTTCCTGTCCCTACCTCATGTCATTGCACTCACTTTTACCAGGAAAAAGATACTGTTTGTGTTTATTCTTTGAGAATTTTATATGAAATGTTTGGATCATATTCACCTCACCCAACTTCTCCCAGATCTTCTCCCACCCCCATACGAAACCAACTTCATGCTCTCCCTGTCTCTCTGTCTCTGTCTCTCTCTCTCTCTGTGTGTGTGTGTGTATGTGTGTGTGTCATTCTTTCTCTTTCTTTCCATCTCTCTCTCTCCTTTTAGCTATCTCCTGCTTCGCCTCTCTCCTTAAAAACAAACAAACACACAAAAGAAACCACACAAACGATAACAAACCCATGGTGTGTAGTTGAACTACACCTGGGACTGTCCTAGTGTGTGGTAAACATGCCCAGCGTCACTCTATTACAGAAAATCAACTTTCCATCTCCCAACAGCAACCAAATGCCAATAGCTCTTTAGCTATGGATAGAACTCTATGCCCACCTACCCTTCTCCATGCTAGGACTTTTGTCTGACATGAGTTTGTACATGCCGGGTGTGTGCAGTCAGGAGATCTGTGAATTCATATGTATATCTTCTCTTTCATGTCCTTAAAACATTGTTTCCTTTAAGCCATCAACCACCTCTGGCTCTTACAATCTCTCTTTACCTTCTTCCTAATTAACAATAAGGCATGGAGCTAAACAGAGTGTTCTCAAAGTATAAAACACAAATGACTGAGAAATACTTTTTCTTAAATGTTCAACATCCTTAGCCATCAGATAAATGCATATTAAGGCTATTTTGAGATTTTTATTTTACGCCAGTCAGAATAGCGAAGATCAACAAAACAATAACAGCAAACGATGGCAAGGATTTCTCAAAACAGCAGTGTGTTTTCACTGCTCATGGGAGTGCAAACTGGAATTGTCACACTGAAAATCAGTGCAAAGGTTCCTCACTAAAGTAAAATATGGATTTCCCTTAAATTCCATCTGTTACCACTCTTAGAGATTTTCTATAGAGATCCCTACCATCCATGTTTGTTGCTGCTTGTTTCACAATGGCCAGGAAGTGGAAACAGCTTAGATATCTCTCAGCAGATGAATGGAAAATGAATTTAAACAATGGAGAGTTCTGCATTTCATTTAGAATACTGTCAAAGGTGTCACCAAGGTTGGGGGCTCGTTTTAAAAAGTTGGTATCACCCCATAATGGGGGAACATGCCTCAGTTAGACAACATACACAACGAAACAAAACTCCAGTACCAAGAATATGTAATTGTTTGTGAATTGTTTGCCAATTGAATTTCATAGATCCTGCCCTAACCCGAGCAAAGGGGTTGAGCTGGCTGACCCTGTTGGCTCATACATAGGAGAGAAGGTGGACTGACCAAAACTCTGCGACCACTCAGGCCCAGATCCAAGGCTTTGAGGTAGCTCACCCCAACACCTACCCTATCTAAAAATGGATAGAGTATGTGACAGTCTAGGCCCTGCAGAATCAAAGCTGTGGATCTCCATGGCACAGGGCAAAAAGAGGATATCTGAGAGGAGTCCTGGGGTAGCTTTGGTATTGATAGTGTAACAGAAGCCAGAGGCCTCATCCAAACCAGACCAATGAGTCATTCCATTGAACTTTTGTAAGTAAAGCTATTTGAACAAAGGGTAGACTGGGTGACACACCTTGATGCACTATAGCAGTTTCCATTGTGGGTTGTTCCTCAAACTTGCAATTTTCTTTTTTTTTGATTTTTAATTTTTTATGATTTTATCTTTTTTTTTGGAAAGGAGGTTGTAGGGCAGAGGGCAGATACAGAGCAAGTGGAGTGAGGACAATGGAAGCACATAATATAAAATTCACAAATCAATACAAAGTTTTTTAAAAAGGAAAAAGATAAAAAGTAACTATTCTGAAGATATCCTTACCATTAAGTTCTGGAATACTAGAAACTCCACAGAAATCTTGTTAAAAATTATTCTTCTATCACTATATCCTCTAAAAGATTCCAAATAAACAACAACCACTGAGTCATTGTTTCTTCTGCTGGCTAAATTCCCTGTGCCACCAGAATAGCACAAGTTCTTAATACAAATGTGTACTTCATTCTGAATATGTGGTCAGATGATGGGTCATAAATGTCCCAGAAGATTAAATAAACGATGTGGTCTTCATCAGTAATAAGGATTTTAAGCATTTGACATTCCAAACAACTGACAAGAAATGAAATTTTAGAGTTCAGTTGGTGCAACCTGTTCAAGAGCCAAGACTACATGTAGTTCTGATCTCATATTCCTTCTCTGTGCCAATTTTTGGTGGGTCTTGCTAACACATTCAGTTCTCTTATTTAATCCATATTAAAGGTAGACTTTGGTGCTGGATTGAGTTGTGTAGGATCTTGTTGGACATTGACTAAATTATCATTTTTTAAAAAATGTTAGGCCACCAGTTCTCAAAGGAGATATTCATATTCAGTAAGACACAAAATCCTGTTTTTAACTGCCGTTGTATTTTATCTTCCTCCCCGTGGCTGTGTCCTTTTTTGAACTTCAACAATTAATCTTAGGAAGTGGCATCGTTTCCTGGGATAATGAAAATATAGAGTGTATTGACATATAGCTAATTCAATCTTAAAGACCCAGGGGCTATGAAAAGAAAACAAGAAATTTCGCAGTTAATCACAAAATATTGCCATAAGGGGATATAGACATGTTTATAATCATAAAAGTTGAAAATCAGGTTGGAAAAGTTTTCTACCTGTTTGTCTCTCTCCAGTTCTGGAAGTATCTTTTATTGAAGTCTCTCTCAAGTTTAAATGTTTCCTAATTATCTGCAAATGTGACCGGATTATGACAAGTTGCATATCTACAAAGAATCTAGAAGTTGATGTGAACACTCACTTTTGAAAGTACTTGTGGTTGAATAGACAATAGAAGTAACTAATTTGAGCTTAATTCCTTCCTATTTTTCAGTACTGACAGGAGGAGCCCTTGACCCATCATATGAACAGTAGTCTTCTGCATTCTTTCTTACTAACAAATGAATTCATAATAATAGATTTATTTGGAAGTGCTCTGAGTCTCTAGACAGCAGAACCTACTAAATCATTATGGTTCTATTTTTCAAATTCTGTTTTCACAGTGCTTTCTTAAATTTATTTTTAAATCAATCTTTTCTCACTTTACTCAATCTTTATTGTCCTATTAAATCACCTTCACAGAGTAGATACTTACTGAAGTTCAAAGCCGCCAATTGTCTAGGGCTCTTTGCCTTAGTCTCCTTCCTCCAGGTTAGTAGTCAGGTGATGCAATGTATACCTTCCCTCTTGCTCCAAGTTCACAGCCAGCTGAGCAGAGAGATCAGAAGCACAGACATCAACTGTCAACAATAGTGCTCCTTAGAACCCATCTTCATGAGGAAGTGAACAGACTCAGGATTTGTGATGGCTATTCTTGGCTGTCAACTTGACAACATCTGAAATTAACTAAAATCCAAAATGAAGGGCACACCTCTGAGGGATTTTTGCTTAATTTGAAGTAAGTTGATCCACTTCTAATCCAGACCATTGAGGTAGGAAGACACACCCCTTTAGTCTGGATCTTGAAGTAGGAAGGCTCACAGGTAAACTGGGCCACACCTTCCGCTGGAACCTATATAAAGAACAGAAGATTTGGTTCTTTGCTTATTTGCACACACCTTAACAACACATATATTCTTTCATTGACATTAGAGCCTACTTCTTCAGGATTCTGATGTTTATGTCTACCAAAGAGCAGCTAAGACTACGAGTCTCATAAACAGAACAACTATTGGACTCACAGCCCGCCAGTGTTGGATTAGCTTAACTGCAACCTATAAGTAATTCTAAGATATATATATATATATATATATATATATATATATATATATATATATTTCTTATTATGACATATATATATGGAAAGAGAGGGAAAGAAGAGAGAGAGATTCGTTCGATAAATTCTGTTACTGTAGAGAACACTGACTAATACATGGCTATTTCCTAAATTAATCTTGTTAACCCTGAGGCTGACTCTAGTGCAGGGTAGATCCTTCCCTCCAATCTTACCACACCATGGAGATAATTGGTCATAGCACATTATCAAGCATATTAGGTAATTTCTGAAGAACGGGAAGTTAGAAAATACTAAAGTATGGCAAAAGACCTTCACCTGCTCATTTTCTTCTCACTCCCAGCAGTTTAATCACTTGCCCCCTTCTTCCCCCCAGTGCATGAATGTGGGGGCCCACAGTGCCATTCCATTCTAGAGGCTCCTGACCTTAAGCATCTCTCACAGTCCTCAGTGGTTTCATAAGTGCAGATTACTGGGCATCTTGAATATTTTCTTTCTCTTGGTTTTATTTTCTTCTAATTGTTTAAGATAGTGTTTCTCTGTGTATCTACAGCTCTTGGAACTAACTCTATAGACAGGCTGGTCTTGAACTCAGAGATCCACCTACCTCTGCCTCCTGAGTGTTGGGATTAAAGGTGTGTGCCACCATCTCCCAGCCCTGTTGTGTTTCTGATTCAGTATGTGTGAGTGAGGCCTGAGAATTCATATTTCTAGCAAGTTCTTCATATCGCTCGGTCAGTCTTCTAAGCTTGACAGCCACTAGCATCACTAGAAGAGAGGAATCTGTGTTTCCTACTATTCTTTGCTATTTTTTTCTTCTTTCAGTCCATGAAACTCAAATGATCCTGTGGTCTAGCAGACTTGGCATTGTCACCTGGGGAATCAGCGATTTATCTAACAAGATAGCTCCACTTCACCGGGATTCCCCATCAACACTGACATCCTTCATGCGACTAGTGGAGGAGGGTGATGATTGTTGCCTCCAGAAAATTATGAAATAAATAGGGCATAAACTAAATCAAGAGAAGCACAGCAGCCAATCACACTCCATTCTGTTTTCCATCCTGTAATACAACAAGTCAAAATTTTGGGGTAAAACTAAATGATGACACTAAAATATGCTGAAATAATTTCAATAACAAAATATTCCAAATCGCAGCTAATGATTCTTCAATCATGAATTTCCAAGGTTGAACTTACAATGCTAAGATCAAATTCATGAATATTAGCACCTAAAATCAAATTATATTGCCTTTGTGTGAAAAGCCAAAAGAGATTAAAGACTCAAATTCCAGCCTGCTCATTGCCATTCTTCAAGCATCTAGAATTTTATTTTCTTTCACTGGCCTAGATTCCTCTTGGAATCCTCACAGCTCAGTTGTACATACACTCCTTTTGTGGGGCAGGTCAAAGAGCATTAGTGATTATCCAGATACAAGCTTTACATCCACTTAATGTAGAAGACGCATCAATTCTTGTCAGTCAAGTCAGCAAATATCTCAAACAAATCATATCCCCTGAACCGTCTATTAATTGTTGCCAATTATCTAGGAAGATTGAGACTGAGAGAAAATAGGCAACATCCTTCATTTCAAGTTTACCATGGTGCTAGACACTTTGTCTTTGTTGAGGGAACACAAATTTGAACTCAGATTAGTCTCTCCTGAGATTTATTACATGTCATTTTTACCTATAAGAAAGAGGAACAGGAAGGTTATCTATGTATACTGTGGACCTTCCTCTCCTTTGAAGTGGTCCAGACTTGGAGTTGGCTTTCTTTAACCTAGTCTATTCTGCAACAGTGAAATACAATTTTAATGCTCTGATCTTTTAATTCTTGTCTTTTCAGAAAAATTCAACATTTTTTACTTTAATAATTTTATTTTATTTAAACATTTAATTCAATAATTATTTCCATACAACACTGTGACAATGAAGAGAAAGGTCATTTCCATTATGTCGTAAACAGAGATTACAGAATCACAACCAATCAAAATGCAAAGTTGTGAAGTCCAGTTCCCATATAATACAATACAATTCCTATAACTAAGATTTAGTGGCCATAGAAGATGAGAGGACAGAAAGACTGTAAGAGCTAGAGGATCAGGGAGGTTTGGTTTTTTGTAATATTGTGTCTCCTGGGAATGCTAGAAGCTGCACCCATAAAACCTCATCAACATGACTGCCTGAACATGGGCTAAAACAGATAAGGGAAAGTTCGTGAGGCATCCGCCCTAGACAACCCCAGGTAATTAAGGAATGCTGCCAGCAGAAGAAATAGTCTTCCTCAGGGAAGAATACACTAAATGATTATCCAGTATCAAATTATTACCCCTAAAAACACTTTCTAAAATTTTTTAAAATAATTATCTAGGCATAGGATTTCTGGGCCATATTCTAAGTGTGTATTTACTTATTTAAGGAGGTGCCAAAATTTTGATCTTTAAGTTGGCTAAATGAGTCCTTTAACAGTTTCTCACAGGTAACCATTGTGTTCTGATTGGTCTCACCCCGCCCTCTCTTCTTCCCCCCATTACTGTTAATCCCTTTTGTTCCTCTTTACAAATTCTTTTCCCACACTGATACCTTTTTGTTTGTTTTGTGACTTGCTGAATTTTACTAAGGCCATCTATGTGACCATGTGCTTGTCAATATCCACTACTATTAGTATGTCAGTAGTCAATGGTTAGCAGGTGGCTGTTGAGCCTTCCTTAGTCCAGAGTTCACTGATGACAGATCCAAGTGAGCTTGCAAAGGCTCGCTGAAGGCAATCACGGCCGCTGGGAAATGATAATAGTGATGGCTACATCATGCTCTGAGGATGTATTTTGCAGCCCTTCTTACTATAATCTAGCTCTTATATTCTTTATGCTCTCTCTTTTGTGATGTTGCCTAAACCGAAGATGAGTGGTGTTATTATGTAGGACTGAAGACTCAACCATCACATATTCTCAGAAACCTGACCAGCAAGGAGTTTACCACCATTGGCTGAAAAGAGAGGCTTCTCTGATTAAGAGAAGTATCATCTGTCTATCAGTTTGTGCTAGCTGGTTTTGTGTGCCAACTTGACACAAGATAGAGTCATGAAAAAGGAAGGCGCCTCAGTTGAGGAAATGCCTCCATGAGATTCAGCTGTAAGGCATTTTCTCATTTACTGATCAATTGCGGAGGGCCCAGCCCATGGTGGGTGGTACCATTCCTGGGCAGGTGGTCCTGGTTTCTAGAAGAAGGTGGGCTGAGTGGGCCAGGGGAAGCAAGCAGCACCCCTTTATGTCCCCTACATCAGCTCTTGTCTCCCAGATCCTGCCCTGTTTGAGTTTCTGTCCTGACTTCCTTCAGTGACGAACAGCAATACTGAAGTGTAAGCTTAATAAGCCTTTTTCACCCCAACTTCTTTTTTGGTCACGATGTTTCATCATAGCAAAGGAAACTCTAAGACAGGTATAAACGTAAATATCAGAAAGCAGTTTGACAGTAGGTCAATACAACAATACTCAGTTCCGTGCTAGGGTCTGTGATCTCTCCTACCACA
The DNA here is from genome assembly GCF_037038515.1 of Microtus pennsylvanicus. Lineage (NCBI taxonomy): Eukaryota > Metazoa > Chordata > Mammalia > Rodentia > Cricetidae > Microtus > Microtus pennsylvanicus. The sequence continues at coordinate 64,252,024 of NC_134592.1, forward strand.
GAGCAGGCATTGATTCCCTCCTGCGGAGCAATCCTCAAATCCAATCTGAGAAGTCGGTGACCCTCTAAACAGATGCCACTATTTCGCCAGTGGACACATCTTGTTGACCAGGTTTGCAGAATAACTCATAGCGGTCCCAGCTAAGCACACTTGAAATGTTTTTCCTCCCCCAGCACCTTTTACAGACCTTCTAGTCCTATGAAAGCTAGCCCGAAGGGAGGAAGCTTCCATCTCAGTTCTGACTCGATTTGTCTGCATCTTGTACTTGAGGCATATGTCTTCAGCAATAGAATGCTGTCATCTAGTTCTGGTGGCCAGCCGAGAGGAATGGCGCGAGCCTGTGTTGTTGTGAGAGCATCAAAGGGCAACATCTTGCTGCATTGCCACAATGAGTTCTAGATGCCCTATAAACTTCCCATTCTTTACGGAAGTCTAGTATTTTAAAACCGTGGTTTATCTTTTAAGATTTTGATACTTTTTTCATAGTAACCAACATCATGAATATGTTATGTCATTTCATTTGCATTTCCCTAATGGTGTTGAGCCATTTTTTTTTTCATGGCCTTATTTCCTAACATTTCTATGCTTCGGGGATGTACCTATATAAATCACTTGTCAGACTTTTAAACAGTGAGTTGCCTCTTATTGATATTGAATTTTAAGGGCTCTTGATTATTCCGGAAGCAAATTTTCACAGAATGTGTTTTATAAGTATTTTCTTCTAGACTGAGGTTTGTCTTCCCATTTTCCTAACAATCAAGAGTAACAATCTTGGGTTCTCATGCTGAAGTTTTAGTCTGGAATACCTCTTACCCAAACATCACAGACAGTTGTTTCCAGGAAGATTTGTAGTTTCACTCCTATAATCTGGTCACTAGCTCGTTTCAAACTGACTTTCCTATGCCATGTGAGAATATTTTTCACAAAGTAGTTCCACCACCCTTTAGAAGACTATATCCCTACCTTACTCAGTGACCCTGATACTTCCATCAAGATTCAACCGGCCTCATTAGTGTGATAAACTTCTCTGTCCTGTTCTGATCCATAAATCTATAGTTTGTCATTATGCGTATCCCTCACTCTTGTTCCGTGTAGCTTTATTAAAAAGTCTTAAAATTCTAATAATTCCTATTTGCTATCTTTCATGCCTTCTCCACTCTATGCCTTTGCATTATCATATATGTTTTAAGATTTACCAATTTATATACGTCTCCAAAGAAAAATAGATTGAGGTCACTTGAAACATCAATTTGAAAGAAACAATATTGAGTGTTCTAACCCATGAGCATGGAGTATCTTTCCATTAAGTCTTTAATATTTTTCTCACGAGTATTTTGCATCTCAGTGCACAGGATTCATAATTTGTTCATTTTTCTTAAGTATCTCATAGTTTTCAATGTATTATTAATGATATTTCACATTTTCCACTTCTAATTATTTATCTACATCTGAGATTTTCACTTTTCTTTATTCTTCTATAAACATTGTGCTTTAATATTTAATTGCTGTTGTTGGTTTTTTTAACTCTTTGTTCTTTGGTCTCTTTGATACTTTTGCGGGGGAGGGCTGCCACCCAGCTCTAACATAAGTCACACATGGAGTCATATTCTTTCTTATAAATGCCAAGCCTTAGCTTGGCTTGTTTCTAGCCATCATTTCTTAAATTATCCCATGTACCTTTTCCCTCTGGGCTTTTTCCTTTTCTTACTTCTGTATATCTTACTTCCACTCTTCCTCCATGGCTGACTGGGTGACTGTGGAGCTGGCCCCGGCATTCTCATCTCCTTGTTTTTATTGCTCCTCCTTCCTTCTTCCAGATGTCTCCTCCTACTTATTCTCTCTCTCTACCAGCTCCACCTATCCTTTCTCCTGCCTTGCTATTTGCTTTTCAGTTTTTTATTAGACTACAAGGTATTTTATAGAGGCAAACAATCACAGCTTTACAGAGTGAAACATATGCAGCATAAACAAGAGCAACCCATCTTCACATTATTAAACAAATTTCCACATCATAAACAAACAATAATATTCCACAACACTTAATCTCTAATATTGATAAACCTATCTTGTTTGCATAAGATTCCCTGTTGTGGGATATTTGATCACACTTGGAAAAGGTGTTGCTGTCTTATTCTGAATGGTCAATAGCTAGGCAGAGAGAATAGGCAGAGCTTCCAGGCAGAGAGAGGAACTTGGGGTTAGAATCTAGGAACATGGGAAATGCTAGCAATACAAAGAAGGGGTCAGATTACAGAATAGAGAAGAGGTAAAAATCTACCTTGGAGGATGTAGATTAATATAAGCAGGTTAATTTAAGTTATAAGAGCTAGTAGGGAACAATCCTTAGCTGAAGGCCAACCTTCCATAATTAATATAAAATCCCCAAAAGACTAACTACATTTGGTGCCCAATGCATGGGCCATCTAGGACCCAGAAAGCTGAAAAAAGTTCAGAACACAGACTCAGACATGACTCCCTGGAGAAGTCTCTTGGGTAGGCCTGGTGATTACAACATACAGAGGTGTGACTGGGATGGCCAGGCATGGCTCTCACCACTGCCTGTGAACCCAAAAGCAATGATGCTAACCATAAGCACCATGTGCTAAGAGAGCCCACAGCAAACAGGCTAACCACTGCCTTGCTGCTAAAGGTCTGTCTCAGTCAGTCAGAGAAATACATCAGATGTGAAAACCAAAAAACAACAAAGGCAGGTCCAGGCAGAAAAAGAAATCTCTGAACTGGTATAGTGTGCTTAAAAATGTGTTTAGATGCTAAAGAAAGAAAAAAAATGATATAGAAAGTCATAGAAAAATTAATTTAAAGACAATAAAGCCTTTAAAGTAAAAGTAAAGAAATATAAAAAGAATATGCCACATAAGGATGAAAATATGCAGGGCATCTGTATGCTGTTTTGTTGACTTTGAATTTGTGAATGCTAATGAATGAAGAGCAAAGCTGCTGAAAGACATTGGATTGTAAAAAAACTGATAAATTAAACTAGCCTATATATTTTAAGATTGTCTTAACATGAGAATGGAAGTCAAGAAATGTGTTGTGTTGGGGAAGATACTGTGCCTTTGTTTCCACAGGAAACAAAAGCTGTGGATTTCTTCAAAGTCAATAAAGATCGGGTTTGAACGAGGGAGACCTCCTGAAAATCATAGTTGCAGACATGAAGGAAGAGACTAAGAAAGACTAGAAGACCGGTGACATATCTGCTGATCCCCTGACATGGGAACAGCTCTGGGACCATATGAGACCGGATACATCTTGTCGGCTACAGAATTCCCATTACTTATTATTACAAGTCATCCTTTCATATGGCATGGATGGAGATTTATATTACAGTTTGGTTATACAGTCCAAATGGATTTATAAAGTTGGCAGATACCTTTTATCTACCCCAACATAGAACAGAGACTCATCTTTAGCTGAGTTGTACACACCACACCAATCATACTTGTATTAATGCAGATATCTACGTCACCTTTAAAAGTTTGTATGTTTTCAGAAGGAAAGAGACCAGATATCAATGAAAACAAATATCCCAGCTAAGAATGCCTCTGTTGCAGTTTCTCAAAAATCTGCATCCATAATGGATTCAAAGCTGTTGGCTATGATGGTCCAGATTACTACACCTGGAACTTTCCCATCACACAGAGACTGAACAAAAAATGATACCACTAGTTCTCCCAGAACTTGGCCATTATCTCAATTTTCTCAGGGTCTGCTAAAGATGCTGTTGTCCCTAGACAACAAGAAGTAATTTTAGAAGCATTAAATTCACATTCCCAAGAGGTGGCGGGGTTTCTCTATGTAACATCCCTAGCTATCCTGGAACTAGTTCCTGTAGACCAGGCTGGCCTTAAGCTCACAGAGCTCCACCTGCCTCTGCCTCCCAAGTACTGGGATTAAAGGCATGCACCACCATCGGGTCACACTTTCTTGATGGAAGACTATATAAGGACAATGAAAGAAGGAAGGGTTCATTTGTTCATAGCCTGATTGCCCTCACTTTGAGAGTGCATCCATTCCTTCATTAGCATTGGAGCCTACTTCTCTGGGATTCCAGCATACACAGAAGACCAGCTGAGACATCAAGCTGGGGGACTGAGCAGCTACTGGATTCCTGGACTTTCTGTTCACTGCTAGTCAGTGTTGGACAGCAGCCTGTAAATCAGTCCAAATATATATATATGTGTGTGTGTGTGAGTGTGTGTGTGTGTGTGTGTGTGTGTATCACTTAGCCCAACCTGCCTCCAAGAATAATTCTCCTGACACATATATAGTTAATATAAAATTGTCTAGCCTTTGTTAGAGTAGACAGAACCATGTGGAAGAATGGGTATCAGTATTTTACTTACTGGAAAAACAATAAGTTTCTGAAGATTATATTGCAATTAGATTGAACTTTTCCCTTTAAAACCATTCTCTGTGGGTTTTAAGCATTTTTAAGTTTGGTATCTGGACCATACAGAGTGAAAAAAATTTTTTTCCTTATGAAATAACCTAGGAAAAAAACCTAACACCATTGGCTTTCTCATTCATAAACACATTCTGTTTGGTACTTCTGTGATTCTTTGTGAGGTGAATGAGCCTAGAGTTTCAATTCATTTGCTTGTTATCTCACTGTGACAGGGCATGATTTCTCCTTAGTCAGCGCTGATCATGCAGATTGCACTGAAATCAGATTACAGCTGCTCGCTCTGATGGATTGATTGATTCTGCCTTTAACAATCACTTCTGTCCCTTATCTGAGAGGAGAAAGCTGAGGAAATAATTAAAGCACTCCTTTGTAAGTTTCTATAAGGGTTTTAACACGCAACTATGCAGAAACCACTCCTGTGTAAAAGGAGGCAAAAGCAGGTTTCTTTCTTTCTTTCTTTTTTTTTTTTTTGGATTTTCCAGGTTTCTTTTCACAGTGCGTATTCAGAGTATGTCTAACAACTCCAAGAGTCATGAAATCATTAGGCCATTTTAAGCTGATCTCTGTAGTGCTAAGACCAAGCTCATCCCAGAAACAGCAAGGACTAGAGAGTCGGTGGAATTTCAATCTCCATCACGGGACACAAAGAGGCCTGCTCTCAGCTTCCAGCCCATTCTTCCACTCAAAAAAATAATAAAAAAAAAAATGTGTTAATCCAATATTCTGGGCAAACGTTGAGCCACGTGCTGGCATAAGAGCCGTAGAGTTTGGCTTTATGGAGAGGTCATTTATATTCCAAACTCGGACTGTACAATGAGGTGTCTCAGCTTCACATTTCTGGGGCCATGACCTTGAGCATACTTTCAAGCACTATTTGTTTCTATATCCGAAAAAAAAAAAAGTAATACTATTCTCTTGCAAAGTTTTGGGAAGCATCAGCAATCACATAGGTAAAGTGCCTAGATAGATGAAGGTGTCTCCCGTGATAGGCCACCGGCATGCGACAGTCCCCAGATCTGAGTTTGTTTATTGCTTCAGCGGGGCTTCTGTCCAGAAGCAAATGACACAATTTCCAGCGTCTCTCTCATAAGTTTATCCTGCTGGAAGGTGACCTTGGAGAATCTGCGCCAAGACAAGTGACGTGCCTTTCTTGGCCCTTGGTTCTCCAGCCAAGAGGGTTATTTAGGGCAAGGGACGAAAATCGTGTAGCGCAGACAGAAGCTCTGTAAAGGCAGGTGAGAGGAGGCTAGGAAAGAAAATCCAGGATAATGCGTCTAATTTGATCCGTTCCCTGGAGTCATTAAAATGCATCCTTCCCTGGACTCTAAAATTCTTGAGCTGAAATAATCAGTCTAACAAGATTTTTTCCCCTAAAGAACAGTAGAAGCCTTGTTTATGAGGCTTTCAAAATCCCAGGCCTGTTGAAATACTGCCCCCTTGTGCTTCAGGGTGGGAACAACCTCTACGGGAAACAGTCTTTATCTAACATGCTGAATACACAGAGGGCCTCAAATCACCCCTCTAAGGTGAAAGGTTAGAATGCGGTACCAGAGCCCAATTTGTATACGTGTGATTGTAAAACTCCACCGGTTCCATTCCTGTGCTACATGCTCGGGAACTAGGCTGAAAATTTAAAATCATACACACACAAACAGACAAACGGGGCCACGGGGACATCCTTGAGACTAGTGCCAAGAATGCCCCTTTTCTATATAATTATGAGCGATCTCTCAGTGTTCCCTTAGTTGCCAATCTCGCTGAGGGCTTTCACTGTTAGAAGCCAGCGTCTGCACTACGCTCTATACGGTACTAGGCCTGTAGCTCCCGACTGTACTATATGCTCCTGTGTCCCTATGGGACCTGCTGTGCGAGCCGGGAACCGGGCTGAGAGACTTAAAACCATATGCACAAAGAGACACAGAGAGATGGAGACATGGGTCACTCTTGATACAAGGTGCCAATTTTTATTGTGTTCAGGGGAAGCTTCTATAGGGCTCTGGCCACGCCCCAGCTCTCGGGATCTTTCAGCTGCGGATCTCTGATCAAGATCAGAGCAGAGGAAAACAAGTTGTTTTGCTCAGTTCACTCTAGCAGGCAAAGGGTCTGGGGCAGGCAGAGAAAATCAAGGGGCCAGGGGTCTATAGCTACCAACACGTGAATAACACAGAGACAGACAGTTACAAATTTCAAGGGACTACCAGGTGAATTCGGAAGAAATAACTGACCTCTTAAACGTCCTCTCTTCAAAGAAGAAAAAGAGAACGAATACGTCAAAGAAATTATGAGGTTTTTCCCTTCTATTGCCCTGCCTTCTCTTATTTCTTTATTTCTTTCCCTATTTATTGAACAACCCCTAGAATCAGGCACTCTGGGCTTAAAATCTGCTTTTACAATTGGTCCTTTGTGTAAATTTGGGCAAATTACTTAACATGTCTTCACCTCGGCTTTTTAAGTCTGTACAATGGTGGTAAGGGTGCTTGTGATTCTTCGCGTTTAGTCCTTACAACAAGACCTGCCACACTGTCAACACTGAATAATTACTGTCTATTTCCCTGTCTCCGGATGTATGGTAGAGTGTGGGCAATGTGACATCCTTATCAACGACCCTGTCCCCCAGGGTTCATGGCTGTCTGCAGGAAGAGGAAGGTGGAAATCGTCAGAGATGGTGGATGACAACAAGGAAACAGTGTCTCCCAGCCACAACAGGGAGGATGCCCAAATGAACTCACAGAGATGGCAAAAATATGCCCAAGACCTGCACAGGTTCAAAGAGGACAAAATCCCAGCACAAAGTGCCGCCTCTAACCAACAAACTATTTCAGCTGACACATGCTGAGAGGAGACATATCAGCCTTCTCCAACAGACCAATATGTCACCCACACTCCAGCACAAGCCCCATGCTCAGGGATAGCTGGCCAACACAAATCAAACTTCATGTATTTCTGTTTGTTGTTTCTTTGGTTTATTTGTTTTGGTAGCTTTTGTCTTTGGGGGTGTTTTGCTTACTTTGATTTTAGAGAAAGAAAAAGAACATGAAGTTGAGTGGAGGAGGAGGAGTTCAGGGAAGAGACAGGATGTGAACCAAAATACACTGTATAAAAATGTTTAAACTAATAAATACCAAAAAAAGATAAAATGAAGACAGAACGTGGGGTTGGAGCTGCAGAAGTCTATAATGGCCCTGCACTATAAAACTATGTCACATTTCAGAGGTCTCAAACTATTTGGGATTTCGCCCTTACAATTGAAGGGCAAAGAAGAATAAAATTCTTGATTATATCAGAAATGCCAAGAGAAGAAAAATTCATGATCCTTCAAGAACCCACTAGGAAACTGTAATGCCAAGTATCCACTGTCTCAAACATGGCCGAAATTCCCACAGTTAGTCTGAGGAAGCTTGGCAAGCTTCATATTTCTCCAACTTCATCAGGAAGATATAGTTTTTCTCCCTGTTGGCGGGATTTTACATTTTTAGCTAAAAAGGCAGATTCCTTGAGACAGACAAACCTGAATCATGCTGCCTTCCTCTCACTGAAATTATACACATTTGTCTTACCGGATTATAAACTTCAGGAATCCTCCGCTAAAATAAACATGTGTCAGCATGCATTTGCCATTATTATTCATTATATATTAGCACTACGTATGATGTCGATTTGGGAAATTCTTCTAAACTTCATAGCTAAAACTGAGTAACTACATTTTTTTATATGTACCATTTCTGGTCTTAAAAATAATGCTTGCTATAGAAGACATGGATAACACACAAAAACACTGCAGAAGAGAAATATCCTCAGCATCACATGATAATTAACTTTAACTTCTGAAACTTCCTTGCAGATACAGAACTATGACCTGTGTAGTTCGTAGGTCAGGTGGAGTCACAGAGATCATGAGACACATGGCGTTCATCTCCTGGTTGAAAACCAGAGTTCTCATCTGGGTTCTGCTGGTTGGCAAGGTTTCAGGGTTCTTAGTTCCAGCTCTTGTCCAAAAAGGCACAATCTCTGCTCATTACCAGGTCTACTCCCTCTTGAAACACATACACTTGTATGTGTATGAATGCATGCGAACGTACACACACATGTACACACACACACACATGTACACACAGACACACACACACACAAAGTTGCCATGCACCGTGCCCCCTTGTCTGCGCTGGCACCCACTTCCCGAGCTTTGGGCAAGGGGGCGGGAGGTTAACATACACAGACACACACAGACAGAGAGAAAGCAACACGGGTCATCCTTGAATTCCCCAAGAATGCCCCCTTTATTGTGTTCCGGGGCAGATTATATAGAGATAGTCATGCCCCAGCCAAACCCACCAGAAACCACTCTCCTGCCATCAGGAACTCCTGAAGGTCTCGTGCTCAGAGCAGCTGTAGGCACTCAGATCAGGGAATTACAAGAAATTCAGGATCTGGGGTCTCACTGCTCCCAGCACAAAGGTAGAGAGAGAACAGAAACTGGAGACCTGGAAGAAGTGTTCATTGCAACAAAGTATCAAATAAAACATTTTTCAAGTCTTCTAAACAATCTTCAGTCCTCATTGTGAGAAGATTCCCACAGCCTATCTTGTGCATCTGTCTTCAGCCTGGGAACACTGCTGGGTTCTCCCCGCTCCTGGCTTGTGTAGAGTAGCACAGGCACGTTCCACTGCGCCAGTCCCAGGAGTAAATTAGCACAGAAGCTAACTTATCTAACTCCAGAGCTTATATCCTCAATTTCTAAGACAAAAATAGTTCCCCTTAATTCAAATTTTCCACTTCTATTGCATTTTAATGCTAGGGATATATAAATTTGTATTCTTTAAAAATCAATCATATTATGAACTAAATATACTAAATATTTAATGTTGTGTAATACTTTATTATTACAATGAGTCTTTGAGGAAAATTTGGCTCAGGAAGATGAAGGACATGAGAGAAGGCACATGAGGAATGAGCTTAGTTCTTAGGGCATATGATGCCCCTCCCCCACGGGGGAAAGGACCAATGTCTTAAAGACAGATGCAAAGATGGGAAAATCCCTTTGACCAAAACAGAATTATCTTAGGCTTCTGCTAACGGATGAAGCAAAATTTCCAATCACACTAGTAATTTAGAACATTCTGGATATAACTAAAGCAAGAGATAGGTGGAATAATAAATCCAATTTCTTTGAAAGTGACAGCATATCAGTTGTGATCTGTGCTATTGGACCACATAGTACACACAACTGAAAATGGACACAAGTAAATAGAACTCCACAAAAGGGAAGGCTTACATGGCCTCCTATAGATTGTGAGAACTAGGAAACTTCACCTTAGTAGAATCCCGCAATAGGTGTTTATAGACTCTGCCTCACCCATGCATGACAGCACTGCCTGGGAGCTTGGCACTGCTCTGCATTCTCCGCTAAGTGTTTCGTTCTGTTCTTGGTCCATTCCTCAAGGGCTGTGATGGACACTTGCTCGTGGGTTTTGTAAAATAGGAATATTTTAGAGGCTGAGTATGTGTACATGAGTATGTATGCTTTGGTTATATCCTTTCCAGGAGCATCCAAAATGTGACCTGCAGGTCACATGCCTCCCAGAATAACTGAGAATGTGCTACATAATCTCACAGTGTCTAAAGGTTGGGCATCACATCAAATAATTTCTATGAAAGACACATATGAACGTCTACTAAGCCCAGCTTCCCCCATCACCAATACACACAGCCTTTCTGTTGCCTTGGTACCCACTCCTTGGCTTTGTGTCTCAATTCATCCACTTCCTCGGATTTCTGATTTGGGCTCTCCAGTTGGTGCCTGCTTTCTGACTCTTAGCCATCTCTTTTGAATCTAACACTGTCACCTGTCCCATAAGTCCTGTGCTGGCTGGTTTTGCGCATCAACTTGACACAAGCTAGAGTCATCAGAGAGGAAAGAACCTCTTTTGAGGAAATGCCTCCATGAGACCCAGATTAAAGGCATTTTTTTTTTCAATTAGGGATCAATGGGGGAGGGTCTATCCTATGGTGGGTGGTTCCGTACCTGGGCTCGTGGTTGTGGGTTATATAATAAAGAAGGCTGAGGAAGGCAAGACATGCAAGATAGTAAGCAGCACTCCTTCACAGCCTCTGTATCAATATTTTTGGTACTTGTTCCCTTATGGAACTTACCTATTTTATGTCCCATTTCCTGCCGACCCCATTAGGCGACTGGAGGCAGCATTCTGTGCTGGAGAAAGCGCTGAACTGAAAAGTCACGTTCTAATGCCTCCGCTAATGAGCTGTGTTATCGTGGGCACTCACAGCGACTGTGGTTTCCTCATTTACATGATGCTGGAAAGTCAGTTGGAGAGACAAGATAGAAACAGTTGTTAGCATCAACTCTACTCATTTCTAAGCCTCAGCTGAGTTAAGAAATAAGTGGAGAGCAACAACAGATCCCTGTTTAACCCATTTAAAAGATTTACTCAGATTCTACTTTAAACAACTCTGGGGTAGCACAGGAGATAAGGAAACACATAAGATCAATTCTAACTCTTGGGTAATTTCAATGTTCATTGCCAACACAAAAAGCTGAAAAGCTTTCAAAAATGGGATGCATATCACTGAATGACTGGCCAGGATTTATTGTCAATAAATCCTCCAGCAAAAGCATTCTGAGTTTCTGCAGAAATGAAATGCTAACATGGTCTTGAAGTAGACTCATTCTAACCTTGAAAAAAACATCCAGCCGGAGTTTTCCTCTGACGTTCATATGCCTGCTGTGGCACATGTATGCACACACACAATAAATGTGATTTTAAGTATTCCTCTGAAAGTAGAGTGTGTGCGACATGTAACTTCCTCACAATTATTTTATGTCAAAGAAATGTACTGTGTGAAAATCTTTGTTATAGTTTTCGGACTAGTAACAGACATGTGACATCTGGCAAAGGTAGGGTTCTGGTTTGCTTTCCTAATGTTTTGATAAAAAACATGACCAAAGGCAGCTTGCAGGGCAGAGACGGGGTGAATAATTTCACATCACAGCTTACAACCCATCAACAAGGGAAGCAAAGGTGGGAACTTGAAGCGGAAACCATGGAGGAATGCTGTTTACTGGCTTTCTTTCCCAGGCTCACGCTCTAGCTTTCTTATCCAGGCCTTCCTGTGTGGAGATGGCACTATGGTTGGGTTCTCCCGCAGTTATCATCCATCAGTATAGTTCCTTACATATAGGGCCACTGACCACTCTGGTCTGGTCAGTACCTCAGTCGAGACTCCCTCAGATGACTTTGAGTTGTGTCAAGTTGACAGTTGAAGCTAACAAGGACAGGGCCATATGAACTCATTGATTACCACATCATCATCCTTACAGCTACAGATATTCAGGAAAGACATCCTAAATGAAGATGTCAGCAAAGAAAGAAACCTTTTCTCTGCAATGGGAGAAAATAGAGCTCCTCACTGGGGAAGCATCTGGACATCCACTTTTTCTGCAGAGTCTACATTGGTTCTGAATTCTAACAATTGGAGCTCAGCATGCAAGGAAATGGAGTCTGCCTATCAGAGCCCCTCTTCCACCTCCTCTGCTATTAACACTATAATTTAAATATAAAGGTGCATCTCGCAATGATGGAAGCTACGTCTATCTCCTCTATTTGTTAAGGTCTGTCTGTGCTACTGTTACAAACACCACAAAAAATAGTTTATAAAGAACAGAAACTTATTTTAGAAGATAAGAGCTCCAACATAGAAGGGGCTTCTTCTTAATGTTTAATCTCACAATTGAAGGATCCTGGGTGAGATGGACAAAGGGAATTAAACTGGCCTTTTATAAGAACCACATCCCCATGATAATAAACCACATCTTATAATAGCAAATCCACTCCTGGGACAACTGCTTTAATCCACCCATAAAGACAGAATCTGGAGAGCCTAAACACATCTTCAATCTCTCATCCTAATACCATTAAAATGATGGCCAGTTTGAGCAGGAGCTTAGGAAGTAGTTAACATAAAAATATAGAAATGTCAGGTACTTTTTCAGAACATTCTAACCTAAATGGCATTAAAATGGGCTAGGAGAAAACCAAATCTAAGCCCAGCCCCAGGGTGAAGCCACTGTGCAAAAGGAACTAATGTCATTTCCCAGAGTCTGCCTCCAGAGAAAAGCTTGCTTCTCTTGTTACTCTGATTATCTTAGTTCCTAGCCATCGACACTCATGCAGAACTGGTGTCCAACTGCAATGGTGTCCAAACTGCTTATGGCTCAACACAGGGCAACACCACAAGAAAGGTCTTGCATCTCCAACCAGGACTTGACTAAGGAGGAGACAAAGAGAAAATGTGTTCCTTCTCCACAATAACACACACGCGCGCACACACACACACACACACACACACACACACACACACAGCATTACCATTGCTTCAGTATCCACTCCTTGGCTTTGTGTCCCACTCTTCCACATCCTTGGGTTTCTGATTTGGGCTCTCAGCCCTCCCTTATGAATCCAACACTGTCACCCATCCCTTAGGTCTTGTGTTGGCTGGTTTTGTGCATCAATTCAACACAACCTAGAGTCATCAGAGAGGAAGGAACCTCAATTGGGAAAATGCCTGTATGTGATCAGCTAGTGATTTTTCCAAACTAGTGATAAATGGAGGTTCTAGCCCACGGTAGGTGGTCTTGGCTTTTATAAGAAAGAAGCTTGAGAACACCAGGACTAGCAGATTAGTAAGAAGCACTCCTTTATGGCCTCTGTATCAGCTCCTGCCTTCAGGATCCTAGTCTGGTTTCTTTCCTTTCCTGGTAAGTACTCTATAAATACAAGCAGGGAGATCTTAGTAGGTACAGCATACTTGGTTGCTGACAAAGTGAGTGTTCTCATATAGCATCTAACAATTGCTCAAGATGAGTTTGAGATTGAATTCACTGATACATGGAAAAAAGTAGTATCTTGCTCCCAAGCTCGACAAGGATGTGGAGGTGCCATTATTATTTGTGCTTCCCAGCCTTAGATCTTATCTCATTTGATCAAAAATAGCCATTTTATTAAAAGAAAAAGCAAAAGTCAACATATATATATATATATATATATATATATATATATATATATATATATATATATATATATATACTCTTCTCCCATGTGGTAAACTCTGCATCACCTACATTCGCATCAGAAGAGATGGAATAGAAGGCACAGACTACCTCCAGGAGCATGAATATAAAACAAGAATAGGAAACCTCTAGAGTCTCCTCATCCTGCACAAGCATAGCATCCTGTGCCCTGGGTTGACCAACTGTCACTAGGGCCCCTGGGATAAATACGGATCTTAAGTAAATGAATGGAGCCTCGTGTGTTCCCTTGGGGAACAGGGACTCTTTAAAGCTCACACATAGCTGAGCTCTGGTGCACAGCAGGTGCACTGGAAGTATGCTGTGATGCATGACATGCACTCCTAATTAATCAAATGACTCCTTGCCCTACACTTTTATGGCATTTCTCTAATTTAGTTCTGTGCCACATGGGAGAATATGTTCCTGCCATGACTACAGTTCTATAGTTTTACTGAAAGGCATTTAAAGGCCATTGAACCCAAAGACCTATTCTGTGCACATCAGTCCTAGCATTCCTGTGTGTGTGTGTGTGGGGGGGCTTCTTAGCAGAAGAGACCCAGGCTGTGCCTAGTGTGGGGACTTCTCTTGTCTATTCTGCCTAATAAGACTCTGGGTCAACGAGTACGCTAAAATATAGAGCACAACCAGAATTTGTTATCAGAAGTAGTGATGGTTTCTGGGAAAGAGAGGAGCGATAAGAGGATGTTAAGGATAAAGAATGACATAGCAAGGCACAAGTAAGACTTGCATGGTCCAGTCCCTTCGGGTGCCCAGAAGTCCCAGGTGAAATCACAAACCAAATTCTTAAAGAGAGCAACCAAGCTCAATGAAAACAACCAGAATAAGAACCTAAAGAAGAAATGAGCTATCATCTAAAGATGCTGTGTAGTATGATGAATTAGGATCCAGGTTGTTAGTTTTGACCTTACCAAGTGAGCAAGTTGTTAAGGGATTTCTATCAATGGAGTAATTTTATAGTTATCAGAGGATTCTCAAAGCCATAAGCATTCAGTGAGCTAAGGGGCCGGTGATGCTTTGTTACAGTATGTGGACTTTGAACTCTCTGTCTCACAGATGCCCTGTGCTTCTGCCGCTTTGGAAAACCAGGAGTTACCCTGCTAGCTGTAATAGTGAACTCATCCTATGTGACTCCTCTAGAGGCCTGTCAAGGGTGATAGCCTCTAAACGGAAATGCCAAAGATCTTCCGAGTAGATTATCTTTTGTGTTCACAAATCCCCTGGATCATCCCGGTGTCTCCACACAAAACTTTCCTGATTTCAATGGAATTACACTTTCCAGAACCCCAAGTAAAGATCCCGCTGTTCCTCCTAAGGCCACTATGCTTGTACTAAAACCAGACCTCTCAGCTGCTTCCAGTATAAGACCAAGCAAGGCCAGGACACTGAAGCCTGCTGGTTCCTGGGAGACAATGGTTGTCCCTTAGATGACTACCTATAGTTTGAGGAGTCCCGGTAACTGTGCTAATCTGCACTGGATTGCCTAGCCACCTACCTAACTCTCCTTTCCTTTCTTCTTTCACAGTGGCTACATCTGCACCTTAACCTGAAGGCTCCGTCACAGGTAAATCATGAACAAAGTTCCTGAACTGCTCAACCTACCTCAGTGTCTGCTCTGGGAAGACTTAGGTTTGAACAGATTATCAACCATCTCACAACTAGCTGGATGAATGACTTCACTCATCCCTATTCAGTTAGAGCCATCAGTCTTTGTAAAAATCTTATTAAAGAACCCAGGCACAGATTTATATCAAGAGATGGTTGGCAATTGGCTTCCATTTCTTTATCTGTTTATTATCTAATTTACATTAAGGCTTTAGAGATTCCTAGGACTAGAATTCAAACAGAATCTGTGACTAGAGGGGAGGCATCAGTTGGGAATAAGTGTGATTAGTAAGTGTACTAAAGCAACAAAAAGAAACTAGGTGGTGTTTTTCTTTTCAAATACAATATTGTTCAGTGTTGCTATTGTGTGGTATTAACTTGTATGTGTGCGTTCCAAAGATGACACTATGTACTGCTTCGATGTCCTAACCTCATGTGCCTTGCTTTTGCGTCCATCAGCCATTCATTTGTTCTAGTGTACCTATAGATGTGTTGATGTAACAAAGTTTTTGCTGTGGAAAAACTCTATTTTTGTGGCATTCTTAACATGTGAGCTTCATGTAGGGACATACAGATGATATTCTGATGCAAGCAACCTCAGTATGGTCAGAGAAAACCCATATGCCTCATTGGAAACAGGATTCAGATTCCACTGCAGTAGAACAAGGGATTTCTCAAATCCACCATCTTGAGGTATTTTATTCCCATGTGTGTCTGTTTTCTAAATATGCTTCTATATACCTCTTCTGGAACAGATGATTGCACTGAGAAAAACAATTCCATTCTTGTTCAATCAATGCCCTGGTGCAGCGCTACAACGATACAACGATAATTCCATGTACTCTCTGCTTTCTTATACTCATTCTGAAACTACAATTTCCAGTGTTCTTAACAGTCTTCCCCTTTTATTAAATATGGATTTTTCTCATCCAATATAATCTGAATACAGTTTCCACGCTTCTACTCCACGTTCCTTTCCACCTCTTCTCCCACTGAGATCCACTCATTTTCCATCTCTCATAAGAAAAGAACAGGCTTCAGAGATAACAATGCAACATAACAAAATAAAATATAATGAGATAAAATTAAAATTATCATATCAGAAGTGGGGTTAGGGCCCAGCTGCCTTGCTGGTAGTGGTATGGGAGCTGGAGGGGCATAGGATGTGCCCTAGGGTTTAGTTAGGGTCTGGACTTTGGGGCAATTCACCTGACAGGCCAAACACTCACCTGTTTTTTTCTTAAGCTTTTTATTTTTATTTTTTTTAAAGCAATTTGGGGTTTACTGCATGCCTTTTACAATGTGGTGACATTTTTCTACTCTTGTGACACAGCTTGACTGGCCAGCTTTTGCTTGGAAACACGCATTCTTTCTTTCACAATGTGGCCTAGCCAGTGTTGCTGTTTTTAAAAATAATTCTTATTGCTGCTGTTTTTCAGGGACTAAAATTGCAAAATTAGGCCAAGCAAGTCTTCCCTCTGATAGCCGGAGTTTAACGGTCTCCATTTTCTTTTTTTTTTTAAATTTATTTATTTATTAAGGATTTCTGCCTCCTCCCCGCAACCGCCTCCCATTTCCCTCCCCCTCCCCCGATCAAGTCACCCTCCCTCATCTGCTTGAAGAGCAATCAGGGTTCTCTGACCTGTGGGAAGCCCAAGGACCGCCCACCTCTATCCAGGTCTCCTAAGGTGAGCATCCAAACTGCCTAGGCTCCCCCAAAGCCAGTACGTGCAGTAGGATCAAAAACCCACTGCGATTGTTCTTGAGTTCTCAGTATTCCTTATTGTCCTCTATGTTCAGCTAGTCCGGATTTATCCCATGCTTTTTCAGACCTAGGCCAGCTGGCCTTGGTGAGTTCCCGATAGAACATCCCCATTGTCTCAGTGTGTGGGTGCACCCCTCGCGGTCCTGAGTTCCTTGCTCGTGCTCCGTCTCCTTCTGCTCCTGATTTGGACCTTGAGATTTCTGTCCCGTGCTGCTCAGTCTCTGTCTTCTTTCATCGCCTGATGAAGGATAATATTCATGAGGATGCCTATGTGTTTGTCTTTGGGTTCACCTTCTTACTTAGCTTCTCTAGGAACATGCATTATAAGCCCAATGTCCTTTATTTATGGCTAGAAACCAAATATGAGTGAGTACATCCAATTATAAAATGGGGCACTGAGCTGAACAGAGAATTCTCAACAGAAGAACTTCAAATGGCCAAAAGACACTTAAGGTCATGCTCAACTTCCCTAGCGATCAGGGAAATGCAAATCAAGACAACTTTAAGATACCATCTTACACCTGTCAGAATGGCTAAAATAAAAAACACCAATGATAGCCTTTGCTGGAGAGGTTGTGGAGAAAGGGGACACTCACCCATTGCTGGTGGGAATGCAAACTTGTGCAACCACTCTGGAAAGCAGTGTTTCGGTTTCTCAGGAAATTCGGGATCAACCTACCCCTGGATCCAGCAATACCACTCTTGGGAATATACCCAAGAGAGGCCCTATCATACAACAAAAGTATATGCTCAACTATGTTCATGGCAGCATTGTTTGTAATAGCCAGAACCTGGAAACAACCTAGATGCCCTTCAACGGAAGAATGGATGAAGAAAGTATGGAATATATACATATTAGAGTATTACTCAGCAGTAAAAAACAAGGACTTCTTGAATTTTGCATACAAATGGATGGAAATAGAAAACACTATCCTGAGTGAGGTAAGCCAGACCCTAAAAGAGGAACATGGGATGTACTCACTCATATTTGGTTTCTAGCCATAAATAAAGGACATTGGGCTTAAGCTTTTTAAAGGCCTTATGGGAATCCATGCCCCAGACGGTGGGTGGCGTTTTGTAGGCAGAGGCTGCTCTTTCATTCCCAGTCACCCAGACCAAAATAATCACACAGAAACTATATTAATTACAACACTGCTTGGCCTATTATCTCGGGATTCTTATGAACTAACTCTTACATCTTAAATTAACCCATTTCTACTAATCTGCGTATTAGTACAAGGCTGTGACTTTTGGCTAAGGATCTGGTGTCTGTCTCCTTCAGCAGCTACATGGCGTCTCTTTGACTCTACCTACTTTCTCTATATATCCCTGTTCAGATTTCTCAGCTGGTTTTACTATCCATTGGCCAGAACAGCATTAACCAATAAAACCAACACATATACAGAAGGACATCCCACATCAGCGACTGTGGTACCACAGGCTAGCTGAAGTTACTTCTCCATTTATGTTTTCTTGTCGCATGTTGGAGCACAAATGTATGAAGCTTCCTTGTTGGGTTTGCCTGGACCATCAGTTAGCAAACAATGACATGAAGACTTGTCAATTATGAAAGCCTGGCCTTTAGCTTAGGCTTTTATCCTAACTAGCTCTTATAACTCAAATTACTCTGCTTCTATTTTTCCACATTCTGCCACATTCTTTCCACCTCTCTTCCATTCTATATGTCTGACTTGCTCTGCATCTTGCTGGTATCATCACCTCTATTCCTCCCAGAGTCCTTTCTCTCTCCCAGGAGTTCCACCTATTCTCTTCTGCCTATCTTTTTGTCTTTTAGGTCTTTATTAAACCAATCAGAAGGTGCCTTATGCAAAGACATACCTTTACAGTATGTGTCACTGCTCTGCTGAAGGCAACTTCAGAATTCTAACACTAAGCCCATGTGCTTAGTTGTGTCTGGGTGAATGACTGCAAACTGACCCTTTTCTCTTCCCAGAATTCTCCTGTTCTGTTCACTGCACCGATACTTCCTGCCTGACTACTGGCCAATCAACACAAGTGACGAATCTTTACAGGGCACAAGACCATTGTCTCACAGCAAACTCGCTTTTCCTTGGAATGTACACACTGCTCCACTGATGCAGGCAACTTCAGATTGGATGAGTAAAAATATCTGCTTCCTTCCAAACTGGATTTAGAGTTCACTGCACGAGAAGTACAGGGATTTTGTGAATGTGACATTGTGAGGGGTTTTAGTTGTGTTTGTTTTCTAAAGAAGTTTCTGTTACAGATGCTTGAGCTGAGCTAGTCCATTCATTTCCAGCTAATGTCCTGGTGCAGTGCTACAATAATTATCCCATACTCTGCTTCCTTGTACAGCAATCACCTCTTTTGTTCCAATTCATCTCTGTGAGTTATGCTGGTATAATGCAATTCTTGCTGCTGTCAAAGTCCTGCCATCATCTCTGCACTCCTAACAAACCGATTTTACCTAGGAATGTGATTGGTTTACAACAAAGAAGGACATGTGAGTATATTAATGTTGAAGTGCACCCGGAATGTGATTGAACCAGAGTGGAAGAGGAGATCTCAACAAAATTATCTGGAACAGAAGCAGTACACATCACCATCTTT
Source organism: Microtus pennsylvanicus (assembly GCF_037038515.1). Taxonomy (NCBI): domain Eukaryota; kingdom Metazoa; phylum Chordata; class Mammalia; order Rodentia; family Cricetidae; genus Microtus; species Microtus pennsylvanicus. Next base: position 64,271,515 of record NC_134592.1, read on the forward strand.
GGCATGTGAACATGCAAATGACTAGACTTTAGTACAATGGCGAATTTGTAAAACCAAGGTGCTTCTCCTGAAGCAAAATCTAAATCCTGTTTACTACGAAACAGACTGGTTTATTTCTATACCTGTGTAGTAGCTTACATCAGAACAGAAGTGTCCATGTGCCTAGGAAAAGCATTTATTGAGTACACAGTAAAAAAAGGTCATACACTGACAGCAACAAAAACTGTGTCATACAAATGCACCACACAGAGAAGAACTGCAGGAAAATCTGTGATTGATTTACAAGTCCATTATCTTCTCACTGCACCAGAACACTAGTTGGACAAAAAAAGAATGAGAGATGGAAGAACACAGGATAAGATGTGTAACTTCTCCATCATACCTGTGTTCCTAGACTCCAAGGTGACTGCACTAGGGCAGACTCTGGCATGGACCTGGGCATTATTAGAAAGTGTGGAGTTAACAATCTCTCCTTTATGATGGTCCCACAAATCCCTAACGTGTCTTATTCGTGTATTGACATATTGAAGGCTAGCGTGTGACGGCTGGATCCCAACAGCCTTCCAAGTGTGGCTTTTTCAATAAATCACTTTCCTATTTAAAAAAAAATAAAGGATGTGTAACTTTAACAGTATTCAATTGCATCTTTAGAAACATGTGCACGGGTGACCAAAGCAAATAAGAGAGTAGAGTGTAAGAATCTGTGATGTCAACAGCACATGCCACCATTTTCAGAAAGAACACATGCAAGTGTCTAAAACACTGCATAGTGGAAAAAGCAGAGAAAGTCATGTCCTGTTTACAATGAAGCTGATTGCTTGATTCATGCACACTGCAGTTGCTTGCAACAAAAGAGCAACAAGTCCATTCCAAGGTGACATTGGTTTATTAGGAACACTGAAAATGCGGTGTTCAGACAATAGCACGAAGTGTGTTATGCCAGGGCTGCTCACAGATGTACTGCAGCAGATATGGTGACTGGTTTATGAGAAAGAGGAGCACATACGATGGTTATCACCGCATGAAGACACTGAGACACTGAAGCAGTGCACGGTGTCATCCTGGCTAACACAGACAGAAAGGAGTAAAACACCTCATGGTGGAGCAATAACAAAAATAAATAAATGAAAAGCAGGATTATTTACTGCAGAGGAAACTACATCCCATTTAGAATGAAGTTGTCTGCTGCTTGCATCATTGCTTGCCTCAGAACAGCAGCACAGATGTTCCTAGATAAAACAGGTTTGCTAAAAACAGTGGAAACAGTGGTACGTTTTACAATCACTTCATTATAGCGATGTACCTCACAGCAAAGTATTAGAAGAGAAGGGCTGATTGCTTCCCAAGAAAGCAGAGCAGAGGAGTTTATTGTCGTAACTCTGCAAAAGGGCATTAGGCTTAGGTTTGAGGTCATGAAAATAGCAGTATTTTCACAAGAGAAAGATATATATGATATCTGATCATTAATACAACTTATCAATCCTCACAGGAAAGTCCTGTAGGAGAAGTGGTGATCATTTTCCAATATGCAGAGCACTGAACCAGATTGTTAGTGTGAGGGCTGGGGTCACGTTAGGCTTAGTTTTCGGGTTAAGAACAGAAAACTGACTAGGAGGGCACCTGGGTTGGGATTAGGGTTAAGGTCAGTCTTTGGGTTGGGGTGAGGGTTAAGAACAAGAAAGAAATAGGAGAATCAAGCACAAAAATATGAAAGTTCAGTATCACACAGGGTCATGTGTAGAAAACACATCTGTAGTTTGTTAAACCCCTGCCCAGTTGGATGTTTTCAAAAGCAGCTCTATTTCTCCAGCAGTGAAACCTATGTTCTATTTACAAGAAATAATGGTTTCATCCTATAACTCTGAAGTTGCTTGCATCAAAATTGTTGTGCATATGTAACAAGGCAAAGCACATTTAAGTTACAAGAACTAGTTAGGAACAAACCTAAGCTAATGCTGAGCTCTCATAATTAATAATAAGTCTCTGTGTCATTTTTTGTGAGCTGACAGTCCAAGGGGGAAAAAAACCCTATTTACAGAAGAACATTTAAGGGAAAGCAGAGGATTCGAGTTCATCCATTTATTTTTAGAAGTTTTTTTATAATTATTTTTATATTTGTCTCTTACATTAAATATGAATTTTTATATTTAAAAATAAATCTCAATATTTGTAGAAAGTGCTAAAATGTACTAAAGTTTTATGTTGTTGATTCATGGCAAAGCTGTGTGACTTCTCTAGTCTTTTGTACCTTTTCTTTTCCACTGTTCCTCCATCCCCCTCTCCTCTTCCTGAATTTTCTTATTCCACATAAATACAAATGCAAGCTGCCCTACAACTAGCTGTGCAGGAGGATAATCTCGAATTTTTCCTTCATCTACCTCCTGAATATAATTCCTGTTTTACAGTATTACAGCGGTGCCAACATGCCCAGTCTATGTGGTGCTGAGCTTCTAACCCAGAGATTTCTGCTTGCTGGGCTCTACCAACTAAGTTCCTTCCACTCTGGAATTTCTGTGCAAATACTGTTACTACAGTCAAAAAGCAGAGGACTCAGGAGGGACTTTTGAGAGTCAAGTTCTAACACTTCTTTCTCACATAAAGAAAGGAAAATTTAGGGAGCTAAATAACAGCTAAAACCACATGCCAACTTTCCAACTCTCAAGCCCATGGCGGCTGGGCAGATTTCCTTAATTCTTGTTTTTAGAATGGGTGTTTTGGTATATAAATCATTCTAGAACATTTGAAGTTTTTAGAAGGAGAAATAGAGCTAGGAAATACTATAATCTCCACATAGATCCTGAGGTACATGGTAAATTTTCCTCATTTTACCGATGAAGAAACTATGGCACAAAGAATTTGAATAACTGGCCCATGATCAGTAGACAGTGACATTGGTTCCCTTGAGATGAGCTGATGCAGAAAGAAAGCAGGGACGGGCAGAGAAGACCAGAAGGTTGGGGCCATCGCAGAAATGAAACAAAACAGTCCTCAGTGCCCTTCCCTTCAATCTTACTGGACTTTGCCAAAGAAATGGTCAAAATCTTGGAGGTGTCAGGGAAATTCTTGGGTATCTTTCCTATTGTATACACTTCCTATTTATGTCTGTCTCTCGTTGATTTATTTTACAATTCTAAAAGTCCTGGGATACTGCTGTTAATGAAGATGAGCCTTGTCCATGGATAGAAATGCAATTATTCTTTGTTATATAGACTTCGGCAATGGATTACAGCAATTCTTATGGCCTGTCAATATGACGCACAACACAGAATTGTGGGCTGGAGAAAAGCTCATCTTGGGAGTTCACTGGCTATGCAGCTTAGCCAAAGTGTGGGCAGCAGGGTCATTGGGAGACCCTGACTCAAAGAAATGAGGTGGAGAGTGCTGGAGAGAGACACCCGACATTTTCCTCTGGCCTCCACCTGCATATTAACAGATGAGCACACAAGTGTATATCACACACGCACACGAGCATGCACACACACCACACACACACACACACACACACACACACACAGAGAGAGAGAGAGAGAGAGAGAGAGAGAGAGAGAGAGAGAGAGGCCTTTGCAGCTGAGGCTGTAGCTCAGTGGTAGAGTGATTGTCTTAGGTTCAACCATGAGCACTATCCCCCAAAGTCTTCCTTTGAATTGGTTATTACATTTTCCAAGTTCCTCAATTAATGAAACCAATAAAATCTTTGTTAGATGTTTTCTTTCTATTTTTAAGGGTATTGTGATTTTTATCTTTTAAAAACACTCATTTTTCATATCTGCCCAGCACTGCACTTCAGGCTTTGCCCTCTTCATGTAGATCCTGGGCACAAATCCACAAACCACAGGTCCAGTCCGGCCCACTCTCTGAATTTTTATGGTGTACATGCTAAGCAAGGTTTTTATATTTTCTAATGGTTTAAAAAAATAAAGAGAATAATAACATTTTTGTAGAATGTAAAGCAATGAAACATAAATTTTAGCATCTAAGTTTTTAACAATGACTCTGATTGCTTTCTGTGACTGTATTGTCTACACTACAAAGGAAGATTCAGCTAAGCCTGCATTGTCTACACAATGGTTCTCAACCTCCCTAATGTTGCAACCCTTTCAGTACAGTTCCTCATGTTGTGGTGATCCCCAACCATAAATTTATTTCTGTTGCTACTTCATAACTGTAGTTTTCTTACCCTTATGAATCATAATGTAAATGTCTTTGCTTTCTGATGGTCTTAGGTGACCCCTGTGAAAGGGGTCATTAGACCCTGAGGAGTCATGACCCACAGGTTGAGAGCTGGGAAGAGGCTACCCTGTCCAGAAAACCCCAATACTTACTATGCCTTTCTGGAAGTTGGTTCGACTGTGGTTTATTTAATGCTCTAGACTCTGAGCATTACCTCCAGGCACTTCTCCTAATTGTCCAGTCTGGCCTGGACAATTAAGGAAATTGTCTTCTGGGTGCACACAATGCATGTATTTGCAAAGGCATCACCAACCGAACTGTGCTCTCCTTACTCCTCCATACCTGGCTGTAAACCCTCTAACTGAGCTGTGCCTTGGCCTCCTGGCATCCCCAGACCTCTCTCCTGCTGGGTAACAGGAACATCCACATGTAACAGTGTTCTGCACCAGTTAACAATTAACTACCAATTGGCTTGTATGATAACATGATGAAAAGCAGTATTTCTTTTAATTTCCCAGCAATGAAACAGCACAGCAAAGAGTCAGTGGGGTAGAAGCGGTGATCAGCCCTTCAGGATTGACAAGAGGGACGCTTGGAGGAGCTGGCATGTGAGTACATTCCTGAGACACAGGTGTAAAGTCTTAGGAAGCCTGACCCGTTGTCCTGATGTATTGAACAGGGATGGGCAGGTCACGCAGCTTCCAGAAGTGCCCCTCACATTGCTTTCCATGGACCCATCTCTCTGAGGGCTCCAGGTCCGTCTAGCCTGTCTTTCCATCTTCACTAATTCCCAGGTTTTCCTGCTTTGTCCTTCTGGTGGGGGACCTTCTCCTCTCTTCCGCAGTATCCTGTGTCGACCGCTGTTGGAACTACAGTCTCCTCAGAGCACAGTTCTGTTGTTTCTGGAGACTCTGAATGTTCACTCCCAGAAGGCACTGTTAGAAAAGCCAATGGGTCATGTTCAGTAATCAGTAAAGTAGAAAGGTGATGAGAACAGCTGAGAGAAAGAAATAGGGTAAGGAACAAGAGTTTCAGAGCTCTGTGTGTGTGTGTGTGTGTGTGTGTGTATGTGTGTGCGCGCATGCATGCGTGTGTGCATGCATGCGTGTGTGAGGGTGCATGTGTGTGAGGGTGCATGTGGGGGGGGTGCATGTGTGGTGTGTGTTGCAGTTTAAAGGGGGAAAGAGCTTGCACCATGGAGTCAGACATTGCTGAGTTGGTGAGACAGATCTCTGCTGCAGCCGTGTGACCTTTGAGAAGAAAAGGAATGCTGCCTCACAGGCTGGAAAGAACATGAAATGGGTATGGTGTGCATATTGCCAGCATGGGGCTTGGCATTTAGCAGGCGCTGAAGGTAAGTTTTTTATTTTCTTCGTCCTTGCCATCCTACCACAGCAATTTCATGCTCAATAAAAGGGAACGGAATCTGAAAATATAAACCAGGCAGACATTGCAAGGCTGTTTGCATTTGGGAACAAAATGGGAAAGATTGTAATTTGCTAAAGATTGTTTCTTAGTGTTCTTGGGCTGCCAGAATAAAGCACCAGTTACCAGTCTGGATGGTTTAAACCACAAACATTTATTATCTCAGGATGTGATTTATTTTGTGAAGGCTGGAAGAGAAAAATAAAGGGGCTGGCTGCTTGTTCCTAGTGAGGCCTCTTTCTTGGTTTGCAGATTGTCTCCTTTACTCCATGCCTTCGTATGGCAAAGGGAGAGGGATGGAGTGGAGAGAGGGAGAAGTTGAAGAAGAGGGGGTGAGGAGGAGAAACAGAGGGGAAAGGAGAGAGAGGAGGAGAGGGCAGGAGGAGAGAGAGGGGTGCATAGGGAGAGGGAGAAGAGAAGAGGATAGAGGGAGAGGAAGGGAAGGAAGTAGGAAGGAAAGTGGAGCGGAGAGAAGGTGAGGAGAGAGGAAGAAGAGAGGAGAGGTGCTATTTGTAGACATGACAGTGTGGGATACACAATCCTTGTGCAGCCTGGAGAATGAGGAGTGACCTTATTCTTGTGAAGGGACCTAAAAGAGAACCCCAGCAAGGAGAAGCAAATGTAGATTACTCATGCCATGTCAATCACACCTCATTTAGATGGGAGATTGAAAGCCAAGAGACAGGATTTTGCTTAAAGGAGGCCCCGGATAATTTCTGGAAGGAGTAAGGTTGATTGTGGTGGCATTTCAATTGTATTTTAATAAATAAAGACTGCCTGAAGATCTGAGAGTCAAACAGTCCCACTGGTCAGCCCTACAGACCAGGTAATGGTAACACACACCTTTAATCGCAGTAGCCATAAAAACACGCACCTTTAATCCCAATAGTCACATTAGTTGCCACAGAAAATGGGCAGTACATGCCTTTAATGATGGTGGTGCACACCTTTAATCACAGTGGCACGTGCCACTGTGATTAATCCCAGACCTAGAGAGGATTATAAAATGAAAAAACAACTCTCAATACACAGTCTTTTTCTGAGATTCCAGGAAGCAGGATTGCCATTTTGGACTGAGGTTGAGGTAAGAGTCAGTGTTTGGCTGTTTTGCTTTTCGTATCTTCAGGCTGAACCCCAATTTCTCTCTCTGAGTGTTTATTAATCGTACTTCAGATGATGGTAAAAGTCCAACCTCAGAAAGGCTCCAAAGATGGCTTGTCACAGAGTCAGAACTGAGAAGCCTCTTCTGCATCAGGACCAGCTGTCCATACCCCCAGTGTGAAGAAAGACCTGGAGCGATGTTGGCCAGGCAGGGCTCTTGGGGACTGAGTTGTTCTCTAGTTGGCAGTTGACTAGAGAACACAAATGTAGCAACTGTATGAATGGAAATCAAATATTACTTTATTTCTAAGGTGAACATCAAATCTAGATCTTGGATTTGTCATCCGTATTTGGGTGCTCATATTCTATCTCATTAGGGTCCTTCAGCCACCCAACCAAGAAAGTCTGGGTGTGCTCTGTAACCTTGGCTTGACCTACAACATCATGCCCAACTGAACAGGTAGAGGAGAAAGCCACCATAGACTTCTGAAAGGACAGGGTGATCCCTCACATAAGAACCCGGGTCCCCTGCTTCTCTGCCCCATCCTAAGGTAAGCAGTAGAAAGAAAGAGAGAGAGCCTGTAAGGGGAGGAATCACCTATGTCCATTTTATTTTCCTTTCAAAATCAAATCAACTTTATTGAGATACAACATATATAACAAAGCACACTGACTTTAAGCATACAATTTTTTAGTTCTGATGAACAAATACCCCTATAACTATCCTCACAACCAAAATATCCATCATCTCTAAGAGTTTTCTCTGCCTCCCAAAGGTAAATCCCTCTGCAAACTCATCCCTAGCAGCCACAGTCTGCTTCCTGTCCTTGGAGGAAAGTTTGACCTGCTTCAGTGTTCCATAGCAGCAAAAGCTCTGTGCTTGGTTTCCCTTAGTGGCGTGAAATACTTGTACTTACTGATGGCTGGTGGTCTGAACATTGTGCACAGTTCAAAAATTTGTTTAACCACTTACCTACCACGGGCACTTGAACGACTATTTGAAGATTTTTTTTCTATTATGAAAACTACCTGGTCCCTTTCTTTAATCTCAAAGCTAAGTCTTTCCCATTCCTCCAGATGGGATAGGAAAGAGGCTGAGTGCCATGTTCCACACAAGCTAGTGTGTTTCAGAATCCGAGGGACTGTTAGAACGCCAGACACAGGTTTATGCCTGCAGAGTTCCTGAATCGACTGATGGGGGGCAGGGCAAGAACGCAATTCTAACAACCGATGCTTGGACTTCTAAATTTCATTTTACTTAATTTTGGCATTTTTTTTGTCTTATTGGTCTCTCGCTTGATTGTTTTGATTTACATTTTTGTGTTTCTTGGGTTTTTTTTTGAAAGAAAGAGAGAGAAAGAATATAAAGTTGGGTGGGTAGGGAGGTGGGAGGGATCTGGGAAGAGTTTGGGGAAGGGAAAAATTATCAAAATATACTGTATGAACTTTTTTTTCCAATAAAAAATAATAAAAATAAATAAATAAATAAAACCGATGCTGCCACTCTGGGGAACACCTGGCCTTGATGGCCTTGTAGCATCCTTGAAGATCAGGAGGTTATGTGACCATGGTGTGAGACTGTACTCATCCCAAGCCTCATTTATACACAACTCTATTTACCATTCAGACAAACATAAGCTTTATTGAGGTGTCTGTGATACCATAATTCAGTTGTTTTAACTATAAAACTCAAGATGTTTTAGTACTTCAGGAAGAGCCCTTGCACCAAGTTGAAGTAAGTCCTTGCCTCCACTTCCCCTAACCCCAGATAGCAATCTAGCTCCTGTTTTCACACATTTGCCTTTCTGGACAGTTCAAGTAAGTGAGAATAGTGGGCTTTGTGCTTGGCATTTCAAATGTGATGTTCTTGGAGACCCCTCTTATTGTTGTGTTCAGCAACCCTTTCTAGAACACACCAGGTAGCGTTTCCTCTGACCAGGTAGCTATACCTCTATTCATAGGATATACTCATTTTGTTCAGGTGTTCATCTGCTCACAGCCACTGGGCTTGTTTGCTAGCAGTTATGACTGATACTTAGTGAACATGTATATGCAAGCCCATGGCTAGATGTAGATGTTCATTTCTCTTGGGTCTAGATTGATGAGTTGCATTGTGGTCACATGGTAAATTTATATTCAATATTTAAAGAAACTGATAAACACTTTCCAGAATGGCTGCGCCATTTTGTATTCCCTCCACCAATGTGTGAGCATTCTACACGCCTCTCTAGATTCATTTTATGTGGGGCATATGAGAGAATTTGAGCTCCACCATTGCGCTGTGTTGAGGACTCTATTTGAAATATCGTTCCGTGACTACTTACACAGTAGCAAAGTATAACATGGCCAACATCAGTTTCCACACTGGTTGCACATCAGAATCATCTGGGGACGCTTTCCTAGTGAGGGGGAGGTTCAGATCAAGCACTGAAAACAGTGAGCATCCACTGTGGGCCAGGGCAAACAGACGCTGGGCTTTTAAAACTGCCAGGTGATTTCAGTGAGCCAGCTGATAAGCACTGCTGAAAAAAGTCTCTTGTTGAGCCACTCAATGAGATAACGAGGCACACACTTAAGAGCTGAAGAAAGACACGGTCTACTGGACATACTGAATGGAAAGAACAAAAGGGATGGACTGTCTGCTCAATAGTGGCTTCTATGATTAGTTCCCTTATTGCCTGATATCAGTTCAACCATCTGGCCATGAAGCAGAGAACTGATAACTGAAGGGTGTGGGATTAAGACTGTTTGTTTCTGAGACTTGAGCAGTTTAAAGTCAGTGGACAGCCAGAAAATCAGGGGCAGGGGTGACTGGTGGGTAGCATCTGTCAGGGAGGAGTGTCCAGACCCTGGTGGAAACATTCTTTTTTTTATAATTTGTTATGATTTATTTAACTTTATTTTATGTGCATTGGTGTGAAGTTGTCAGATCCCCTGGAACAGGAGTTACAGACTGTTGTGAGCTGCCATGTGGGTGCTGGGAACTGAACTGGGAAGAGCAGTCAGTGCTCTTAACCGCTGAGTCATCTCTCCAACCCCCCTACTTTCATTCTTGCAATGGCCTTTCTTTTCCCTGGCTTCCAACTGAACACAGCCCCCTGCTTTGCAGAGACAAGCATGTCCTGTTACTGGATTTCCTTTCTCCCTCTCCTGTTCGCTACATTGAGAGTTTCTGGATGGTGCGCCCCCCTCAGCCCCTTGTTCATATTCTTCTTCCTTAGCAGTTTGCTCAGGGCCCCATGGTTTAAACAGCAGCTCTTAATCTGAGGAGTTCCATGACCCTTTCATTTGCTGCCCTTAATCTGAGGAGTTCCTTGACCCTTTCGTTTGCTCCTCACTTTCCTGTTTCTTCACGAATACTAAGTAGGTTTGGCACAGGGTCCTCAGGCCCAGCTAGACTGGCCGCTGCACCTAGGCAGGCATGCTGGCCTCGCTGTGGCCAGCTTGTCCCCTGGCTTTTCTGTGGTTTGTCCTTGCCTTTCGCCTTTCAGCTCACATTTCGTTCCTGGGGCCTCTTTCCCGACCACCGTGTTTAGACTGCTTTCCATTCGGAGCTCTTTCCTGAGTGTGGACTTGCACCTATCCAGGTGATCCTCTGATTGTCCCTGTCTGCGCACTCTGGGCTCCAGGCCACAGCGGAGCAGGACTCATTTCCGGTTTTGCTTGTGTTTCATCCCGGCTTTAGCCAGTGCTCAGATTATTCTTTTGTTCCTAGGACCCACAGGATTGGAGTGGAAAGGCGAAGTAGACTAGACTTCATCTACCCCAGCGTTATCTACCTGAGGAAACCATTATCTAAATGGTTAGAGGAGGGGTTGGTGCAGGGCCGTGACGCTGGCAGAGGGCCTAGTCGGTACAAACCCTTACTTCTCTCTGGGCCACTGATCTTTCCACCCCACCAAGCTACTATTCAGTACGGATACTGCAGTAATAGCATCTGCTCTTCCCTCCCCTTCTCTTAAGTCAATCATAAGAGCTGTGGGCGGTATTTAAACTGCTTTTGTGTGTGTTCGATTCAATAACAAACATCAAACCATTGGTGGCCAACAAAAATCGTGTCTTTGAAGAAAGGGATTAATGCCGTTTTAAGGACTCCTATCTCTTATTGTCTCACACAGGCACCTGACAAAGCTGGCCAGCGAACTCCAGGGCAACTCCTTCCCTGAATCGCCGAGGCTGAAGCCCAATCAAGAGAAAAACGATGCAAAAGGCTCACAAACCTCATGTTTCCTCTCTGGAAAGAGCTCACTAGGGAGAGCTGCAGTCTCATGTCTTTCTTAGCAGCAGGCGATCATTTTCTGCTCCGTCAGGTTATCCTTTGATTATCCAAACTGATTGGGAAGGTATCCCTAGGCGGCTTTCTCTAGTTTTCTTTGGTGCCGAATAAAGCAAGGAGCGCCCTCTGGTGGTCAGCGGTGGAAACGTCTCGAGCGGGAGCGATGCAGTCCGTAGATAAGAATCCCTGAGTTCCTGGACTCCCCTCATCTCAAAAGTCGTTAAAACCACCCTAACAAAATGGTTTACACCGCTTTATAACTACCAGATATTTCTGAAGCTATGCTTATTCTTTTACATCCCCTGTTGCCACAGAGCCCTGACATGATGCGGAATGCAGGTGCGCCTTTGTTAATCTGGCGCACAGTGAAGAGGAGAAAGGAGGATCTGAGGGAGCCATGAACGTGGCTTCTGTAGGAGGAATTCTGAGCTCTATTAGATAGCTCTGTGCTTTCTAAATAACCAAGAGGGCAAGGCGAGTCTCCTGAGTGTACTGCTGGGACCAGGGGCCTGGGACTAGGGCAGGTAATGGAATGTTGGTAATTGCTAAGCTTGGGCTATTCGCACACCTATACGGCTTGGAGACGGCCAGAAGGAAGTGGATGACATATTCGTAATATGTATGAGTGTTCAAACTCTCTCACCAAGCAGCCATGTTAAGAAATACAACTGTGCTTGAGGCAGAAGGAGGTCTGAGCTGGTGGATTGGGCTGGTCATCACAGATTGGGCAAGTTGGGCATTTTTAAGAAAGAACACAATGGGATTTCATTTCCATTTCTCAAAATACTGGAACTATCTCTTTTTGCTTAGCCCCTAACCCTTTATTAAAAATTCTGGATTATGCTGTCTTATCAATTCTTATATTTAGTTTTGTGATAATGTCCTAGGCCTTTCAAAAATAATGCAAAAAAAGTTAAAATTTCTTCAAAACCTTTTTGAAAATCAGGTTTGAAGGAGCTAAAACTCAATGATAGTCACTTTCTGACGGCAGTCCAGTCACATGCTCTTGCTCTGTGCACAGATGATCTCTAGTTACACCTGCTCATTCCCATTCTGCTGGGAACACGGCAGAGTTCAAAAGAGGGAGGGATGTTACAACCACATTTAATTTTGAATACAAATCTGTCATGATCTGCAGAAGTGACTTCTTCATGCACAGAGACATTTAGCATCTCTGGCTGGAAGAACACATGTATTTATTTTTCTCTGAAAACACTGAGGTAACTTTAGTCTCTGTGCTTTCTGGTGTCTAGGCAAGCCTGTCTTATTCTTGGTATTTCCCACTGATAGGCTGGTTGGGGACAGTAAATGTGAAGCCATGGGAGTATTTAGGGCTGCTTCATTTAGGGATCACTTGAAAGCAAGTTTTACCTGTATACATCAAAGACGCCAGGTAACTCCATCCGTTAATGCTGAGGATCTCGGTCAGAAACTGGCTGACACAGTGGAGAAAATAGCTCGCGATTCCAGTTTCACAGCAAAAAGAAGAGGGCGAAAAACCCAAAGTAGGCATTTGCTGTTTTCACACCCTTACACTGCATTAATTGATGAGCTTGCGTCTCACACAGCAGAACATAAACATTGCTTGCGTGTTTATTTGCACGTAACACCTCTAAGCATATAGCATCTACACTTTCCTCATATTTACAAATTCAACAGAATATCTACATAGAAAAAGCTTTACTTAAAATTAAACTTGATGCAAGTTATGAGAAACCAATTTATTGGCAAGTGAATTTGAGCATCCCTTCAACCATAGGTTGTCATAGATTTTTATATTGGAGGTAAGTCATTTCATACACACCGTTTATGACTATGGGAGGGTATATGCATTTATTCTTTAGGCTGCAGCTGTAATCCCTTTGACTGCTGGCCTAATTAAGCGCTTGTCAGATTTTGCAGATTCTGGAGTGTGCCTGTTGCAGTTTGCACATACACTGTTGAGTGCTGCAGTTTGGAAGCTCATATAGGTATACTGGAATCTCTGTTCGCATGCTGCTCTGTGTTTCAGTTCTAGAATCATGTGTTTTTCATCCATTTTCAACCTCAATTTTCTTCTTCGATATAGCTTGTTTGGCTAGAAACAACAAAAGACCACAGGCCCATCAAGCTCTCAGGCCGATGACAAAGCTCTCTTTGCTTTGGATATTTATAGGGGAAAGCCCCTTCAAATAAACTTGTTTTTACTTTCCCAGCTTTCCAGCACTTCGGTTCTCACTGCCAATCCTTTTTAAAGTCCCTCCCTCCCAACAGCAGTCGCACAGGATGGAGCTGCTCAGATTGGCCAGTCTAGAGCACAGGCGTCAGGGGACGCTGCGTGTCTGAAGGCACTGCACGAGGCTCGCCCTGCATCTTCTAGACTAAGGTCTGAAATCTAACTTGAGAGTTTTGTCTTCGGTTCTTTCTGTATGGCACACACGCCAGAAGGGATCACAAAATGTCACGTTTATGCCCCCAAACAACTGGACACAGAGAGCGTAAGAAGTGGGACACTGCCACTGTAACCTGGAGGGTTAAGAAGCCTAGGAAGTAACAGGAGCAAAGAAGAGGTGGCAGAGCCTTGGTGAGCATCAGCAGATGTGTCTGTCATAATTAATTCACATAGGAAGTATTTACTGTACACACTGTTCCTAACAGTCTCCCCGAAAGACTAACAACAGCTAGACATAGTCACGAGTTTCACAACAATGTCCACAGAGACATTGGAGCTCTAGAGAACGCTACAGGAACACTCTCCACAATAACAACGGAATTCATATTTAGGGTTCAGCTGAGGATAGTGGCACTAAGTACCTGGCCATGTCGCCATCACATCCGCGGTGTGGCCTCAGTGCGGCATGTTTCATGCAGCTTATGGAGCTGTATCCCGCACAGGGAATGATGGGAGCTGTGGATGATGTTGGATTGTTTTTTAATCAGTTCCAAGGAAATTGAGAAAACTCACTCTGAACAACAAAAAGTATGCACGTTGCACCCCAGTTCACATTAACGTATCGCGTGACTGAGTTGTGTTCTTGCTTTGCTCTCATAATACTCACAGACAGCAGAAAACATCCTTTCTACCCACGTGTCCATAGGCTGAGAGGGACGAGAAGAGCTCAGGAAAGACATTCCAGAGAAATGGGACATTGGCGCAGAGCCTAAAGACTTAAACAAAGGAGTTCATGGCGTTGACAGGTGAAGGGGCCTCTGAGCTCTCATTGCCCTCGGCTGGTTCTTTCTCTTTCTTACCACTGTATTGTCCAATAAAGGAGCCGTCCTCATTGAATTGGCCATTCACCCCCTCGCCATAGTCAACCAGGCTATCGTCACTGTCCTCTTTTTTCACAGTCCTGTCTGAAGGTGTTCGGCTTCCTTTTTTCAAAGGCTTGTGGTCTTCTGCATCGCTGGGAAGAAAAAGAAAAAGAAAACAGAAAACATTTCGGTAAGACTGGCATTGATTGAGGCGAAGCGCCTTGTTTTGACAGATCGTGCATGCAAATTATGAAAAAGCATATGGAGTCCTGAGCTGCTGCGGCCAAATCTAACTGCCAGGTGGACTCCAGAGGCCAGGGCTCTATGCGATGGAGATCAGGCACAGAGATGGTTGGATCATGGTCTGCAGCGGAGAAGATGGCTTTTCGATTGCGCGTGCTAATTGAAATGAGAGATTCCGATGCCTGATTGGAAGGCAATCCAGGAGCAATCACGAGCATTAAAAGGAGGAGGTTCAAGGACAAGAGAAACCCATCACTGTTTCAATTCAGAGGAGCAGGGCAGAGCTCAGGACAGTGGCCAGTTAGTGTGTTAAACTGTAGAACATCTCTGATTCCTTGGATGCAAATGGAGCATGATTTTGGTTACATGTGAAACATGGATTGTTTTTTCCTAAGCCAGGAGGAGAAACAGAATCCTGCAGTTCAAATAATTTTGTTATTGAGTGCAGGCCAGGTTCGTGAACTTCTGTCTTACCTTTCAAAAGACCTAGAAATCCATTAAAAGAAGGCAGAGGAAACAAATGAGAACAGCCTAAGAAGAGAAGCACAATCCTTATATGGATAGGTCACAATATTTTTTTCTGAAGAATTTTTTGGTCAATTGGTAAAGATTTATTAATGTGGAAAGATAAACACTGTACATTAAAAGCACTATACTTGAACCGTAACCAAACATTAAAGGGGGTGAGTGCTTCCAAACTCACAAAAACAAATATGTCTTATCTTCTGATTAACCAGTTTCTCACATCTCCTCTGTGCTATGCACACACTACAGGGTCCAAGGCTTGTACTTTGGCAAAGCATTATGGGAGCCTATTATTATTTTGCTTATTTCTTTGCTGAACCCTTAAGCACAACTTCTGAAAGCAAAAGAGTGTTTAGTGTGTTTAAGAATGTCCACAAACATGGCCACATATGTCATTGAATTTAAGATCATCCACTAATAGGGTCATATACATAGGGACAGTGACTGACTCCTTCACAGGTAACATTTGGGAAAAAATAGCCAAAAAACTGTGTGAAATAGGCTCTTACTTGTCTAAGAGCCCTGATGTACTTGATGTACAAAGGGCTCACTGTAACTTCAGTATTTTAACAAAAACTGGTGCTAAGATCATTGTTAGTAAGACTGATATTTTTTCCTAGTCAAGCTCCAAGATTTAAAGATAAATAAATCTGTCTCCTTTGGCAACACCTTCTTCTAGCAATCTCCTACTTTTCTCTCCAATAAAAATATGTCCAACTTTCATGTGCTATGAAAAATGACCTGTTCAGCTAATACACAAGTACACACTGCCATCTGAACAATCTGCACAACTTGGTGACATCAGAGGTCATTGAGGTGGCCTGTTGAGGGGAGCATTTCAGAGGACATAACACCCACAAAACACAACTTATTATAAAAGCAGTTTACATGACATCTTTGAGATTTAGCTGTGAACTTCTGTACTTTGCTTGAATATCTCTAGTGTGTATGCCCCTAAAGAGTTCAATGACAAGCAGAATTTTGCCACCAGAGTTCCACTTATTACTCTACTTAGTGGAAATAACAGCCCCAGGAATACATTATAGGAAGATGCTCATTATGTCATTTCTTTGATCCTGTCTTCCCTTCATCTAACATTCACTAAGTACCTACTCTAAGACAGATGTCGTTCTGGCTTTGGGGATATAGAAACAAACAACACAGACTATAATGCTGACCTTATAACCAGTGGGGTAAAGTGCAGTTAATAACCAACATGGTAGGGAAAATTCATTATGCCAAATGATCAGTACTGCAGAGAATCTAAAATTGAGTAAAGAGAATGGAAGAGGGGGCGGGGCTGACAGAAGCTATCCAGGGAAGGTCTTGTTCAAAAGCACCATCTGAACAAGGGTCTAAGAGCTAAGTTGGCCATGGATGACTAGAGCAAGATCAACTATGGCAAAAGCATCAAGCAGCACAGATGATCTGTGGCAGGCCAGGCCTGATATGTTCTAGAAACAGCAAGGATCTTGCTGTGGCAAGAATTGAATGAGTAAGTGAGAAAGAGAGTAGTTGGAGGTGGAAGGTGTAGGCCAGGGTTCCATGGACATTGACAAGCCTCTGTTTAGGAGATGGAGGCGCTGGGGGGGGGGGTCCATGTGGGAGAACTGCAGTCTGACCCATATTACTCCAAAAGCATGAACTCTGTCATCCAATGTTGACAGTAGTCTGCCTTGAGAGAAGGGGCTGACAAACTCCTGCAAACTGGAGCCACACCCACTTGTGACTTCTTTACTGTTGATGCTCATGGCTCCCTTTCTGCTACATCAGTAGAATTGCAGGTAAGACTATGTGGGCTGCAAAATCTAGAACATTGGCCAGGGGCTCTTGAAAAGGGAGAGTCTGCAAAGCTCTGCAGTAGAGTCATGAGATTGTTTCCATCACCTGGGAGAGAGATGACTCTAGTTTGGACCAGGGTGGAAGGTTGAAGAAGTTTATACAGAGTGCTCAGCTTGTGGTCGTATTTTGGAAATAAGAGAAAGGAGGACTTCCTGATGGATTGGTTATGGAGCAACAAGGAAGATGATGGCATAAGGATGTCTGGAAGAAACCAGAAGCTTGGCATTACTCCTATTCACTGTGCCGCAGAACATGCTCAGAAAAAGATCCAAAGTTTGACTTGCACTTGTTAAAGCTTGTCCATGTCAGAAGCTCTGTAATAATGTTGTGGGACTTTTTAATGACAATGATATTTAAAACCAACAAAAATGCCACAAAAAAGTCAAGCTATAGGCGGATGCAACTCATGAACTTCGACAAGGAGACCTGAACTTATAACAAGTCAAATGTAGACAACCACTGAAGAGATAAAATAGCATATACAAGTTGGATCAAGTTTAGGAATGCAAGTTTGACTTAGAATGAAAATATAATTTATGAAATTTAACATTTTTACTTTTGTAGAAAGAAAGTAAAACCATTATCATCACAGTAGATTTAAGCAAAAGAATATGACAGAGTTCAACACTCATTCATGAAGAAAACTTTAATACCCTAGAAAAGGAAAGCGTTTCTATTAAGCTTGTTAAGGATGCCTATGTGAAAACTATAGTAAACAGAATCCTTGATGGCCACTGCTGAACTGTTCTGCTTGGAATCATAAATAATGGTAAGGATGGTCTTGTCTCCTCTTCCTTATTTCTCTCTCTCTTCCTTTTACTCATCCTCTCCCTCCTTTATGTTTATGAGCCTAACACACTCAACCTTGCTATGTAGCTGAAGATGACCTTGAACTTCTCATATTCCTGGCCTTGCCGCCCAAGTGCTAGGAATACAGACATGGGCTACGACATTTGGCTGTTTTCAGCACTACTAATGAAAATTACCCAGGAGTATCAAGCAATACAATGAGAAAAAGCAATAACATTTTCACACACCCATCAAGTTGTTGGTAGTTCTCTATATCCATCACTAGATTATAAACTCCCAATGAGGGGCCAAATTCTATTGTGCTCAAGTTTTCTAAGGTCTATAGTACACACTCTAAAAACATCTATTGGGTAAACTTATGTTAAAATTACAATAGAGGAAACCAAGAATATTTCAGATATGCTTTAGAATTCTAACATTAATTTTTTTCATTCCTTCTTAATGTTTTAATAGCAGACAAAGCATTAGCTTGTATTTTTTATTCTTCCATACTGAGAATACATTTTAGGGAGTTCATTCATTTCTTTCCCTGTGGTGCTTGGTTCACATCCATGAAATGTTTACCAAAATAAAAACCAGCAACCATAAATAAGTCTGATAATTACATATGATTTTCTTGCAGCAACCATCCAATTATGATCAAATTACACAACGGTGTTATTGACATACATGCATTCAAACCTTGTGCTGGCACACTTTCAAAGTTCGTCATTATTTTCTTACATCCAGTTCATATTTGTGAGCATGATAAGCTTGAAGTATGTAACAAGTGAAACAGCATGGCCTGTATCAGCCAGACTTTGAGAAAGAGTTAGCAAGCTGGCAACAGGGCTGTGGTCATATGAATAGCAAGATTCCCATAGCAAAATTCTCCATTTGAGCAGCAAATCACACAGCACAGGCATATACAGTTTACAGCCTAGGCTCACTCTTGTTTTTAAAGAGAATGCATCTAAAGAATAAGGAAATACTTACATAGTTGGCTGCACTGTTTCTTTGATTTTTCTATATGCTAGTAAGGATGCAGATCCTACTGTCTGTATAATTAAAGAGACAAACAAAGAAAGCTGCAGGCTTCTGAGAGAGGGTAGCTGCTTAGGGATGGGTGTTGGACTGAGGGTATGGGGATACAGTATATGGAAAAAATCAGATTTGGCCATTATGGGAGTTCCATCCCTCTTTGCACTACAACATTTTCTCTGGTTTGGAGCCAACCAGGTAGAATTGTTCCATCCTCAGACTAGAGAGTGTGTGAAACACAAATGGAATTAATTTACATTTTGGCAATAGTACTAATTGTGTGTCAGCATGAGACTAGCGTTATAGTTCTTTTTCAGAATTCTGGAGACTAAGATTCAATAAAAAAATACAGAGCTTGAAACTTCTAGCAGGTGCAAAGTAGAGAAAGGACCCCAGTGATTTAGGGAAAGGAATAACACTCAAATGTACCATTACAACAAATAATTCTCCATAAATAGTTGGAACCGTTTTCATTAATTATGAAACCAAAGGGAATAAACCTGTGGAAATATCTGAGTGCCTAAGGCCAAGGTCATATCGACAACAACGGTCTGCTGCAATCTGGGAGATGCAATTTCACATGAATGATTCACAAACTTGAAACTTCATTCAAAATCACATCTCCGAGTTGTGCTTTGAGTTGAAGACATCCATCAGAACTTTATCTCCTTTGGCTTCTCCAGGATTAATGTCATTACATGAGTGACAAGGGTTTTTTTCTTCATGTCTATTGGGCTTCTATTCAATAGGCCCAAACGGAAAGTCTCTATATCCTGAGAAACTTTGGCAGAAGCCAAAGATAGCCATCTGAAAACGCTTCACAGACACAGCACACGTATGAACTAATGCTGAGACAAAGAAATGAGAGCTGGTAGATGTAAATCTAGTCATGACTATGAAGATACGAGCTAGACACTTGCTATGTACTGCTCCGAAAACAGAACCATGCTGGAAACTGTCTGCTCATTCATAGAGAGTACAGCACTAAAAAAGAAACCTCTGAAGATGTTTGGATGCTAGAAATTTTGTCTACATGATGATAATTGAGAAGAATATAAATTAGGTATCATAAAGGAATCAGAGGCAATGGCTAAGTTGAAAGAAAAATTAATAGCCTCTTGATTCCAAGCTAGTTCATAAGCCACAACCCTTACTTAAATCAAGGTTTAGTGGTGTTAGCCTAGTCACCCAAAGTCACATTGTCCTGGATCTTGGCTGCACATCAATATAATATCAATTATATGATATTTTGAGGGCTTTGAAATGAGCAGTACATTGCCACATTTGCTTACGCATGATAAGAATATGAATCCACCAGAATGTGAAGAATGCATGACGTACAATGGCTTATTTCTAATTCATGCAAATGTATTTTTTTCTGTATTGAAGATGTAGCTTCATATCAATAAATAAGGGAATGGTGTGCACAGCCTGTATGAGGTCATAGTCACATAAACTTTACAAGGATGTCCTTTAATTAGTGTCAGCTCACCTGTGCTTGGGAGAAACAGGTAGAAAAGTGAGTTACACCCGCGAGGATTTTGCTCTTACAGAGTGCGACCCCTTGCCGAGGGCTATGCACACCGGGGGCTGCTCTTCTGCACTATGGAAAACTGGCCATAGTGGGCGGGTCCTGTCTTAGGTTTGCAAACTCTTCCGGTTCCAGACCCAATACCTGGCATCACCATAACCCTTACAAGACATTGTTATGGTGTTTTGAACTACAGAAATTGTGAGAGCTTTGAGAAATATCGGCTCTTTCTGTTGAGAAGGGGAGCGGTGTAGGTGCTGAGACACTGGAGGCCCAACAAGCTCACACCTGCATGGACTGCGATGAAAACTCACACTGAAATACATGGATTTTCTGAATCCACTTTACATTTCCTGTGTTGGCATTGGCTGTGGTCCCCTTATGAACAATAATGACAAGGGAATACCAAAAAATGAGATACAGAGGCAGGTAGATAGATGCAAATATCTATCTACAAAGGTGCCTTGGATATCACAATAGTGAATCTTTTATTTCACCTAAAAGTATTTTCTTCTATAAAAATAGCCACAATATGAGCTTCATGTATATTTAGAAGATTATATTTTATGTTATCAAAAACTAAGTTATAAAGGATATTCCATAAGTAGAGTTATTTGAGGGCATTAAATACATGATAAAACTTACTCTGATTTTAGTGATGTTCTAAAGTAATCATTCCTCTCTGTGAAAGACATGAAGTGTCAAGGCAAGAATAGTTTTGTGTAAAGGGAATTAAAAGAAGGTAGACAGGTTGTGCTAGATGCTTTTCTTAATATGGAGTTAAATTAAGATTGCAGAATTGGCATTCATTGAGTTAATGTTCGCCATGAATGGCTGTGACAATTCTTAATAATTAACAGCTTCAAAATAGCCTATTTTATGGACTAAAGGTCAGGGGGATGGGTCTTATTAAAGAAAACGCTTTTATTAATCTGAGATTAAAAAGTCTTGGGGCTGGGCATGTAGTTCAGAAGTAGAGCACTTGCCTAGTCTGTGCAAAGCTCTGGACTTGGTCCTCAGCACACACATTTACATCCACTTTCTCCTCTCCCTTGAAGCACCTACAAGACTGAGGTAGTGGGGTTGTGAGTCTGGAGCCAGCCTGGCCTATGTACTGAATCCCAGGCTTGCCTGAACTACATAATGAGATTCGGTCTCAAAACTAAAGTGAAACAGAAGCAGAGGGCAGTCCCGCTAACGCTGGTTTTATAAATGCATGTTTTCCTCACACTGTAAGCTGTGCAGGATTCTCCGTGTTCTCACTGCAACACAGTGACAATCCTAGACTGAATAGCACAGCTCGTGTCTCTGGAAAAGATAATATTCTGATCCTAAACATATGACGACAATGGAAGTATTTTTTTACAAGGATACCTATGTTTTAATGACAAGCTTTTAGTCACAATATTTTAATCAAGAAGGAGGATATATTGATATGGACTTTGTTCTAAATTAATAACTGTCAGGCAGGGCCCGCTAGTCATTCAAGTCTGCTCTCAGAACTCAGCGAGTGTCTGAGGGTAGTGCCTAGGGGGAGGGAAAGCAGGGCCAGAAGGAGCAAGGGCTCACCTGTACTCTCCAAATGTCCCATCATCTTCCTTCATGGGCTGGATTTCAGGGTCTGCATGAGCATCCTCCTTCTCTTTAACTGAAAAGTTTGAAGGACAGCATTACCCATTGATCCTAAACTTCCTTGTTTAGTATTTGCAGGGGCGGGCTGAGATGTAGAGGAAGGATAATCTCTACATACGTAGATACCATGCAGACATGTTTCTGATGTGGCCTTGAGTAGGCTTTGATATTCACTAGATCAATGTACACATCAAGATACTTCAGTTTTTTTCCCCAATGAAGAAATGATTTTTAAGTTTCTCAAGTTTCTTCTATATTTTCCAGCCTATTTATGAGCATATTGATGGTAACAAACATTTTTGTAAACATGCTCTTATGTAGTATTTTAAAAAAAAATAATGTTTTTAATCAGAGGATGAAATGGTCAAGTCAAGAAGACAGGAATTCATCAATCTTGCAGGGACCATAATGCAATGTCACACCAGTTCTTGTATTCTGAAAATTGTACACGCTGTCCCCTTCTTCTCCTGTAAAGTGATGTTAGGTCCTACTTCAGTATTTATAACCTTTTGGGTCCTATAGAAACAGGCTTCATTGGAGAACTAACTGACATATTTCTTCATGCACCCTAGGACCCATGATAGTCTCCACAATATAAAGAGGGGTCAAAATGGTTTGACGAAGAAATTCAACGTATGGCTCTAAGAAGATACGCTGTGCCCTTTCCTGTCTCCATTATTCTTTTCAGTTTAGCAGATAAATCAGCAGCACTAGAAAGCATTTTGAATCCTTCTTACCTGGATATTTACCACCCTTGTTTCTTCTGACGAAGCAAACGATCAGCAAAATTAAGATGAGGAGGGCGACGGCACACATTAGACCTATGAACCAGCCCTGGGTCGCAATATCCACTTGCCGGCTTGCCATCGCTGCAAAACAAACCAATGGCAGGAGTAGGAATGGGTTAATGCCAGGGTCAGTTCCATGCTGGTCTCTTCATTAAAAAACAATTGCCACAGTATATGAGCCTTTATGTACTTTTCACAGGATTCCAAATTGGAATCTGTCAATCATCGTAGAGAAATGACAAACTTAACTTTAAAAAGCCTTCATTATGCAAACATTGAACTAGAGAAATCCCGATGTTAATAAGATTAAATGCTACCGCACCCTGATAAACACTAGATTCACACTACTGCAGCTACACACTGCCAATAGAACTGCATTCTCAAACCAATTAAAATCTATTATTTGGGAGTGTAAAGTGGATATGATGTATGAAAGGAATATAAAATTGAATTTTAAACAAAAGAGAATGCATACATCTAATGGAGTATTTTCTCTTCAGAAGAAACTACCTTGGAAGACTAAAATATCAGTGAAAGATTGAAGTTCTTTTTTCATTGTTTAGAAATCTCAAAAATACAAAGGGGGGGGGGGAGAGAAAAGAAAAGAAAATGGCCCATGCAAGAAAGCCACTGATGAACACCAGAACTGTTATTTTACACAACACCTCCATTTCTGAATGGAAATCCTGAGAATATTAAATCTATTCTCAAAGTATCAGTAATTGTTATTGTCTGGGCTCTATTATCCAAAGAACCTCAAAATATATTTGATCAACAGAACCATTATTGGAATAAATGAACAGTTTGAAGAGAAAATACTCATTTACATGCATCCAATTCTTTACGTCTCCATCTATTCTGTCTGAGTAAATGACGTGAAACTTTTTTATTCAGCTACTCATAGTATGCAAAGCCCATAAGAATGGTTCGGGTATTATGAAAAATACCAAAGTGCTGTATCAGTGGCTACTCAGACACACCCACGAAGATGGGTTTAAATGTTTGCATGAACCCTTTATTAAAGACCTTTGCTTTTTCTTTTTAAACATACACGACATAAAAGGTTTTATTCTTCTGCATCCATACATATAGTGTGCCTTTAATCTGAGTTTCTTCTGAAAAAGTTTCACCATTGGGTTAGATGTGCATGGTCTCTGGATGCAGAAATAATCACAACCCAGGTTTCCCATAGGCACCGAAAGTAGCATCGCATTGTGTCATTTTTGCCACAGGCGGGGGGGGGGGGGAGGGGTGTGGGAGGGGGATGGTTGAAATCAAGTGTGAAATGAAATGTAAAACAATGTCTGGAGATATGTTTAAGAGATACGATCGAAATGGAAATATATTATTTGGAACATAAACTGAAGGCCAAAAGCCCCTCTCTGTCTCATTATTCAGAGGATTTTTTGAGCTGTACTGTAACCAGGCACATGTAGAACTTGAGGACAAACAGCTCTGGCTTTCATCCACATGTCACAGTGGTGGCAGTAGTGATGATGACATCAGTGGTGGTGGTAGTGATGATGGTGGTGGTGATGGCAGTGGTCTTGCTGATGATGATGTCAGTGGTGGTAATGATAATGTCAGTGGTGATGATGGTGGTGGTGGTGGTGATGGCAGTGGTCTTGCTGATGATGATGTCAGTGGTGGTAGTGATGATGTCAGTGGTGGTGATGATGGTGGTGGCTGTGGGGATGATGATAACAAGAGCTAACAACTTGGACCACTCTTCTGTGCTAAGAACTGTACTGAAGGCAGGATGGATCTCTTTTAATCCTCACAAAAGTCCTCTGAGATGGGCATTATGATAATCCCAAAGCGAGAGAGGGTGAGAACATGAGATGCCCCAAGAATTGGAAGGGACCTAATGTCTGTCTGTCCTGTCTATCTTCAGTTAGTGAGCATGCTACTAAGATTTTTTAACTGTCCTGATATAATGCATTCCTGAAAACATGTCCAGACACCAAATCCAGAAATGTCTGAATATATAATGAACTGCTTTAGAATAATCCATTTCAGAACAGGTAAATTATTTGAAAAATTCATTAAATTCTCTTTGGAAAAATAGTCTTGGCAATTTGTACAAGATCTCTGCACACTTTTATTCAAAACTGAGTCCCAAACCACATGACAAAAATTATGCTAATCATTGGAGTACTTGATTATGGGATGCTTAATGAATTATGGCATTGTTATAAATAGTTTCAGCATTTATATCTTACATTAACTCAAATAAGACTGGTGGAATAAAGATGTGAGATGCTCAAGAGTTAGCGCTGACACTGCCTTCCACAAATGGAGGCTTTCACTTCCCAGCAGCTACTCCTAAGTAGCTGTGCAAAACTGGCTGCTCCCTGGATAGCTGGCCAAAGATTTTCATGTTAACTTTGAATTTTTGCCTTTATATTAAAGAAAAGAGTGCTTGGCATTTCTCCAATCTATTACTTAAGACTAGCCAATCATAACAAGTGAGCAGGTGTATACATTCATACATACATTCATTCATACATACATACATACACACACACATAGACAGAAACAGACAGACACAGGTGAAACCTAGGGCATTTTCCTTCTTGGAAAAAGGGGTTTGACTGTGAAGTAACTCTCATAGGCCCAAGTGTTTGAACATGTGGTCCCCAGCTGCTGTTGCTCTTTTGGGAGGTTTTCAAATCTTTGGGAGGTAAAATTTTATGAAGGAAGTGTGGGTCAGCAAAGAGAGGTCTTGGAGTTTTATTGCCTCGTCCCCCAATCCTAACTGCCCGCTCTGGTCTGCCAAGCTGTGAGCAAGCAGCCTCAGGCCCTGTTGCAATAGCCACTTGCTACTCCCCTCACCATGCTGTCACCACCTTGATAAACTGGACTCTTAACCACTGACCAAAATAAATCCTTCCTTCCTAAGTTATATCCTGTCAGGTCACAGCAAAGGAAAAGGCCACTGACACAGGTGGGTATTAGTTATAAAGGGAAAGTAGATTTTCTTTTCATCTGGAATTCTATAGTTAAAACATATGCTTGAATTATTGGCAAGGTGATAATTAAACTAACACATATAAGGAGTATGCAAATACAAAATAAGGCAGAGAAGTGAGGAGGCTTGCCTTGATGCCTAGAAGTTTCAGAATAGTTTGCTGTTCTTATTTTGCTTGGTGTGATATGGATAGCCTGTGCTGCAAGGTGGGATATCTCTGAGAAAAGTGTTCTTTGGTCCTCCAAATCATAGAGTGAGATATATGATTACTATTTATGAAGAATTCGCAAAGCATGGAAATGTTCTGTCCAGTTAAAACAGTCAGAAATGGAAAGAATGAACTTGAAAAAAGCCTGAAGAATCAACAGAAAAGAGTTGGGCCCAAGAACGGATCTGTCTTAAATCCCTGATGATGGAAGAGAGGGGCTCCACAACTGAGGGGTGACATATAAGGAGGCCAGAAGGGCAGTGGTGAGGAGAGATGGGGCAGGAATAGAGCAGAGCACCGGTCTCCCCATGGTCCTGCTGCCTTCTGTCTCAGTGTGTGCTGCCTGGCACGGGCAGTGGTATCCTAGTCACAGACTTCAAAGGTGGAGATAATACCATGTCGTGCCTCATCCTAATATTATCAGTGGCTTACAGTAATGTCCCATGTCCCTCTTGTTCCACTCATTCATCTTGAATAAAACTAGCACTTGCCACTGGGATGGTAAACATCTCCCAATGAGGAAAATATTTTTTTTAAAGGAGACATCTTTGGTTTTGCAAAACGACAAACATGATGTGAGCTAATTTTGGAAGCGAATTCAATTAATCTGTAATTTGGGGGGACATGCAGGCCTTAGAGGCTAAGAAAAGCACAATAAGGAAGTATGAAGGCTCATTGAAGCCACTGTTTCTGAGACAACCTGGTCCTTTAGAGGCATGCTTCTGCAACTTTGTACAGTGGCTGTGACTGGGGCCTCTCTCTGGGACTGGAAGGTCAGACTCTCGTCCCGGCTACTGTACTGCAGCTGTCACTGAAGACTGGACATGGTGCAAGTGGGCAGTCACCGTCCTCACTTTAGAGCAGGAATGGAACGAGAAAAGCACTTGCGTGTCTGACCAGGCTGACTAAATTCTGTATTTTATTCCTAGTCTAGCTTCTTGTATTCTGAAATTAATAGTCACCAGTAACAACAAGCAAAGTCTTGCAGAGCCGAGTTATTCAGAAGCCCCCTTTCAGAATTAATTCCTTTCCTAAACTATGTATGTGAATGGATAGGAAATAGAAGGAAGCGAATAACGGGAATTTTCTTAAAACATGCTGACTTTAGCGGATGTATCTTTAGAAAGACTTATTTGGTAAATTATTTAGTACTAACTTTGGTTCCTTTCTCTTTTAAAAACTTTCCTGGGTGAGTATTTTTAAATGATAAGAAATTACTTTAAAAACCATGCTCTGTTAATTCAACTAGACACTCCATCTTGTCTTTGGTTCCTACAGGTGTAGGTATGTAACATCTCCTCAAGAATGGGTGACATGACTCAGCAGGAGATGGATGTATGAACCATAGGATGAACACACACCAAACGGTTCCTGCTTCAATCTGAGGAAGCAGAGATTATTTTCTATACTGGCAGTAAATATTTAAATAATAAATATTATTTAAATATATAAATAAATAATAAATATTATTTTATTTACATTTTATGATCTTTTTAAAACTTCGCTTTTATCCTAGCAAACTCTGAATAGTATTAACAAAACTAAAACACATATAAACAGGCAACTTTTGCAATAAAATACAATATCAGATTCATAGAATTTCTTTTGCATAAACTTAATAACACTGTATTGATCATCTAACCACGTTGGAGGGTTCTGCTGGGTTATAATCCATTGTGATATAAAGAATTTTTACTCTCTTAGATATAATTCCAACCTAAAAAGTATTTCAAACATTAATGTCAATTTAATTCAGGGAAATTTTAAATATGGAAATTATTAAAAATTGAATTATCTACATAATGTAAGTGAAAATTACACTTCAGTCTTTTAAATGGTTTTGGTCAAGAAGGTAGTTGAAAAGGGATCTTCCCAATTTTGTAATTAATTTAATGAAAGAAGCCAAACATAATTAAAATGCAAATTCCCAACCCAACAGGGCCCCACACATGAGATCCATAGCCCTGCGAGCTCCACCCGCACCAGCCTCTGACTAGAGTGTCTGTTGTCTTCTACTCCTGAACATGAGCCAGAACTGGGGTGGTGTGTGCCTCACCTGGGCCTGTCTCAAACACATCCTCTGAACTCACAAAACCAGAGTCCCCCTCAGCACCAACTCGCACTTTGTATGCTGTTCCTGGCATGAGACCCTTTAACCCAAAGAAGCTTCGAGAACCATTTACAAGTTCCTTTCTCCATTCTTCTTTGCCTATGGAAATTTTGCAAAAACAAAAACAAACAAACAAAAACAAATTTGAACATTTCAAGGACCAAAAGTTACTTAATTCTTCAGGAAAGGAAAATTGTCTCTTAAGTAAAGATTAAAACCCCTAGTGTGAGTAAATGTATCATTTTAGATTATTAAAGATCTAATTGTGTCAAATAAATCACTTAAAATGTTTATAAAGATTCGTAAGAATAATCTTTTGGTAAATTTAAATGCCTTGATATCCAAGTTACAGATTCAACATTTCCCAAGTATTGATTTTTTCCGAAGGGATGGTTGTTTGCAAAAACATATATTTGCCCGATAAAGGCCTGAACAAGAAGCTGAATGGTGTCGAACATTTTGTCAGATGTTTATGTAAGCATTCATTGGCCGTTCAGCCTGTGACATGCAGAGCCCACTGCACTGAGAGAGGGGTGGGTTCTCATGAGTCACTGGAATCTCAGCCCGCCTGCACCTTCCAGGAAACGTGGCTATATGCAAACAGAGCTGACTCGGGAATACATAAAACAGCAAGACAAAACAGATGCGTCTACAGTTTTAATTTTTTTCCATTTACTCTAAAATTTGGTTGGGTTAATTTGGGTAAAACGAATTCTTTCCTTTCAGTTTGATTTCTACTGCTAGAAATTTCAGATTGAAAAAAAAAAGTTGTCTTATGTGTACTTAAATGTTATTAGTTTTGTCTCCATGTTATTTTTACAGAACCAATGTAAAGATCTCTGACATGAAAAATAACATGCAGTGAGCTTCTGACCCTATTAGTAACAGAGTATTCGTATTTATATATGAAATAGAGGCTTGCAGTTCACTATGACTTTATTCTAAGGATGCTGATTCTCTTGGTAGGATCAAGTTATTTTTCAATGTGGCCCATGGTAAATCCTAAACATTATTCTTAGTCTCCTAAAATGTGTCCCCCAAATTGAAAGCAGGGTAATAAATCATGTCTTACTGCCTGCTACACCATATTCAACATAAAACTTCACATGCTCTGGTCCCTCATATTCCCAACTGATATTGGCATACGTCTCAGCGGCTGCGGCAGAGAGATTGCTGATCCTGGGGTTTACTGCTCGAACTAAATACACAACAGAAAACAAAACAAACAAAACACACAAACAATCATATTGCAGCACCATACACACTGACTGAAAGATCAAATAATCGGAAGTTGTGCAAATAAAATATTAGAATTTATTATAAAAAATAATTTAGAGTTCATGCATCTTCACTTTTTGTTATAGAAAGATTCTCTCAGTTACTAAAATAGTATAATAACCATAAATAATGGCATATGCTATTAAAATTATGAATTCTAGTACATGGTTTCTAAGTAATGCAAACTGCTTCGCATTAGATCCGGTCCCAGTAAATATAACTGTCTTCATTTACTGATGGATATTGGGGGTTAATGAAGAGTTCTGAGCACAGAATTCATTAGAGTGTTTAGAGATATCCAGGTACCATCAGGCTACTTTTACATTTTATTTAGCTTCTCAGTGAAGGTCTCCAAAGTATGTGTGTTGGGAGGAGAGAGGATATTCTCTAGAGTAGTGACTTCTGACCTGTCTTGAGTCACAGACTGAGAATCTGAGGAGCTGAGAAACCCATGTGTTAGGGGATAGTGAATAGTGAGGGCACGCAGGAAGAACAAGGACAAAGGGGGTGGCCAACTATGCTCTGCTGGAGGCTGAGAAGCAATAGAAGGAGCGGGAACTAGCTGACCTACTACATCCCAGAGAGTGAGTCTTGCCTGGTGTTGGTTACACAGCATTTCCTAAAGAGCATATAACAGAGGGAACGGTTTCTAAAACTTCAAATTAAAGGAGCTGCATGATGCTCCCATTTGCTTACAATGGAGTAAAAAACACACGTGAAGTAAGTAGAAGTGTTGAGTATCTCCAGGCTAATTCTGGCAGGCCACCTGAATAGCCTCAACTAAAAGTTAGAACTACAGAAGCTAAAATGATCAGATGCCTTTGCCACCCCAGAGAATTTATATGGGCTATGAAATCAGAGAGCACTGAGAGGTTTCATCAGACTCTAAAGTTAAATTCACAAATGTGATATAATTTAGAAGATCTGTGTGAAGTGCTGTGTAAAGGAGTGGCATTTCCTGGGATCAAAATGCAGTCTGTGGGGAGGAATTTGGGCTACAGAGGGATGGGAGAGAAGTGTGTATTGCATACATGTATGGTATTGTCTAAGAACAAATGAAATTAATAGGAATAAAAAAATTGAAAGGCATACTAAAGAAGTTAAATAACACACTTGGCCTGTGAAATATAACTGAATCACAATTCATATTTTGTGGTAAGCAAAAGGAATAGCAGAGGGCAAAGTGATTTCTGAATTACAAAGAAACAATTTTAGTTTTCCCAGATTTCTTCTTAAGTAGACAACAACAAGAAAATAATCAAGAGAGGGAGTTACATAGGCCTGTGTGTAAACTATCACCAGCCAGAGCCTAGTACACACCAATCAATTTCTTATAAAAAATAATCTGGAATCTGGGGCTGGGACTCAGCGGGGAGGGTGTTTTCCGATGTGCACGATGCTCTAGGTGTGGCCCCAGCAGGGCATCAAAGCAGGTGTGGCGGCACACTCCTGCCATCCAGAGCTTAGAGGTCAGGAGCCCAAGGTCGTCCTCAGAGACACAGGAAGCTCTAGGCCACTCTAGGATACAAGGCTAGCTTAGGATACAAGAAATCATGTCTCAAAAAAATGATTATGACATTACAGAAATAAAGAATTTAGTCTTGAATAATAGAAGTTTTCAGAAAGCAGAACCATAGCAAAATAATTTTAAACAAAGGGTATCTACATTGTTAAAGCTTAATTTAAAAAAATTTGTGTGTGTGTGTGTGTGTGTGTGTGTGCGCGCGCGCTCAGGTATGCACACAACATGGCACATGTTCAGAGGTCAGAGAACAAGTTGTGGAAATTGGTTCTCTCCACCATGTAAGCTCTGAGAATTGAACTCAGGTCATCAGCTTGGTGGTAGGCGCCTTTGGCTGATGAGTCATCTAGGCAGCTCGAAAACAGTGGTGTCTATGAATATTCATTCATAGCATTCAGAACTTCAGTAGCACAGAACTATTATGCCAGCACCAGAAAAGTGGAGGCTGGAGGATCAGAGATAAAGGTCAATTTCATCTATATGATGAGATTGGGTGGGATGCATGAGACTATCTCTAAAAATAAATATTCATTTCTGTTTCCTTCCTCACATTTCTTCTCTGGATTGTTTTGACATTTAAATTTTTATTCCCAGCTTTCCTGGAATTAAATTAGCGTCCTGAAGATGTTTCAGTCCCCCAGTGCTCACTGAAGCACTCATTGTGAATCAAGACAGGGAAACGAATGACAGAGGGGCAGGTAATGGTGACTGGCATATAATGAAGGAATATTATGCAGTCTTACAAAAGAAGAAAGTCCTATCTGCTGCATAGCAAATCAAAGGTCATTATGCTATATGAAATAAACCAAATGCAGAAAGAAAAATTCCTAATTATATATGGAATCTAAACCAGTCAAACAAAAATAGTGCAGAAAGGTAACTGCTAGAAGCTGGAGAGAGGTGGGAAAATTGGAAGATGGTAATCAAAGGGTATGAACTCCCAATTTTAAGACAGATATATTTTGGCAGTACCCAGAAGCCAGAAGTTGAAAGACCGGCCTGTAGGCTGCACCACCACTGCCACCACACCACTGGATTATGTTCCCCCAAGACCCACTCTACTGCCCAACCCCACCCACCTCATCATCAGCCTGTGGTCAACTCTGCCCTGCAGCTCTAGAAGACTCCACAGGCACAGGTACAACTCACACCATTTGGGAGAACAGATGCAAAATCTCCAGTGTAAGAATACATTCAGCAACAGAACATGCAACCCAAGAAAGTTCGCTGCACCCACAAAAACACAGGCAATAGATAACATCACACCAGCAAAACACCAAGAAGGAAAAACACACACACTACCACCACCACCAAAACCAAAACAATAACAGGAATTAAGAATCACTGGTCATTAACATCTCTTAATATCAATGGACTAAATTCACTACTAAAAATACACAAGCTAACAGAATGGATCTGAAAACAGTATTCATTCTTCTGCAGCATACAAGAAATACACCTCAACTTCAAGGACAGAGTAAAGGATTCAGAAAAAAAATTTCTAATCAAATGGACCTAAGAAGCAAGTCAGTGTAACTTTGTTAATATCTAACAAAATAGACTGCAAACTAAAATTAATCAAAAGAGTTAGAGAAGGATATTTCATATTCATCAAAGGACAAATGCATCAAGATGAACTCTCAATTCTGATCAGCTATGCACCAAATACAAGGGTACCCACACTTATAAAAGAAACATTACTAAAGTTTAAATCACATATCAAACCTCATATTAATAGTGGGAGACTTCAATGCCCCACTCACACCAATGTTTAGTTTCCAGACAGAAACTAAACAAAAAAATAAGGGAACTAACAGATGTTATGGACTTAGATATTTACAGAATAATTTACCCAAACACAAAACAATAGACCTCTTTCTCAGAACCTTATGGAACCTTCTCTAAAACTGACCACATACTGGGTCACAAAGCAAATCTCAACAAATACAAAAAAAATGGAATAACACCCTGTATCTTATCCAATCATCATAGATTGAAGTTGGAGTTCAACAACAACACAAACCACATAAAGCCTAGAAACTCATGGAAACTAAATAACTCTCAACTGAATTACCACTGGGTCAAAGAAAAAAATAAAGAAATTAAAGTCTTCCTAGAATTTAATGAAAATGAATGCATAACATACCCAAACTTATGGGACACCATGAAATCAATGCTAAGAGGAAAATACACAGTACTAAGTGTCTACATAAAGAATTTGGAGAAATCTCACACTAGCAACTTAACAGCACAACTGAAAGCTCTAGAATAAAAAAGAAAACACACACAAGAGGAGTAGATGGCAAGAAATAACCAAACTCAGGGTTGAAATCAATAAAACAGAAACAAAGAGAACAGTGCAAAGAATCAATGAAACAAAGAGTTGGCTCTTTGAGGAAATCAACAAGGTAGACAAATCCCTATACAAACCAACAGAAAGGAAGAGAGGGAATACCTGAATTAACAAAATCTGAAACCAAAAGGGGATATAACAACAGATACTGCGAAAATTAAGAGACTTACTGAATCATATTTCAAAAACATGTACTAAACAGAATTGGGAAACCTAAAAGAAATGGACAATTTCTTCATAGGTACCACATACCAAAGTTAAATCAAGACCAGATAAACAATTTCAATAGAGCTAAGGAAATAGAAACAGTCATTAAAAGTTTCCCCACAAAAATAATAATAATAAAACTTAGAATTAGATGATCTCAGCACAGAATTCTACCAGAATTTCAAGAAGATCTAATACCAATACCACTCAAATTGTTCCACACAATAGAAACAGAACAAACAATGCCAAATTCTTCTTATGAGACTACAGTTGCCTTGATATCTAAACCACACAAAGATGCAACAAATAAAGAGGATTACAGGCTATTTTCTCTCATAATCATTGATGCAAAAATACTAAATCAGACAAGGGAGTGGATCAGAATAAGCTCCTGAAGATCCTCAATATTCTCTGCTGATTTAATCATACTGAGGAAATAAAAGGAAAACTCTAAGCATGTGCAAATCCCTGGGGTCAGTCTCTATTATCACTTGAGAAGTGATCATTTGGCCACTTTAATTCATCATTGTTAGACTAAAAAAAAATACTTTGGAAGAAAAATTCAAAGTTACAAATTGAATTTAAATATCACTACGGTAAAATATCATTTTATATAGACAGCATTAATATTGCACTATTAAAATACTGAAAATGACATAAGGTTCATCATTTTTCTTATCTAAATATTATTCCTTTTATTATCTGATACCCATTAGATTTCACACTGAGGACTTAATTTGCTTTTGTTTAATTGTTAATTCGACTTTTGGGTTTTTTCTTATATTCCTTGTCCACAGTTGAATTTATTACAACCAAATGAAAAACAAAACTATTAATAAAGATGTATTTAGTTTGAGTTTCTTTTTAAAAAGAATTCATAAATATGACCAGTGGGGAGCTCAGACTTGCTTCACTGTCAGCCCCAAGGAAGCACAAGTTCTTGGCTGGCATTGGCCATGGCCACAGGGACATGCTTGTCACAGAGGAGAGGCAGTCGGGCTTTCCGAGGGAGTCTTGAGTTAAAGCGACATAGCCTAATTTCCCATAAAACTACCCATCGTTTTAGTTGATAATTATCCACGAAGAGAGATGTGCCTATAAAACAGAGTGACTCTAAAATCCACCTTATATACATTTTGTAATTCACCAAGGTTTTGAATATAAGCAGATTTTATAATAAAAATTAAGCATAAGTCTAAACTCACAATAGTGGACACACTTAAGACAAGACCCCCTGGTTCTCTTGTTCTTTTCCTTCACTGCTATGCACACTCGTCCAGTCTATTACAGCCCAAGGCAAGTCCTGGCTGTGGCTACTTCTCTGCTTCACTTGGAAACAGCTCAGGGAGGCAGGAACATAGCTGTCCCTAAAAGCCGACCCTGGTGGACCAATAGCCAGGGATCAAAGATGGCGGTGGGTGCTGTGGTACTGCCACAGGTGGAAGATAACATCACAAGTGATCAAACACCATTCTCCCAGCAAGTCTTGGGATACAGAGAGCTGTCGGAACTAAGGAGGAAGGGATGCCACCCACTGGAGAGCACTGGTTAGAGCTCAGGAAGGGAGACTTGAGCAGTGGAGGAGACAGGGTGGAGGGAGACTTGAGTAGTGGAGGAGACAGGGTGGAGGGAGACAGTTGTGCACACCATGCAGGCCGACTCAGTCACTCGTAGAGACTCAGTCTCGGATCAGCTCTCGACACTGCTAAGTCAAAGCTTGGGAGGACAGCGTGTTGTGATGCTATTGAGGGTGTGTGTGAACACAGTGTTGTCTAGGAGTGCGGCCAGGTCAGATGGCCATAGGAAACCCAGCTGGTCTGTGTCTGTCATCCAGTACTAGAATTCCTGACATGTGGCGTGGTTATGTGGATCTGTGACAAGTTCGCAGTTTTTGTCCCAATTCTAAGCAAAATCATATTAATACAATTTAAGATCAGGATTTGCACCAGGGATAAGTCTTGAGAAAAGAATTTGGGGAGAATTAAACATATGACTTTCTATTATAAAACCATGTAGAAATGAATTTCAAAGCCATGATCAGCTCAGATCCTCTCCTTTGGGTGGTTCTGAGCATATTTCATTTTCTCATTTTTACCCATGCTGCAGTTCCCTACATTTTAACATTGCAAAGTGCACACAGGTAGAAAGTCATGCAGATGAATTATTTTACCTTTGCCTGCACCTACATCAGGTGGAGGAATACCAGCTTAATGAAGGGAAACAGAAACAGGACACTATATAGTTAGATGTAACACATCCAGGAGCATCTACAGCCATATAAAAAGCACTTATTAAAATTCTAAGGCATGCAAGCGGAATGAAGCCTGTTATAAAAGGCACAGGGACAAAAAAAATGCATTGCTGTCCCCACACTTACCCAATATCCGGTATAAACATTACTTACAGTGCATTATTCTAAGACAGCTTAGGACGTTTGACCCATTTTTAGATATGAAATTTTAATTTCATATGCTATATAGAAGCTATAGAGGACACCCAACAAGATGATCTAGTCCTTAAGCAACTTCACAATTTGGAGACATGCAAAACCAGAAAATATTTTATAATACTTAAATACTTTTAGGATTTATTTTATTTTACATGTGTGAATGTTTTGCCTGCATATGTGTGAGCACTTGATGCGTGCCTGGCTCCCAACCCAGGCCAGAAGAGGGCAGCAGAACGGGATTTACTGATGGTTGTGGGCTCTCATGTGAGTGCTGGGAACTGAACCTCTGTAAGACAAAAAGTGCTCTTAACCCCTGGGCTACCTCCTTAGCCTCGCTTTATACTATTCTTGATCCTTTTAATTAAACCAAAACATTATGAATCACTTTTGAAAATATTCGATTTAATGAGAAATTTTTTGCTTTCTCTACAGATGACATACCAGAATCCATTTCTTTGTTAAGCATAAAATAAGTACACTACTTTTTTGTCTTACATTTATTGCTAGAAATTTTTAATCAATATGCACATAAGCAAATTATTTCCAGTGAATCAGAAGTAGAACCAAAATTATGTATACGCATATATGGATGTATAGGTAAAAAAACGTTACATTGAACTTAGCACTAAGTGTGATGAATTATTAATTTTTATTTCTTATTCCTGCTTCAATATGTTTAAAAGACGTATTTATTTCTTTGTATGTGTGTCTATCTGCATGAGCTTATGTGCACTATCTGCACATAAGCCAGGTACCTGTGGAGGCTAGAAGAGAACATCAGATGCGGAACTGGTGTGACAGGCAGTTGTGAGCCGCCCTGTGGGAAGTAGGAACTGAACCCGGGTTCTCTGCAAGAGCAGTTAAGTGCTCTTAACCACTGAGCCATCTCTTCAGCCCCCTGCACCAATATGTTAACATAAATTAAAAGTTTCATACAGGCTTGAAAAGGAAATAACCAAATAGCTGAACCAAATAACTGATTTCCCCCATATGCTGGGATGGGAAATTACAATTAAATATGTTATTAGGTAAGATGGAGAGTCCATGGCACACAAAAAAAGAGAAGGAATAAATTCACAATGCTTTTTAATTCCTTGACATTTATAATTATATAGATTTTATACATACCCATCTTACCTTCATCCACAGTCGTTATTGCTTCCTCTGTAATCTGACTGCCTGATCCCACCGATGTTTGTGCATAGAAATAAAACTTGTACCGAGTGCTGAAATTTAAATTTTTTAAAGTCCAGCGTGTCTTGTTGGCAGGAATTTTTAAATCTACCAGGGGGCCAAGTTCATGTGTGCTGTTAACTGCCAATGAAAAGTGACAAGTACATCCCCTATTAGTTTTCCTAGGAATACTACTGTAAGTCATTGTTTCAGAAAAGAAAATATAACATTTCCAGTTGACACGCCTTTTACACTCCTTTTCATGCTTTGGATAACATACTAATAGCTATTTAAAGTGTAAAATGTAACCTGGAGAATAATAGGAAGAAGTGGAAATTTTTTCCTTTGGCTTACAAACTAGGATTATGATACCAGTTTTAATTCTGTCTTTGCTGGTGGACTTCTATCTTTTTAATAATTCCAGATACTTCTCTTGGCATCTTATGGCCAAGGAACTTCCTCTTCATTTTCGGCTGCCAGATAATGTTCTATCCTAATGACGGACCCTCCCTTCAGCCCTACACTTAGCAGTCTGTATTATCCTAATGAGACCTGAATTTCAACAGCATATATGTTACCTTTCTACACAGGTATACTCTGAACCTCTTTCCGGAACAGTACTCTATACACACTGGGAAAGGAACAACTTGCATTTTACGACAGGCGTGACTTACTTGGCTGGTATTTTAAGGTGTACTCAGTCAGGACGCCATTGGGGTGACTCGGCGGGTCCCATTCCAAAGTGAGAGAGTCCAGGGTGGGATTGACAATTTTCAGAGAGGAGGGAGCACTGGGGACTTTTAATGAGAACGGACAGTCAGCACAATGTTTCACAGACATTCCAAAGTAAACACCCTTGTCTACACAAGTTTGGGTTTTCGGGTTATTGCTGGATCCAGCTGAAAATACTTTGACTCAAATCTGTGTACTTGTGACGTATTTCTTTTCCTCTATCTTTTTTTTAAAGCCACTTCCATTTAAATTCATTAAAATTATCTTCTTAAAATACATAATGACTGACTTTATAGGGACTCAAATAATCTATTTTAAAGCAGATGGCACTCAACTCCATTTGTAAAAGTGAGCCGGTTGCCAAGGGAGACCATCCATGCAGGCCTTTGAGAAGAAGCGGCTGTGTCCATTAAAAACTATTTCCCCCAACAAACCAGGTGTCTCCACATAGTCCCAGCACCCTGCCTGATGGGCTTTGGGCCTAGGCCAGGTTGCCCAAGTGATGAGCTGTGCTTATCCCAAGGACTCAGAGCTTCCCAAGACCTGAAGGTAAAAAAAAAAACCAAGAGCCCCATATGTCGGCTCACGCCCTACCCCAGCATGGGGAAGGATCAAGGGCTTCCGGTCTCTTGGGCAGAAGCTGGCAAATTATCAGAGGAAACAGGCCTAGTCCTCCACTCCCATCTTTAAGAGGCTGGGGATGATGTTGCCTTCCTACCATAGTCCCTAGAAACCCTTTAACGACATCACTATCCCTCCTTCACTCTAGCCGGAAACTGGAGAGTCAATTTGGAGTTTTTTCCATCTCCTGGGATGCTAAATCTTGGCAATGCTCTCTTTTCTCAACTATATCCATTCCCTAATCCTCTCTGCTTCTCCCCTATTCCCGTGCTTTGCCTGGGCCTGCAATCATTCTTGATGGGCTTCTAAGCTTCAGCCTCATTGATTCTTAACCTTAGGAGGTCATAGGTCTCCTCTCTCTAGAAAAATATGTTGACATGCTGCTTGGTGTTGTTTCAGGAGGTTGATGGTATTCCTCAAATGTCTCAGAAGACCCTGAAGGGACTACCACAGTCTGTAGGCTAAGAGCTTCTGGCTCACAGGTTAGATCCATGGCGTCCGAGATTATGCAAGATGTGGGTCCTCTCCCG
This sequence comes from Microtus pennsylvanicus, assembly GCF_037038515.1. Taxonomy (NCBI): domain Eukaryota; kingdom Metazoa; phylum Chordata; class Mammalia; order Rodentia; family Cricetidae; genus Microtus; species Microtus pennsylvanicus. The sequence continues at coordinate 64,310,266 of NC_134592.1, forward strand.
TTGCCATATCTCTTTTCTCACCCTGGCAATACATCTTGTATTTGATAGGAGCTATACTTTTTAATACCTTTGTGACTTCAGAAAAAACATCCTCCCCCCGCCTTCAGTCTTCAATCCCATTTATCTTTTCTATGCCGCCCTGTGCCATCCAAAGGACCAGCCTTGGTTCTCACTGATGAGAGGTTATAGGGCAAAGAGCCTTCTGCCTCAGCACCTTGAGTGCCAGGACTGCAGGCACCACCAAGCCTGATGCAAGACTTCTACCCATGTAACTCAGGACAGCTTTATAAGAAATCACGAAAGCGTGTGAGCCAACTCCAACTCGCAAAAATATCTTCCTTTTGGGGAATTGTCTTACATCTTCCTTTCAGCACGGACACTTCCAGAGGGAGCTACCAAAGCTTCGAGAAATTACAGAATGTGCCTCAGCTCAGAACGCTGATGACTCAAACACATTAACAATGTTTCACACAGCCTAAATGAAGAGGAAACCTAAGGGAAAGAAGGCAGTATATGGGGACAGCACTCTGAATTCTGCAGCTCTGTCTGACCAGCATTGCATGTGGGTGACATTTTGTCATCTTTTTGTGTGCTGTGACTATTTATTATCATGCATATAGCTATTTTCTCAATGGTGGGCCTTTTGTAGTATAAAACCTTCCACAATATGCTACATGCTCCTTGATCCCAGAGACTCCTTACCTCCCTCTGGAGTATGGAAACCTCTGTCGCTGCTGGCTGGGCCCTCCCCTTTCCCGTTGACCACTCGGACGTTGAGAAAATAGTGACTGTACGGTTGCAGCCCTGGCAGCATGCCGTGAGTCTTGCTGCCCTGGAAGGTGAGGATCTTCTTCTCAATGTGGCGTCTGTTTCTTTTGGACGAGCTCTGCACCTTCCAGTAGTAGATCTGAATTGGCCAGAACCAGCGTCAGGGACTCACAGAAAACCAATATGACACCTCATGTTCACAAAACCGGAGCCCTGGGGCTGGGAAGGCAGCCCAGCAGGTAAAGGTCCCCACCATGTGAAACCTGTCAACTTGAGTTAGATCCCTGGAGCCCACAGAAAGGCGGGAGGACGTAACTAATGCCAGAGTTGCCCTCTGACCTCTGCCCTCTGCCCTCTGCATGTGCAGTTCCCTCCTCACTCATCCCATGGACTTGTGGGGAGCGCACATACATGTGTACACACGTGTGCACAGTTTTCTTTTTAAAAAGTTGAACTGCTGCTTTCTCAGAAAAATATCTTGGTTCATTCTACATGAGTACTCGTAAAACTGGCGGAGACTGGTTCTTAGACACGAAGGACAGACGCCCACAGATAATGAGGAGACTTAAGTCCACATGGTGAAGCTGCACTTTACCTGTGTAAGTTTTACTGTCCAATGTTGTTACTCATGTAGAGTTATACACGTTTAGCACAACATTTAATTTAATCCTCACCCTAGTGAGGCTTTTATTATATCTTTTTGTGGTACTGATGAGCTTATGGGTTACTGATGGATTTTTCCAAAGCCATAATAACCCTACACTATAAGTCTTGGGTTAGTCCATTAACCCACACTACCATCTAATTAAAAGTGCTGATAAATTGCAGGCACGGGTTTTGGGGGGGATGAACGAAGTGTTGCATAATTTTGGTCGAAAGGCAAGAACTTTTGCATATTATATTTTCTCTAAGGCTTCTTGGAATTTAAAGGCATTTTTCAAGATAAATTATATATGCCAAATCTGCTCATTATTAAGAATAAAAGAATACAGTGCAGTATAAAAAATGTCCTCTAGGGGCCAGTGTCAAATCAAAGTAGTGAAATAGTGTATATCAGGTTCTTTAGATGTATGAAAAAAATCTCTAGGATTAGTCTTTCTGTGTTTTTGAAAACTAAGATAATTAATATTCATAAGGATGATTCAGGTATGGACTACAGTCTTAAAATATAATTTGTCCAATAATATAGCCAGCACTAATAAATTTGTCCTCTGACCTCCTAGAATCAGATCAGAGGTCTGAAGACAGATTTATTACTACTGTCTATATAATTGTAAAGCTAAGTGCAATTTGCTAATTCTTTAAAAACCATTCTGCCTTATTTTACATTCAGTTGGTAGAACATTCCAGAAACTGTGGGAAAACTGTGAAAGACAGATAAAACATCATTTTCTCACCCTGGATAAATGAGATTTCTAGTCAACTCTAGCTGGGTTCTTTAGGTATGCCTGGAAACAGCGAGCAAAGTCGCTAGTGAATTCCCAAGTCATGAACAGAAGAACCACATAATTTCAGCCTGAAGTGATGTTCATGACAAGCAGCTCCCACCATGGCCCTGCTACTGAGTAAAAAACACAGTGTTTCCCTTCACCTACCCGGTAGCCTTGTAAGTGTCCTCGGACACTCTTCAGAGGTACTGGGTCCCAGTGTACCTCTGCCAAGGTACTGTTCACCACATTGACACGCACATTCCCAGGAGCCACCATCGGAACTAGGAACAAGACCAGAGAGGGGGGTCGTGGTGCCTAAAGCTGTTATTTCTTATTTCATGCAAAAATGTCACAATATTCAATAACTCTGGCTTGAAACACACTCCACACCACGCTATAGAGGCCCATACTATGGATTGGTGATGGTTAAAAGTAGACATTTTTAAAATTCATTTATCTGACTCCATGAAAGCAACTTTTTTTTAAAATGTTGTGAACATCTAGTCCCCTCACCCAGAGGTTCTGGGTTTGGAATCCAGAGCCTTCCATACATAAGAAAAGAGCTCTACCATGAAGCCATTCCCCTAGCCCTGAATCGCTATCACAGAGAAGGCTGTACAAAGGTGGAGAAATTAACCAAATGATTGCTACTTCTTTTTCCTTGCTAGCCTAGGGGCCTCTGAAATAACCTCAGTCTGCACCCCAGTAGGTCTGTCCCTCTGGCAAGTGTAGAATGGAAAGAACGGGGGACACTTACGATCTTCTCCAGAATGGCCCATGACTACAGCTGGCTCTGGTGCAAACCCCACGTCATTCAGGGCTTGAACTTTGATCAGGTATGGGACAAAGGTTGGCGTGCCGGAGACAATGTATTTGGATACGTTGGCTACTACCACAGAGGTCCACTCATCATCACCATCTTTCTGACGCCAGCTCACTTTGTACTGGAGGCCGGGCCCATTCGATTCAAAACCGTTCAAGGGCTATGGAGAAAACACCAAATAGAATGACTGGACAGTCTTCTACAGGAACGGCAAACCCAATTCCCAGAGCAAAGAAAACAAATGCTAAACCACTAGAATGCAAGCTATTAAATGCCCTCGTCTTCAGGGACCTCTTCTCTGTGTTCCCTTGTGATGAAATCTAAAGTTTGTTGAGAACCAAGGATGTGAAAGGCAATCCCAAAGTAGTAAATAACACATAAAGCCCCCAAGACTGGTTCCATAGGTAAGTATGGGTGAGTCTTATAACATTTTAGTTATCTAGATTTATTTTATATATTCCTATTTGTGTCATTGCACATCATTGTCCACTTGGAGATGAAAACTTATGAACTGTTTTTCTATTAAAAATTTGGGTCTGTCTATTCTATCATATATGCATATATACATGTACATGCTTAGATCTAAGCTAGGTTTTGGTATTATACAAAGAGTTTTGTTCTAATTATTGATTTTTCAGATCCAGAGCACATAGATGAGGTAAATAAGAATAATTATAATAATTTGACTTCTGGGAAGAGTTTGATGTGTGTCTTCCAAATGAACTCTCTGATGATAATAGCTAGCATTTTTGGAGCACACACTTGTGTGAGGCATTTTAATAAGTGCTTCATAAACATCAGTTCCTTCAGTCTTATGTAGCTGTATTAAGTTCTCATCATACAGATGACTGATAGTTGACTACAATTACCAAAGCTGGGATGTTCAACTGTCCATTTTCGCTCCAAAGATAGAACTTTTTAATTACTATACAACACAGCCTCCTAAATAAAGATATATGTTTTTCTACACTGGTTGAAAAGGAATACAAATGCAGATATTATTCTAAAACAACTCATTCTGCTCAGTCTCTAAAAGATAGAAGCAAAGCCAGGCAAAGGTGGTGCACGCTTTTAGTCTCAGCACTTGGGAGGCAGATGCAGGCAGAACTTTGTGAGTTCGAGGCCAGTCTGGCCTACAAGAGCTAGTTCCAGGACAGCTAGGACTGTTACACATAGAAACACTATCCTGAAAAACCAAAATAGATAGATAGATAGATAGATAGATAGATAGATAGATAGATAGATAGATAGATAGATAGATAGATAGATAGATAGAAGACTGAGGCAAAGGAAAGGCTTCGTGGCTCACCTTCCATGTAATTACCAAGTTGTCGGGCTCTGTTCCTAGTCCCTCCACAGCCGTGGGATTTTGATCTGGTTCTAAAAATGAAGACATCACACACAAGTAAGCTTTGGCTCTCTGGAAGGAGTAGGAAACCCTTCTGTTTTATGTTAGGTCCCTGGGTTGCAGCCTTACCGGCGGCCTTCGTCAGGTATTGCTCCGATGCCTCGCTGGGCACACTCCTCCCAATGTTGTTCTCCGCCATGACTCGGAAGGAGTAGTTCACATACGGGGACAGCTTTAGCTGTGCTGTGGTCTGTGTTCCAGAAACTTCAGCCTGGTGGTGCCATACCCCCGCTTCATGCATTGCATCTTCATATTCAATGATGAATTCTGGCCATCACACAACACACACCACAAACCCAAGATGGTGAATTCAGTCAACTTAAAGACAGGTTGCCAGAGATAATTCATGGCAAGCAAGAGTAACCAGACACAGGTGATTTTTTTTTTCAAGAAAAATCCTGTTAGGATATTGTGAGTTCAATAGATAAGGAGGTGCAATTTTTGGCATCTCTAACCTATCATGCAGAACTCAGCTTAGTTAAAACTGTTTAGACCTGATTCATATATTCTAAAGGGAAATTTAAATATATAAATTACTGTAGAAAGGAATAACTACAGAAAACACAATTAAGGAGGTGTTCTTCACTAGGAAGATTGACAACAATCAAATGTTTAACATACTTTGTTTTGTGACACACTCTCAGACCTCCTGAGAAGTGTACGTTGATACACTTCTATACAGGACGATTGAAAGTATCTAAACAATTTTAAGCATACACACCCTTTGAGGAATTGTACTTCCCGCAACTGATTTTGAACAAACTTACTCATGTGGTGTAAAGACACACGCACAAAAGAATCTACATTGCTGCATTATTTGCAGTGGAAGCAAAGGCAACCTTAATGCTAAAAGCTAAATGCTTTCCAGAGGGATATATGTAGCCAAAAATGGTCCATACAGACACTGTGGAAGACTCTGTACCTGTCATAAATGAGGATGTTCTGTATGTGTGTATCTAAGTGTACTATGACACAGGATCCAGCAGGAGAGTGAAGAGCACACATTGAATGCTACACCTGTTTAACAGTGGAAAGACCTGCTGGATAAACTGCACTTGGATGGACATGGATTTCATGTTAGAAGGTGCACACTCATTAAGAGTGGTGTGGCCTGAGGAGCTTACAGACATGAGTGGGAAGGAGACACGTTTTAGGGGGTACAGTCTATTCTGCTAGAATGCTGTGGTGTACCATGTTTGTTTGTTTGTTTGTTTTTTACCTTTGGGAAAGTAAGGTATTTAGGTATATCACACCCTGCATGAAATTGACTTGAGGTACTTGACATTTTCTGCATGATGTTGCTATGCTTTATTGTGATAATGACATGCTTCTGCCACGTATTTTTGAATATATCCCAATGCTGTGGTTCCTTCCACACCTCAAAATACACGCCCTGCCCTGCTAAAGTATTAGCCATCCTGGGGCTACAAGAAGTCTTGGGTAGTTGGGACGCGCCTGTCCAGCAAAGCTACTGAAGTGAAGACCGGTGGGACTGAGACAATGGGCACTTACCTCCTGAGGTAAGTGCCAGCCTAAGCTGAAGGAACAGTGAGAGGTGTCTACAAGCTCCTTACCGTCCCCCTGTGGGCTTGAAACTAACCTGTCTGCAGCCACATGTGACCCAGCAGGAAGCTGCTACTGAGCGGCATCCCTCCTAGCTTTCTTTTCCATCCTTTATGCCTCTTCTTTTTCTTTCTGAGTATAGTCACTCCACTGTATTAAATTTTATTTAGTCCCTTTGAAATTAGCTAATTTTATTTCAAGTGTTCTCTGTACTGGGAATATTTTTCTTTCTAATCTCTCACTATTTGTTCCCTTTATACTGTTCCTTTCCATTTCTCCTCTTTTTCCTTTTAACCCAACTTTATTTTTCTCTGTTCCATTCTTCCTTCCTTGACTACACTCATCTGCCACTTCCACTGTGACCCTAAATTACTCTTAACTTCACCAAGCACTGCACATTTCTTTTGCCATGTTTTTCTTTGCCGTGGGTTTTAATCCTTTCAAGTGTATTTCCTGTACGTTTTGATGCTGTTGCTGAAAGTCTGTTTTCTACCCTCTGAGCGGTAGTGGCTGTTCAAACTCAATCCCCCATGTGAAACTGAAAGAGAGACTTTCACTCGAGGGAAGCACCAGTGGAAACAGAGGCTATTGCCACTCTGCTGGAAGGTGCAACAATATCAACACAGCTATGATTTTGGAATGATCTAGAAGAGCAGTTGGTCTTCCTGAAGCCCACACTTGAAGATAACAATGTATTTCAGGGTCATGACTGACTACGCCTGCTCTCTTGGGCATCTCTTTAGTTTGACAATCAAGCCTTGAAGCCTATCTTACGCTGATTTAATAAATGTCTTTGTATCTGCAGGCCTTGGTCTCTCACCTGATTTTATTCCCTCTGCCAGTGTCATCAAAGTGAGGCCCTGCATTGTTGAATGTGTCATTTTGTAGCAAAGGGCAATGGGGCGAAATTCACCTGTATTGGAAGTTAACGACCTATTGTATATGAGCAGTTCTATCACAAACTGTAGGTCTGTAATAGAGCACCAAGATCTGTTTCCCAGTGTTTAGACTGGTCTCTCAGCACCTCCCAGAAGCAGAGGACTAAATGAATGACTAACAAGATCCATGTCGGAAATAGAAAACACTATCCTGAGTGAGGTAAGCCAGACCCAAAAAGAGGAACATGGGATGTACTCACTCATATTTGGTTTCTAGCCATAAATAAAGGACATTGAGCTTATAATGCATGTTCCTAGAGAAGCTAAATAAGAAGGTGAACCCAAAAACAAACACATAGGCATCCTCATGAATATTAACCTTCATCAGGCGATGAAAGGAGACAGGACAGAAATCTCAAGGTCCAAATCAGGAGCAGAAGGAGACGAAGCACGAGCAAGGAACTCAGGACCGCGAGGGGTGCACCCACACACTGAGACAATGGGGATGTTCTATCGGGAACTCACCAAGGCCAGCTGGCCTGGGTCTGAAAAAGCATGGGATAAATCCGGACTTGCTGAACATAGAGGACAATGAGGAATACTGAGAACTCAAGAACAATCGCAGTGGGTTTTTGATCCTACTGCACGTACTGGCTTTGGGGGAGCCTAGGCAGTTTGGATGCTCACCTTAGGAGACCTGGATAGAGGTGGGCAGTCCTTGGGCTTCCCACAGGTCAGGGAACCCTGATTGCTCTTGGAGCAGATGAGGGAGGGTGACTTGATCGGGGGAGGGGGAGGGAAATGGGAGGCGGTTGCGGGGAGGAGGCAGAAATCCTTAATAAATAAATTAATTTAAAAAAAAAAGAAATCAGCCTGAGAAAGGCAGTGAGCAGCAAAAAAAAAAAAAAAAAAAAAAAAAAAAAAAAAAAAAAAAAAACAAAAAACAAAAACAAACAAACAAACAAAAAAAAAACCCAAGATCCATCTCTCTACTGACTCTGTGCTGGGTAGTTTTATGTCAACTTGACACAAGCCAGAGTCATCAGGAAGGAGGGAGCCTCATTGAGAAAATGCCTCTATGACATCGGGCTTTAGGCAGGCCTATAGGGAATTTTCTTAATTAGTGATTGATGGGGAGGGCTCAGCCCATTGTGGATGATGCCATCCTTGGGTTGGTGATTCTGCATTCAATAAGAAAGCAGGATGAGCAAGCCATGAAAGAGCAAGCCAGCAAGCAGCACCCCTCCATGGCCTCTGTGTCATTTCCTGCCTTCAGGTTCAACGATGAATAGTGATGTGGAAATAGAAGACAAACAAATCATTTTCTCCTAAAGTTGCTTTTGGTCATGGTGTTCCATTGCAGCAGTGGTAATTCTAACTTGGGCAGTGGCAGACACAGAAGCTGATTCTTCACAATCTTAAACACAAATGAGAGTGTGTTTGCTTAACTAATATTTTCAGGAGTTAATTAATTGTGCCAGAAGCTATAGCCAGGAACAACTCCATTGATGAAGAGAATCATACTTTGGTTCTAACAGCAATAATGAAGAGACTGCCAGTAAATGAATGCATTTGGAAGGAATTACAACAGTATATCCTAAACTTGTTCTGGATACGGCTTCAGGAATAGCCATTAGGTTTACCAAGTACAAAGCAAAAACACCACATACTTGTAATGGGGCTATTGTTGTCATCGCCTGGAGTCCATGTCAGCTGAACGCTTTTGTCAAGTTGATTTGTCAACTCTAAATCAAAGGGAGGATTCGGTACATCTGTGGAGCAAACACACGCAAATGGTTCACTGTCTTCTTCAAAGGAAGTTTCCTTCTTTCTTTGTGATGCTACGCACAGAGGGACACCTTAGAGACACATCACTCTTATTGGTCACTGAGCATGCAATGGAAAGAGACACTGCTGAGGTTGCTGAGAACACTACACACCCAAGCCAACCCATCAGGGAGCTCTGTTGGCTTGCTTTTTCAAGACATACAAAATCGTTGTTTGCCAAATCCACTGAGGCAGTGCAAGGGTCCTCAGCATGCTCAGAAAGGAGCACAGGCAGAAATGACATCAAAGCTCTATTTCGGATAACACAAGGGAATCAGAACAGTCAAGGATGAGAGACAAATGCGGGCAAGTGGCATGCGCTGTTCAGAGGGTTTTCAGCATCCGGAGGCTAGGTGGGAAATGAATCTGGAGGTAGCTAAGGACTGTTTTTAGGGTAGGGAGCTCCTGGAATGCACAGACACATTGCATGTCTCGACAGCTGTTGGGACAGAGGTCACTGAGAAATACAATGAGCAAAATAGTCTAACCTTACGATACACTGTAAGGTTTTAAGAAATAATTGACTACGGCAAATGAAGCCCATGATAACTGAGAGCCATTTTCCTTTAAAAAATATAATGATGGGACAGAGAAGAGAAAGCGATGTTCACAGATGTGAAATTATTTAACAGAAGACAGAAAAAGAAGATTCATTAGTTTACCGTAAATGGGGGCTGGAGTTGGAGTAGGAGCTAGAAAGGACATTAATATAAAGGATTTTAATCAAAATTAGTGATGGAAACACAGAAGAAAACAAAGGCAACCCAGTATTTTCTTTTAATTAAACTCTCTATTTAGCTTCATGTGAGGTGTGCACTGACAGAAGGAGGGCGACAATTTAGGAATAACCTCCCCCGATTCTGTATAAGAGGTTACTTCCTTAATTTTCTTAAAAAATGCCGCTTATATGAACATCCCCCATTTTGTCAGAGAGTATATTTATATGGAGATAGCCTCCTGAGTCACCCACCCTTGTATCTCTGAAACAATAGCTAACAATTCTTCAACACCTAGAACTTTCTTCCAGTCTTAATACAGATGACCTGGCTGTGTTTGTTCTTGCTCTTACCGACAACCCTGAGCACAGCGCTGGCAGAGACTCTGTCCAGCGTCGTGTTGGCCGCGCACGTGTAGGTCCCGCCATCATCGTCACTGACATCAGTTACCACCAGATGATCCTTGTCTACGGAGAACCTGTAAACGGAACACACATCCAGCAGTTGGTGTGACACTGAGACACAGCTGACTGACGACAGCCTTCCCAGCAGGCAAGAGTCTCTGAGAACTTGATAAAAGAGAAAGATAAACACTTCCACAATTAGAGTGAACCCCTATTTATCACATTAATAATAAACCTGGAAAACATTTGGGCTAGGATGGATATTAACTCTAACAGGGTTTGTCAGGCTGATGGAGCAGCCCTCTTGGGGTCAGGACAAAAATCATATGGTATACCATAGATATGTACAATTGCTGTATGCTAATTAATTTTTTTAATTAATCAAAGTTACTGCTTGCGTCCTGAAGTGTGATGGGTGGCTCCATGTGTTCTGTTCAATTTCCATCAGAGTGCAGAGTTTTTACAAAGTTACTATTTGTGGCAGAAGCACATGTGTAAAGGCCCAGTGCAGTAACTAAGTGAAAAGCATTGGGGTCTTTCTTGTCACGAGATCAGCAATCTTCACTGAGAGATTCTAGAAGTTGCTTGCATCATGCATGCAGCACTAATGTTTGGTTCCAAAGAGGGTGCATAATCTGTCTTCCTAATAATTCTCAGTCAAATCTCAGCTGATCTAACTGATGGTCATTTCTTCACATTCTCTTCTCTTTACCACCTAGATTTCACATAGAAAATTGACCAGGTGGAAACTTGTACTTTGGGCACATGGAAAGAAAGGCCAGGAAGTTATAGTGGGGTCATTAGCAAGCAACAGGGTACCATGTAGTCACCCCAGGTTTAGGTCAGAGGCAATTAAACCACAGAAACCATCTCCATCAGAACACAGCATGCCTAGCACTGGGTATCACTTGTGTCCACTCTAATGGCTAAAATCATGCATGCAGATGAATTCCCTAGGTAATCAAACTGAAGGCCTCGGTGGAAAAACGCCATGGTATTCCTTCTATCCCAAACTACAGAACTGAATGCACCCCGTTAAATGGTTTACTTGATTTTGATTTTCTTTTCCTTCTGCAGGTGTTATGTTAAAAAAGAAAAAAGTAATTCAATATCCAAATTCAAAACTTATAATCTTTAAAACACTGGCAGAGTCAGGTGCATTCCTGATTCTGGAGCTCGAATATCAGCGTATTTGTGGAGTGTTGAGGAAAACATCTGCTGGGCCTTCACCATTCAAATTATGCAACCATGGTTGTTGTCCAAAATTGGGAGGGCGTTTTCCATCCCAATTTCACAGGAGAGCAACACACAAAGACCCACATTCTCAGGCTCTTCTTTCAAACGCTCAATGCCCTTTCAGTTCTAAGCATTTACGGTAAGAGGAAAATGCTGATCTCATAATTTTGCAGACAGTCGACTTCAAACACTGAAAGCATGGTGTCAGTAGCCTTTTGACACAAGAGCAATCTCCAGAGAGAAGGAAGAGGGAAGAGAGCCTCTTGAAATAAATACCTTTCCTCATTGGGCAGCTCTCCATGGTCCTTCAGCCACACGATGGTGGGGATTAAGGTATGGTCGTGTTTCACTTTGCACTCAAAGGACACTTTGCTCCCCCTCTGCACAACTGCATGTTCGGGTTGCTTGATGATTCTGGTTGGATCTAAAATCCAAAGTTTTGGTTATCAATTTTGGCAAAGAGAAATGGAGAATTTGCTGTGTCATATAACACTTGAAAATGCTCATCAACTCTGTCTTACCTTTGATTTCCAAGTGAACTTCGTTCTTTGCCATCCCTAATTTGTTTCTTGCAACGCATGTATACGTCCCTGTACTGTCCTTTTGGGCCACAGGAATTTCTAATGTTCCATTATCATGTAAAACATAAATGTCCTCATGAAGAGCGCTTCCTTTGGTTCCTTTAAACCTTCATTACAAAAGTTACAAGCGTGAGAATAAAACACACCAGAATGTGGTCTGCAGCAAGTGTCAAGGCCAGCGACATTTGGAAAGACTACAGAGATTAGATTCCGCTTATTTGTAAAGTGGGGATGAAAACACCTGTCGAGGTTTCACTTTTCAAGTTATAAAATCAAAAACGTTGTCCAAAACCTGAAGGGTTTTCCATAAGCACACTTCTGACATGTCAGAAGAAAGGAAAGGAAAACACAGAAAGCAGGAGACTACAAAAATAAGCAGAGTCTGCAGAATTAGAACATCAAAATATAATGAGATGCAACTTTTATGCGATACCTAACTTAATAAAGACTTTACCTTTTTTACCCTTAAAGAGATGATACAATAGGCAAAAGTAATATTATCTTGTTATTATATTTCTCTCCCATTTATAAGACCAAATTTGAAAGACATTTTGATTTCAAGGCTCAGGATTATACTCTGAATGTTTGAATAGCAAGTATTCAGACAATGGAAAGAAAACGTGTGTGTGATGTGGGAGTAGACACAGATGAAAAGGACCAGAGTAAGTCAGTCTGAGTTGTCCCTCTCAGCACCCTCACTACAAGTCTATCTGTCCATGGTACTCTTCTCTGGAGTTAAGGTTAGACCTGGAGTGACTTCTCTTTAATCCTTCACCTGCTGACAATCTCATCCCAGTAGCAGATGATCGATATGTACCTGCTCTATTTGTTATCCACACATTCTCGGCAGCTGCCCATCCTCCTCCTGTCCTGTCCAGCTCTTCGAAAGTAAGCAGCTGAAGGACCAGGACTGGTATGTGAACGTGGATGGACAGAGAGGAGGGAGGAGGACACAGGAGCTCTGCGGGGCTAATGAAGCAGCAAGCTGCAAGTCGTCTCTCAGTCCATGCCACCTCTCTTCCAGCTCCCTGACACTTTTAGATTTATTTTCTTATTTTATGTAAATGAGCATTTTGCTCAGCTATATAAATTTGTAACACATGCATGCCTGGTGCCCCGGGAGGTCAGAAATGGGCATAGAATCCCCTGGCACTGGAGTTACAGAGAGTTGAGAGCCACACAGTTGGTGTTGGGAACCAAACCTAGTTCCTTTACAAGAGCAACAAGTATTCCTAACCACTGAGCCAACTCTCCATCCCCAATCCCATGCTACTTTATTATCAAGAGCATGCTTCCGACCCAGTCCTTCAGCCACCATTCACGAAGTTCCAGGTAATGTCGATGGCATTGTGAAGTATGGCAGCCTTAAATATTAAAAATCATTTCCACACAGTTTTGTAGTTCATAGAGCATTCTGGTAGTATATTTGTTACATATGTGCAAGTATTTATTATATCCACTGAGTGGATAGTTAATAAATATTTGAGAAAGAGTAAATAAATTTAATAACTAGCAATGTGATGGATTATGTGTTGCATTTTTACTGTTTGTTTTTACTAAAACCAGACATAGTTAGAATTATGAATCAAAAAAAAAAATAGAACTACTACTTACCACTCAATGGTAGGCAGAGGAGACCCAAAGAAGGCGCAGTCTAAGAAAGCAGGTCTGTTTGCGATGACCTGGTACAGTATGTTTGCAGATGTGAGAATTCGAGGTGGTTCAGCTAAAACATTTCAGAAAGATAGAGTAAATACTAGACACATCTTAAGTTTGCAGTGTCCTTATCCATTTTGTTTTAAGATCATGAAAGTCTGTGATAAACTACAACCCGCATGCCTTTTCCCATATGTTCTGTATCTGTGGCATCCAGTAGTGACTCAAGACAGAAGAAACACCCCTGCGTCATGTTCAACATGCTATCTAGGTGTTGCTCAATTACTGATTTGCTTATTTGTGTTTCTTATGCTGGTTAATGAAGGATTCATTTAAATGTATCTTATGACACTGGTTATCTTTCAGTGAAAGAATGCATTTATTTAATCATTTTCTCCACAGCAGTCTCTGCCCAGAAATTATGCCATGGCTGAATGAATCATCAGTCTAGTGGGTGGGGATGTTGGGGACACACAAAGAGGGCAGGGAAGAGCAGAGTGGAAAGTGTGGTTTCTGGAAAGGAGAGGGGACTAACACCAAGGAAGCAACAGAATGAAGAGAAAAAACATAGACCGGGAGAAGATAGCTGCTCACACATGCCCGATGTAAGACTAAGACACAAAATATATAAGAAACTCAAAGAGCTCAATAGTCCCAGAAACCAAACTAGTTTTTAAAATGAACAAAGATCCAAATACACATTTTTCAAAAGAGGACACACAAACAGAAATGTGAAAAAAATGGTAACTATACTAATTGACAAGAGAAACACAAACTGATACTTGCTAGGATGCCTGCTTTCAAGGAGACATATAAATGTCCTCTTTCAGCCTTATAAAGAAGGGGAGCTGAGGCTGGAGAGATGACTCAGCAGTTAAGAGCGCTTGCTGTTCTTTCAGAGGACACAAGTTCAGTTCCTAGAACCCGTGGCAAGAGGCTCACACCTGCTGCCCCTTTCTGGCATCTTCAGACTGCCACACAGATGTAGTAGGCACCCACACAGATTCACAGACATAAATATAAATAAAAATTCCTTTAAATATCTTGTATCTGTGATACTGACGAATCTGAAAGACTCTGTGTGAAATGAAACAAGTCAGACTCAAAGTAACACATACTTGTATTGATCTTACTGAAATATGAAACATAAAGATGTTGAATCCATAGAAAGAAAGCATGAGAAGAAACTCAGATGTCAAAGCTGCTTCCTCAGCATCCACCAATACCTCAACTGCTGAGCTTCTGGGAGACTAATGGCCCTTGCTTTATATATGAAAAAAATGCCAAATATTGGCTGGCTTTCTTATGTTAGCTTTGTTTGGAAAGGAACACAGTATCTGAAAAAATTCAAGTATAGTTTCTGCTACCACAAGAATAATTCATCCATAAAATTTAAAAATGTAGCTTTTGGTAATTTTACTCAATATGAGAGATGTAGTGTTCACATAAGCCAACCATTCCGGAATATGCCTGAGTACATCATAGTTCCTTACAGTTCTTTGAGCATGTTTTTACACATGAAACAATGAATATTTGTGACTTGGATAAGCACTATAATTAACCATTTAGTTTTTCATGGAGGAATTGTGGCATTTTTGAACTCGTCCATTTCTGTGGTGCTAAATGAGAATGGCTCCATAGACTTGTATGTTTGAATGCTTGGTTTGCAGTTGGTGGAACTGTTTGGGAAGGACTAGAAGGTGTGGTCTTGTTCAAGGAGGTGCTCACTGGGGGTAGTTTTTGAGGTTTCAAAAGCCCACACCATTCCAGTTAACTCTCTCTCTCTTGTAGTTGTTATCTCAAAATGTAAGCTCTCAGTTACCATCCCTATTTGCCTGCTGCCATGATCCCCACCATGAGGACCATGGAGTTTACTATCCTCTGGAACTATGAGCCTTAAATAAATGCTATCCTTTATAAGTTGCCTTAGTCAAGGTGCTTTGTCACAGCAATATAAGAGTAACTAAAAAGTGTGTAAGGATGGAAGAGTGGGCATACTCATGCAAACCAGTGAACAGCGTATTCCTGCAGCAAAGAATCTGCCATATAAAACCTGTATGAAGGAACTGCAAGATCAGACCAAAATGGCCCTTGAGGCAAGATTTGTATCTCATCTACCCTAGTATATTCTTTGTAGCTTGAAACACTATGCACTTCAGGTAGCAAAGGCATAATGCATTTTCTATGAACAAGTAGAAAAGAACAGCAGTCATTAACTTAACTTTCCATGTCTTTAATATAAGGAGAACTTACCAAGCACATTTACGAATGCATTCGCTAGTAAATATCCGTATTCATTAGAGGCATTGCACTGATAAACCGCACTCAATCTTTCTTGAACATTTGAAAAAATAATGGTATCACCATCTATTTTTCTGCTGGGATCTTCAGGAGCAACTGTTTGGATGTAAAAAAGAAAATGTATGTTTCTTGCTGCTTAAAAGATATATAGCAAATGTATAAATTTTGAGATCTATGTTTTGTAAAGAGAAAATACATGCTGGTCTACATAAGTACAAAGGATCCAAGTAGAGTTTAGTTAACACACACATGCAGGCAAATATGCACAATGTCCATTTAGCCTTGAGTGGATGGATTGATCTTCAACAGTGAAGACTGCTTTGAGAGATGCAGAAAAGCAAGCCCAAGTTGGGCAAGTTGAGCAAATTCTGGGGGAAAAAAATGCTATCATGTTTATTTTTTTTTTTTACAAAAAAGCCAGCTATTTAAAAGGATGGAAGTTAATTATCAACAAATGGAGAAATGGGCTGGCTTGTTCAAACCTGCCACCTTTGAGGACCTATTATGGAAGCCAATAGATGAATAAACAAAGGCATGCCTAGAGAACACGCTCGTCACGAACATGAGGATATCCACTTTCCTGTTGTGCCCACATCTGGGGCTGAAGGAGAAATCAGTTGTATAAAATTTCTCCTAAAGACCTTTTTCAGCTAAATCCCTCAAGTACTTAAAACGTGTTAAGACGGGAATTGATCGATGCTGAAGCTGAATGAAACTGGCTGGGTAAGGCAGGATGTGAGAATTTAGTCCAAAGCAAGGCAAACCATGGACAAGTGCTGTGCTGTGATACAGGAATTTCCCTTCTAAATGCTAACCCCTAGACCATGTGCCCACATTGTTTTAAGAGAACATTGTTTAAGCATGCTGACCAAAATCAAAGTAAATAACAGTACCCCTCTCTCTGAAACTGCACATGGCAACCATAAGAGAACTTTGCTTTCATTCAAAACACATTTCTTTTTCTATGGTGGCCAGAAACGGTTGTGTATCACTATTATGAGACTCAATTATCACTTCGAAATAAAAGTATCTGGCACACCTGTGGCTTATTAACTCACTTTAATGAAAATAAATCCAGCTATAGCTGCTCCCCTTCATTTTATGTGCCCAAGCATTGTGCTCATTCATTCTGTAATAGTTTTTTACTTATACAATTTACAGCAAATCTATGCTATTGGAACAACACAAAATTCTCATCCCTTTGCTTCCCCAGATTGGAAGCCTGTGAGGATCCCACTGAAGTAAAGTCACAGTCCCAGGAAAGCCTTGCTTCTTCTTTGAGTTGCAGAGGAATACACTTCTTTGTTCCTTTTGTTTTCTGGGGGATTCCTAATTTATTAGTCCATATTTTCCCCTTTTTCCTTGCACCACCATCAGTGTCATTTTTTTCCTGCTTATTCTTCCATAATCAGGTTTTCCCTGAACAAAGTCCAGAGAGGCATAGTACCTTTGCGGGTTCATGTGATGAAACTGGGAACCAAGCAGATTCATCAGGATCTCCAAATTAGAAAGCTCCTAACCACATGTACAATGTCCCCCTTTGCTCTGTAAAGTGAAATGTTCACCGTTTCCAAGGATTGGGATGCAGACATCTTTGTGAGACCTTATTGTAACTACTGCACATTCTGACTATTATCCCTATAGACTAACAGTTTAGATGTTCCGGATGAGAATTATCTAACAATGAATCATAAGTTGAACTAGAGGACAAGTTCTTGCCGTCCAAGGATTTTTAAAACTTCAACTAGCTCCCAGGGAGTAAATAATACCCTTATTCCTGGAGAAGTATGATAGATAGTTTAAAAATAGTTTCTAAACATTAATGTTACAAAATTAGTGTCCAAAAGTCTGGCAACAATCAATGGCTGAAGTGTAGAATCATCTTAGACACATTTTTGTTCTACTAGTAATAAGGTATGTCAAGATTATTTGAATCGACTCCCTAACTAACACCTGCAATTTCTGATTAAAATTTCTTTAAGAAAAGCATTCTTACCAACAGAATACAAATAGGAGCCATAATTCCTTCAACAGGGTATAGACTGTATCAATAAATAACGGCAGAGGACGTATCTTACATTATCCCAGGAAGTGACATACAAGTATAGCTGACAGTCATAGATCTGTACACATCAGCGAAGCCCTTGTTTCTTATCTTGGATCCCACACCTTGTATCATTGGGTCTTTCTGATCGGCACATTGAAGAAATGTCCATCTACTGCTTTAACCAGGCAGGGTGGAACCCAGAGCAGCACCCTGGCCACTCTTGCTCTGTGGATTATTCTAAGCAGATGGACCTAGTACTTGGACAGTGATAGGGCTGCCTAGGGGGTATTTAGTACCCACTCTGATTGCACCTCTGAAGGTGTGCCAGGCAATGAAGAACAGTAATGAGGATGACACACTGGCAGAGCACAGTGCCCAAACTCTTAGCACGGGAAACAGACCATAGGATGAGACCACCTCGCATCCCTGAGCATCTGAAATCTTAAAATCACACCACCATGTTCTGGTTAATGGTATAGAGTTCAATTTTTATGAGATGAAAATCAACTGGAAGATTGTAGTGCAAGAATGTGAATGTATTCCGTAACATTGCATCGTGCATTCATGGGTTAAGTTAGCAATAGTGAGCCCAGGGCCTTTAACATACTAGGCAAATGCTCAACACTGAGCTGTATTCTTGACCCTAAGGTACTAAATTTTATGCTGTTTGTGAATTGCACCACAAAAATAACGATACAACAAATACGACCAAGAATACTGAACTCAATTGAAAAAGCTAGAAGGACAATTTCCCCAAGTAGAGATACATCAACCACAAGCAAAACACCCTGTAGCCCCAGGTTTCACTTGTCTTCAGGACCAAAGGTATTTGACTATAGCCACCTCATTTGTGCTCAATGGAACAGTTTTCAGATACTTATTTCTGGCATAATATTTGGGACTGAAACAAACTTGGACCTGAGGTATAGGCAATGAGTAGGCAGCTCTCTTTGTGAAGATCTGCATTATGTTTTCCTTCTGCAGTTATTCAAGAGAAGCAAGAGAGCCTAGAAACAGCAGCGACATATGGTAGCTCAGTTGGTAGCTGGGCACGAAATAGAGTCACTGCTGCAGAGCCATTGGCAACCTTTGGATGTTGTGTGCTGGCTCCTGGATGGGAAGAACTCGCCAACTTGCAAACTCAAATTGTCTAAAGGAATAATAATTAATTTCTAGAAATGACCAACATCATTTGCCATAAATAAGCACCAAAGAAAGAAATGTAAGCGTACACATCCACATATATAACTTTAAGCCCCAAGGGTGAGTTCTAAAAGTGGTGTGACAGCCTTCAGAAAACATAAAAAAAAAATATAACTCTCTTGGAAGAAATGGCAAAGACTGTAAATATTTCCAATTTTGGAATATGAAAATAAAAAAATGATGTCTTAAAAGTACTGAGTACTTTCAATCTCTAAAATGTTTTTATAACAATTGCATAATTTTACATTTAGAATAATTATGTTTAGAATAAATTTCTTTAAGAACTTCATGAAATAGGTCAACCAGATTACATTAAATATATTTTAGATATGAAAATTATAGACAGAAGCACTTAATATTTTGTTTAATTATATTAAATTTGGACTAATTTAATAGTTTGAAATTAAAGTTCTAGATTTCTGGTTTTAGTCGATTTTATAAATATTTCCTGGAGTATGAACAATTGGACATGAAGCAAAGCCAAGCTTTGGTGAAGAGCTGAATCTCCTTTCTCCTGGCTATTTTATCCTAACAGGTCCTGCCAACAGAGCCCTTTACCTCCCAGAGAAGGGGGAAGGAAACAGCTTTGATGGGATCTCGAGAATATTCTGGGTTAAGCCTCCATTCTCCTAGCTGAACTCATGTGTTATTTGAGCACAACTTGTAATTACTTGTAATTGTACTACGAGGAGATCCACTCTTTCTTACCAAGTTGGTTCTTTTCTCTCCTCAGATCTGAGGAACTTTTTAACAAAGGGTGAGATTTTTATGTGTTCCAGGACCAAAGCAAGTAATAGACTCTCTCACTGCCTCCTGGGACAGAAACAGGGATTGTGGATGTTCAGAATCTTGGCCTTGGGGACCACTAACAGGGATGTCACGGGCTCTGGTGAGGAAGGTAAAGGGGAGGAAGAGGAATGGAGGGACACTTGCTTTCTAGGAGAGCCAGGAAATGCTCTTGTCGCCGGTTATAAGAGAAGACGTTTCTCTTTCTGGTTCCAAGTTCAACTTCACACTCTCTCAAGCACTCCAGGTCATATCTGAGGTCTCCTGCGGGTCTCTTGTAACTACATAATTTCTGACCACTATAGACTGTTAAAAAATATTTTGGGAGCCGGGCGGTGGTGGCGCACGCCTTTAATCCTAGCACTCGGGAGGCAGAGGCAGGCGAATCTCTGTGAGTTCGAGACCAGCCTGGTCTACAAGAGCTAGTTCCAGGACAGGCTCCAAAACCACAGAGAAACCCTGTCTCGAAAAACCAAAAAAAAAAAATATTTTGGGTGTTTCAGAGGTGAATTCTGTATTTAACACACTTGTTTGTGTCAAGGAAGTTTTAAGTACCCAGCTGACCTAAATGAGACGGAGTTTCAGAAGTCAGTGAGAGATGCATCCAGGTGCTTTGGAGTTAATTCTATCAGTTTGATAAAGCTGTAGGTTCCAGGTCTGAAGGCAAGCTCAAAATCAACACCACAATTTGCCAACAGAACCCAGTCTAACCTCCACCTCACCCTGATATTCCTAAGTTTGTATTTTGAAGCTTTTGGCGCCGTCAGAGTCCTTGGATGATTACCAACAAGTTAGGAGAAGCAGGCTGTGTGTCTTACCATGTGGTCCCTGACTGCGTCTCTGCTGGTTGGCATAGGTTGACAGACCTGAGGCCCCTGACAGGGCTGCTGCTGATGCCCTGAATACTGCTACCACAGAAGCACAGCTGTTCCTCTACCCTTCGCCCCAGCAGCTGCTGATCCATCTAAGGTTTCGGCATTCTCTTGGGTGGAAGGTGCTACCAACTAGTCAGCTTGGGCCTCAGGCCAACTTCTGGAGCCCATGCTGGACTCCCTGTGCTGGGCTCTGTTGGAGGCTAGTGATCCTCGGGGTTCAGTTGGTGCCACTATGCTGTGAGGTTTTCTCTTTTTCTGCCTCGGCATCTCTCTGTTATCTTCCATGGCCTCGTACTACTAAATGCGCTACTCAACAAACTACAAATGAGGGGCAAGCACCAGGCCTGATTCCAGAACTGTCCACAAGCCTCAAACGCAGACTTGTTTAAGTTCATGGTCAACCGGTAAGTGTAAAGAAGAGTGGCATCTACCTCTTCAAGCCTGTACTGATTTTTTTGCTTGGCTTCGGGGCTTTATTCCCTTACCTACCTCTTCAGTGTGGACTAGAGGACCTCAGTATGCATCAGGACACATCTCTTTGCACTTAGCTGTCTATGATTTATTTTCCATTCAAAGGCGACACTCAACAGAGGCTGTCCAGAGACTAGCTGTTGAGGGCTCAGTGAAAGAAACATGCAGGGTCCCCGCCTGCTCATCACCATCAGTTATGAAGATGTCCATAGACCATACCCAGCCCTTCCGGCCTGGCCACTCTCAAAGAAGCATCACATCACGTCTCTCTGACGGAGACAACAGCTGCTTGTAGCTCCCCAGAGCAGCAGCCCTTCCTAGAGCAGCTGGGTGGGCACAGCCCCGTGCTGGGCCACCCGGCAGTACATAGTTTCCCTCCCTGAATGCCCACCAGAGAAGCTTCTCTGAGCTGCACACATCTGAGTTGGGGTACCCTGGATCTGGAAGAGTTGTGCAAGTCCTACCATATCTGTGTGGCATCCTTGCTTCTTTTTCAAGGAAACATACTTTGGGGATGAAAAAAAAGGAACTTACTTAGATTCTGATTTGACAGATTTTATTCTTACTCTTTCTATTTGGGACCTAATTGAATGATTTGGGGTTAAAGTGGAAGAGCCTAACTTGTCTCCCTGAAATAACTGCCCTCTCCAAACACCCCCTCTTCTAGTTTTAACCACAAAGAGGCATGCTCAAAGCTCATAATGCAACTATTAATAGGGTTCAAGGACCCCCAGGTGCTGCTATGCTGGTGCTGCCCTGCAAAGGTTGGTTGTCCTGAAAAGGTTGGTTGCCTCCGCAAGTTCATATTCTGAACCCCAAGCCCCAAGGTGGTCCTATGACTAGGTCATAAGGGCTCTTATCTCACAAATATGGTCAGTGCCCCTCGACAAAAGACTTGAGGGAGCCTGTCCCCACTGTCACTGCACATTTAGAAAGGAAGAGCCAGCACTTGAAGTCACCAGGTGCATTCAACTTGGATTTTCTAGTCTCCAGCACAGGGAGCAATAATTTTCTGTTTATAAATTATCTAACCCAAGGTATTTTGTTATGGCAGAAAAACAGAGTGAGACAGCCAAATTGGAAGGATGATAAACCGATCAGGAGGAAAGATCAGCCTCATTACTTAATTTTTCAATTTCCCCTGCTAAGGACTGTATCCTTACTGCCAAGCCCTGGATTTCTCTCTTCAACAGTCCCTGGCTCTCACAGTTTTCCTGCTGAGTGGCTAGATGGATGCTCCCTCCCACTTGTCTGTTCTTGCTGAGTCTAAATCTCAGGAGCACATTTAATCTTCTGTAAATCACAAAGAACCTCTGAGCTGGAAGAAAGCAAACCTTTGGATGCAGAAATGCTGAGTATTCAATATGGCTATGACTGTTCTATATGCATTTCTAAGAAAACCATAATTGTGCTGAAAAACATCTTTTAGTTCTGGGCTTTCTTTCCCTCTCTCAGTTGTCACCATAATCCCCTGGGAGTGACAGTGGCTCCTTGATATATAAACATGAGGTAAGATTTGTGGAGTTTCCTGCTCTGATCATGATTAAAATTGAAGCATAAATATCTGTACCGATTACCAGCCTCATTAGCCTTGTTTTTTTTTTTCCCCCAAGAACATATTTCCTTTTGCAGTAAACACAAGCTGTTTCTGTCCAAGTATCTGATAACTACTGTGCTCGTGACACAAGCAAACTCCCAATAAATACTCCAGCAAACACTCGTGGCACAGGGTGCGATTACTCAGACCATGGCTGCCAGGCCTGGGATGAAGAGCAAGCTGTCATTCCTCATAGCAATAGCAAATCGACTAGCCATCCATCACACAGGGGGACTCAGTTTTAGGAAAGTCAGTTTAAAGGACCTTTTGGTTATGTGGGAGTAGACGTGATATTTGATTTTCAGTTGGAGATGATCAGGAGCAGGCTGGTCTCTAAGTATGAAAGTATCTTTATTAAGCAAAGAAAATCTTTGAATCTGGCCTTGATAATGACTGGGAGGTGAGCCTGAGGCTGAGATTGGGTTTGATCTCTCTCTCTCTCTCTCTCTCTCTCTCTCTAAAGGAAAGTCGAAATTTCTTTTTATAAATATTTATTATATATACAATATTCTCTCTCTCTCTCTCTCTCTCTCTCTCTCTGTGTGTGTGTGTGTGTGTGTGTGTGTGTGTGTGTGTGTGTGTGTGTGTATGCCTGCAGGCTAGAAGAGGGCACCAGACAGATGGTTGTGAGCCACCATGTGGTTGCTGGGAATTGAACTCAGGACCTTTGGAAGAGCAGGCAATGCTCTTAACCGCTGAGCCATCTCTCCAGCCCAAGAAGTCAGAATTCCAAGACATGTAAAATAAGTGTTCTAAGGCCTTCCACTGGGGAGGCCAAAAGACAAAGTAGCTGGCTGCCCTCTGTATGACTACGGCTTAGGAAGGAGTTCAGAAAGCAATGAGACAAGATTCCAATTCTTATTTTTTTTCTCTGCCATAATTCCCTTCTCATATCCCCAATCTTCTAATCAAGTTTTATCAAATGAGCCTTTACTATGACTTGGAGGATTCAGGCAAAGCCCCTGGCTACACTTTAATGGTCACTGTGGGCAGCATTGTGGTAGCCTGGAAAGACGGCTAATGAAAATGGGGTAGAAGGGAACCTGCAGAAAGCAGGCTGAAGATAACAAACACAGCCACTGTCCTAATGTCTTCCCCAGGGATCTCTGGAGCAGACCTCACAGCACTCAAGGAGGCCAAAGTGGGAGAAGGCTGAGCATCATGCAAAAGCTCAGGACCCTGTCCTTCGGGTAGCCAGTGAGACATGACCCCTGAAGACTAGAAAACTTGGATGGAGGACAGCTGGGCTTTCCCCAAGACTAAAAACTAAGGCCAGATCAGTGTTTCTTACTTCTGTCATCTACTGACTTAGTCCCAGTATCCCTGTCAGCCGACAGTGACTCTGTGTAGTCTTCAAAAGCTAAGCTGAGCCGGGCGGTGGTGGCGCACGCCTTTAATCCCAGCACTCGGGAGGCAGAGGCAGGCGGATCTCTGTGAGCTCGAGACCAGCCTGGTCTACAGAGCTAGTTCCAGGACAGGCTCCAAAGCCACAGAGAAACCCTGTCTCGAAAAACCAAAAAAAAAAAAAAAAAAAAAAAAAAAAAAAAAAAAAAAAAAAAAAAAAAGCTAAGCTGAGCTGTTGGTGGTGTTTACTTCTCACCCTGCCATTCTCCCCATGATCTGAGTTAAAAATGAGAAATATTATTAACTTCCCATTGATACACATAAAATTATTATCATAAGTTCTTTTTAAAATTTATTTCAATCAACTCTTTAAAGTCTAAATAACTATCCAAAGGCAATAAAAAGCTTTGACGGTGACTTAGTGCCCCTGTTAACTTCATATTCAGCTTTTCATCCTAAACACGAATTATTTCAACGCCGTGCATTATTGCTGAGATACAGGTGTACCTTGAAAATAACCTTCCATTAAAGACAATGAAGAACACTTACTTTCTATTGGGACTCCATTTGTTAACCAGGCAATTCTGGGCTTGGGGTTGCCATTAGCTCTGCAGATGAGGGTGCCATTCTCTCCTGGGGATAGGACGAGGTTTTGAGGCGCCGCAATCCAGTATGGGGCCGCTTATTGAGAGAAGAGATGAGGGAAGCTGACTCAAGAATACACGGACAGTTGCAGTAGATTATAAGGGTTTTGCAAAAGACCCATTAGTCTCACTTTTTAGAATGAAAAAAAAAAGTGAGTTGCCTCAAATAATTCTTTAAACTTTATTTAGAGTATAGAAGATCACATGACTTTGAACTCTGAACTTTCTAATTATAAAATGGAGAAACAACTTTAAAACTGTTCATTTTTGAAAAGTTGCAAGGATAGAATACAGTGTCCTGTACCCCTTTGCTCATGTTCCTCTAATATCTAGGTTTCATGCAACTGGATTGTGACTGTATATGAGACAGGAAGTGACCATTGTCCTGACCTGGACACCACACCATCTCCACTGGTTGAGTCTCTCTATCTAAGGAGATTCCTCAGTCTCTTCTTTTCTGATCTGACACCTTTGAGGAGTGTTAGTTGGCTTTGATAAAATGCCCATCAGTGTGTCTGTCTGATGTTTGCTCAGGATTAACTCCTGGCTTGGGGCTGTAAGAATATCACAGTGGTGATGGGTCCTTCCTGATAACCCCACTCCAAGACCACAGTGACTTTTTATTAGTGATGCTCAGCTTCATCCCTGGGTGAAGGCCCTGTCTGCCAGGTACTCCCACTGAAAATGACTGCTCTCCAGTGTTCCATGCTCTCTGTTCATTGGCAGCTGGTCACTATATAGCCCACTCTCAAGACAGGACATAGCTTCCATCTCCTCCAGGAAGGAATATTAAAGAGTTAGTGGACGTACATTAAAACTGTCCTAGCCATTAGGCGTTTTTTGTTTGTTTGTTTTTTGGATAGAGGAACACTTTGAAGCTATGCAAATATCTTGCCTCTCCTTAAAGTTGTTTTCAGCCACCAATCTTAGACTTCCTCCCTGAATCTTGCCTGAAGCAGTTACCACTGTGGGCCTATCATTGTGATTTTCTATTTTTACCATTCCTTCTGCATTTACTAATTGCAGTTCTGTGAGGAAGACTCGAAGGAGTGGTTTTTATAATCTAGCCTGGATGTGATTACAATAGAAATGAGAAAAGCTTCATGACACCATGAAAGTGAACATAAATTTAAACTCCTCATTACTGAAGAACGTGATCCAAGGCACAGTCAACGGGTGCTCCCGAGCCTCTACAGAAGCAAGGGAATGCATCTGAAATGCCGAAATACCTTTAACTGTGACCGCGATGGTGTGATGAACGGCTCCTAATGGGTTTTTCGCTATGCACTGGTAATTTCCAGAATCTGCTTCTGTAACCTGAGTGATCTGCAAGGTTTTCTTAAAGTTCCGATAGAACGTCCGGTTGACAGGAAGGGTTCCATCTTCTTTGATCCAGTAAATGATTGGCGTAGGCCTGAGAGGATAAATAAGTAATGATGTTACAAAGGATGAATTTGCCTGTGACTATTTGGGAGAGTGAATTCTCGTGCACGTTTGTAATCAATTCTTTGTGCAAAGATAACGACAAAAATGCTAATGATAAAGACCCATTAATTAACATCACATTTTTATAACTAATACTCAAAACCTATACTTGGAACAATTTCAATTTTCAAATAACTAGGACTATACTAATTTTTGGCATACCGTAAGTTTGCCATCAGTGACACTGCAAGCATTGATCGCCTTACTAAAAGGACCTACCTAATCTTTTCTTTCAAGTTCTGGTCAGTAAGATGCTCTAGAGACTTTTACTATGTTAATCAAGAGAATTATTATTAAATTAGTCATATTGTAATATAATCCCACATCAGCTAGAGTCAAAAATATATAGTGAATGAACTCATACACACACCAGTGTCTCTGGACTCATGTATATGTTTCCCCATCAAATTGATGAAACTTTCTGTTTTATGAGACACTTGTGATGGGAACTACATGATTAATGAATTAAAATCCTTTTCTTCATTTCATTATTAGTGAAAATTTAAAATACCATTATACTAATTGATAATAATAGGCCAGATTAATGTTATACATCTTCTCACTCAATTTTATCCTTTTAAGTCAGAAAAATCCAAACAAATGGTTTGCTGATGCCAGAATACTTCATGGAGTTAGGTCTTTCTCAACGTCTCAGAGCTTCACTTAAATTCTTCTCTGACCTTGGTTACCTGACTTCCTTGGGCCTTAGCATCTCCAGTTGTCTTAATGAGAAGAACGATAAAATCATATAACGCCTTTAACAAATTTTTCATGACTAAGAATTTAAAGAATTGTTCAACACAAACATATGTCTGTGTGTGTGTGTGTGTGTGTGTACTCTAAGCCATGTGTATAGGAAATAGTACAAAAGTAAGGCTGATCTAGAACTTTAAGACATCTCTATATTTGTCATCACAGATGCAAGAGATATGTTTGTAACAATGGCTTTGGTTTGTTCCGTTGAACACAACGACAGCATATAAACTTGATGAAGCAGTTACCGAACAATCCTTAAGACTTATGCGTGTTCTAATGCCAAGCCTAAAAGTCCCTGGTTTGTAAGCAGTATAGTTCCTACCAGGGTTTCACAAAATTTCAAAGTTTCAAAAGTTCCTTCAGTATGTACACACACACACACACACACACACACACACACACACACACACACACACACACACACGTATATATATACATATTTCCAAATTACAACATCATACTTTACAGGAAAAAAATTCAACGTTCCTGAACTGAAAACGTTAAATGTGCTAAGATAGAAAACTAGCTAAATGTCATGTTGGTGCTTGACTAAAAACAAAATGGAATTTGGAAAATTCTGTTAGGAAAGACTGATTTTATTAATTAAATTTACATCCCAGCTGCATTTTCCTCTTCCTTCTCTCCTCCTATTCCCTCCTGCCACGCCCCCACACCCCCAGTCCATTCCTCCTCTGTTTCTGTTCAGAAAGGGGCAGGCCTCCTATGGGTACGAACAAATCATGGGAAAAGGGACAGATTTTTTTGAACATATCTTTAAGAATGTTGTGAGTTTTTAAACTGAAGATCTGTCACATTGGGTGTGATTTCCTAATTTGGCCAGCAGAGGCCCCCATGCACATCCTAAAACAATCATTCCTGGATTAAGGAAAGTTTATGGATCTCTGGATTGCCAGGTCAGAGACAACACAATCATAAAACCTGAAGGCAGCATGCTCCTGGGATCCTATTCACAGCTGCAGTAGCTGTGCCCCCAAAAGGCACTTTCTTTATGCCAGGTACTATGGGAAGACAGTCTAGAACCTGCCTGTCATATGGACCTGACTTCACAGTTGCTCTTGTATCTGCCTAAGGACTCCGGGAAATGCCTCTCAAAGACACCTGAGCTTTACAGTCTGTTCTCAGAAATTGGGGCAATTCCACAGTTCTGAGGCCTTGGCATGCCCTGTGTGCAATTGATGACAGAGGTGCACCATGTGGCAGACCTTGATGAACCCCCAGTTAATCTGCCTTCAGATGCTGCCCTCCCCGTTCTGGACAAATGACCAAGGATAAGTAGAAGTTATTTTTTAACCTACCGAGTACTGAGGTTGTTTGTTAGAAAGGAGCAAATTTCTACCCCCTTCCTAAAGCACAGTAATCATAAGGAGATTATATAGATAATGCAGTACAACACAATCAAAATATTTTAACAAAGACATGGATTTCAAAGTTTACTCAGGAAATGTTTGTAAAGTTTTCTGGGTTTTGGTCGAATTAGAAGCATGAGACAATGGTTCTCCCTGGGGCAGGAATGTCTATTGGTATTTTATATTTGGTAAGAGGTGGGCATCGGGACAGAACGTGTTGACTCACAGGCCTTCTGCGATGCACTCCAGAGAAAGCACGTTTCCTCTTAGCTCCTCCTTGAGGCTTTCATTGCCCTCTGGAGTTAGAAATGTTGGTGGCCTTTCTTTACTAGGCTTAGCTGCAAACAAGAAATACAACATATGTTAAAATTGTGCACCTCTGTTTCTAGGAACACAGTCATTGTCAAGCTGGCTAGAATTCTAATCTGGTTTCAAATCCGCTTAATGCTTGTTTTGAAATTTGTTTAGCTATGTGTACACGCTCTCTCCTTACACTTATTCGGTGTGCAAGAAAATAAGCAATTTTGGTTGTGTGAGCAAACCAGCAAAAAGATTCCTTTTGTGCATGTCTTTAATTTGGGTTGGGTCTTTATTAATTTTCTGGGGGCTAGTCAATTTTCAAAGCCACAGCAAAGAAAAGTCAGCTCATTAAACTACACGTCCCTTAAGACTGGTATTCAGACGAAGCAAAAAGTGTGTATTTTGAAAGATGTTCAAATCTTTTTTCAGCAGTAAATTATTGTGGACAAGTATTTTGATGTGTTCTGGAGATAATAGTACAGCCAGTTCCACTGACTTATATCTGAAGATTGCTACACTGCAAGGTCTATGAAAAATAAAATGAAACTAGGCAATTGCTGACAGAGTTCTGGCAAATTATGTGTCATGAATTAAGATTAAAGGCTGAAGGGTAAACTTCATGGCAGAGTGTTTGTGTAGTGGGTAAGATCCTGTGTTTGGTCCCTCGCTTTGGAGAAAGAGGAAAAGTGTATTAGCAGAGCTAAACACATTGAGATCAGTTTCTCAATGACAAAATAAAGAGGGTCTAAGTCAGAGAGCTTAGAACTGTTTATACCAAAGGCCTTCTGTCCGACAGACTCTTAAAAGTGTGGCCTTATCTACTGAGTCCTTGGCATATTTTCAGGTGGAAATGTCATAGGACTGGATTTTCATTGTTTCAACCACAAATGATCTACTTGATACTTCTGAAACCAAATTAAGAGGTGGTATGTAAATTTCTCATTTCTCAGAATACCAAAAAGGCATTGTTGAAAAAAAAAATTAGTTTTCTTAAGGATTTAGAGCTTGTTGGGGGACCTTCCTCCTCTGAAAACCACTTTGAGAATGCTCTTGATACCCGTATTTGGGAGGCTATATTAAACAAATAAAGGTGAGAATTAGATCCTGCCATGTTCTCTAATGTTCCTATCTCAAAGGCAAAAAATTAATGCAGCAGAAACTCTATGGGAATTATAAAGCCCTTATGTCCTGAGTTTCTTATTTTTAGTGATATTTTAGGTTTGACAGCCACGTTTTTCTTTAAGGAAATCAAACTCTTTTCATCTTAAAACAATGAAGCTGAATGATGTATTTTTAAAAGTTTGCTCCCACGGAACTCAATGAGAGGGTTTCTACCAAAGCTAAGAATAATACGGTTGCTAATTCTCCTGAGTAATGTCATGTAAAACTTAAGAAGGGTTAGACGACTACTATGGGATGTATTCTATGTTAGTTACTGAAGGTGCAGGTGAGTCAGTATTCTAGTGGTTAATATGACCAGTCATATTAACTGTTCATGTGTAGTTCATGTGTAGGTCATGCAGAAAGGTTTGAGACAGCACAAAATATGGGAAATACAATTCTGAACACACATGAAAGAATTTTTTCTAAAGCATATGAAATGGTTTACATGACAAATTATAACAAGTTTAATTATACATACGCCATGGAGGATGTTTTAGTGACATGGTTGAAATCGTCTAGCTAGGTTTCATAAGAAAGGCACGTTGGTATGGTAATATTAAACATGTAATTAGAAATTTCATACAGAAACAAAGTTAAATAGTCATGGAGGTGAAGTTAGTGAACTACAGTCTACAATGAAGGAGAGAATGTCAGTTACAACCAGTGTAACTCACCACCATAAAACTCAGTGTCACTCAAATTAGCAGCTAGAGTGTCATTCAATTCATCCACTGAAATAAACAGAATATCATGAAGAGGGCATAGAAGTGGGGAGAAGAGTCAAAAACCACTGGGCGACAAAAACAAATTCCTACGTCTATGCTAAGTGCCAGGTAAACACAGTGTTTGACATCTCACTGGCTAACTCACTCTTTCATTCACTCTGCCACCCCCAACCACAACTTGAACTACAGGATAAATGCCAACCAAAGGCATTGTGAGGCAGAATGCCTACGCCAATGCTCAGAACACCACAGAGTCGGGAGGTTACCATAGAAACAGGACTGGCAATCAGCGAAAAATGCTAAATACAATATTTAGAGTATGCATGCTCTTTCTAGCACATAAGCTGTAGCGAGCTTCACAGGGATTCTCCTGACCACTGAACTGGTTTACCTCAGAGTCAGAATCGTATTTAATTGCTAATCATTAGATTCACATATGGAACCACCACTGAAAGAGACCCAGAGGGCCGAGCTCTCACCTGAAATCACCTTCAGAGAAATAGGCTGCTTCTGTTGTATGGTTTGAGTGTGATTAAATCTGGCATAGCAGATATAGTCTTCACGGGTGTCTTCTGGGAGGACATTGGAGAAGTAAAGGTCTCCATTCAGGCCTTGGGAAACCCGCTCACTCTGTGGAAGTCTTTGGAAGGCTGGAGGAAGACAAAGAGTTACTCAGGTCATTTTATCTCCACAGCAGCCGGACAACCATCTACCAATAATACCTCTGTACTTCACCTGAAAAAAATGACATATTTCTCACAGGACTTTTAGTAAAGAAAACTGGTTTTATTGTTGTTGTTTTATTTTTGGTTTTGGTTTGTGTTTTTAAGATGTGGGATACACAGACAGTCTATCAGACTTGGCTGATCCTGATTTCTGGGAGCTTGAAGCAGCAATAGGACTAGAGCTATGAAGCGAAATATTTGATTAAGAACAGAGAAACAAAAACTGCCCTTAACAGACTTGCATGTTTCCTGGCATCTGAATTGGTCTCTAAGAGCATTCTCAAAGTGGTTTTCAGAGGAGGAAGGTCCCCCAACAAGCTCTAAATCCTTAAGGCACACATCTCGGTAAACACATCAGAAAAGTTTGTAAGGATATTAACATGAGTTACATGTCATCATAAATTCGGCTCTGAGCAAGGAGACCATCACAACAAGTCACCTAGTCTGGTGCGAGTTTACAGTCTAATCATGACTCATGCAGCAAACACCTGTTAAACATACAAGCAATGATGCCTCTATTTGATGCTATGATCTGCTGCTCGGAAGCCAGATCCGGTTTCCCTCCCCTCATGTACAGCTCATCTTGTGACATAGTCCACCATTATATGTGTGCATAATGACCATCTCCTTGTACTAAAATTATAGCTCCAGGAGAGAGGACATTCTTTGTTTAATGTTGAAGCTATGGACAGGTGTCCACCCTTTGGCACGGACTCCTTTAAACACTCTTGGAAGGGTTAAATATTAGCCTTCAGCACACTGGCATTCCAGTTTCCAGAATGATCGTCCTCCTTCAGGAGCAGGTAAGGAGCTAGCCTCGGGCACGATCAGAGGATTTCCCACATGGCTGAGGAATTAGGAGATGTGGGAACCACTGATCTGTGTACGATGTTACATTTGACCATCAGAAAGCATCCTGAAGCTCCTGACTCAGTTCCCAGAGCCTGAACTATGATTTCTTCAGCTCCCAAGAGAAAGAGACTTAGACAAGTCACATGTCCCTGCAACATCAGGCTGGGTGTCATATCTGCTGATGGGATTTCTTCAGTTTGAGGCAAGATGTGTGCTATTCCTTCAGCAGGTATCTGACCGAACATTTCTTTCACAAAATGCAAAATTGTAGTTAAAACTCAGCAGTAACTTTGGCAGTCAGAGCCCAATAAATTGTGTTATTCAAGTTTCCGTCAAGGTGGAGGCTGATAAGTTTATAGTCTTAAAACATTAATCCTCTTGGAGAGGAATGATTTTAAGATATTGAGGGAAAGAATATACACTGGGAGCAAGGCAGGGTGGTGCGTGCCTGAAATCCAAGCTATTTGGAAGGCTGAAGAGGGAGAGCTACAAGATGAGGCAAGTCTGTACAACATAAGAAGTTCAACATCAGCCTGGGCTATACAGTGAGACCTTTTCTCAGAAAATGTACATTTATCTAATGAATCCAAGGCACCGAAGACATGTATTTATTGTCTTTTGTTTCTCCTCCTGAATTGCATGGTTGATGGATGCTGGTAGCTCAGATGTGAGGCAACAGGACATCAATAGGGGGCATGAGGTTGCCCTTGAGGTTCTTTGTATTACACTTGGAGAAAAGATTATGCAGATAGGGATGTTTTTATGATGCATAAAGCGAGAGTGCTGCAGGGATTCAGCTTCTCCTCATATTTCAGATGCAAGCTCATTTGAAAGGCGGATGGTTTGCAGCCATTTTAAAATTTATGAAATCATACATATTGTCAGCTGTGCCATGCAGGAAGCATTAGCGATATATTCAGATTATCTGGAGAGTTTCCATGTGACATATTTCTTTATTAAGCAAACAAGAAATCATTTCTGAATAAGAGCGATTAATGCATCTAATTTTGATGGTGATATTTGAAGAGTGTTACTCTCGAAGCCATACATCACTCCTTTATATTGGATTTGTTGCTTATGCCCTCAAAATCCATAAGAGCTGCCGCATAAATAAAGCTCGTGACACTTTCTTTGAGTGGTTTCATGAGCCAACAATGAATATGAAGTGTTAAGACTCTGATTTTCCCCTCAGTGAGGTTTGCAGCCTGTGATGGCAGAGGGAGTCAGGTCTCTGAGAATAGGGTATTTTGTGCAAATCTTTTGCACGCGTTCCCACCATTCCCTCTACAGGTAGGTCCCTTTCAAGGTCACCTTGCAGATCTAGCAGTCCTTTCTCAGGGCTTCTGTTATCCATCAGCTTCACTCCGCAGCCATTACTATTTTCATAGCCTGACTTCTCCACCTGCTCCATGCAACACCGTGCTATGCCTCCAGGGACTCTTTCGGCCTCAGCCACTGCTCCTTCGCATTTGATTTTTTTCCTGTATTTCCCTAAACTCTTGCAAGGCCCTTGGTGTTAGCCCCGAGGCTCCGTTCTCTACCTCCAGTAGTGAATGTCTAAATTATCTCATTCAGCCCACGGTTGTTTCCCTATGCCTTTATACTCTAAGAATTCAGACCCTGCTGACTGCAACCCTGGCTTATCCCCTGCCTCACACCCCTGACCTTTGCTGAGCATACTGATATGAGCATGTCTTGGACCTCTTATGGCTCCTTAATTTCTAAGCCAAGCTTTGTGCCACCTCCGAGATAGCATGCTAACACAATAGCTCTGGTGGGTGTGGGGTTATAACAATAAATATTTCTGTCAATGACCAGGTCAAAAGTAGACACATTTGAAATTTTCTAGCAAATGTCATTTCTCCTTGTTCCAGTTTCCCTGCTGGGAAAATGGAGAGGATGACTGGATATGCCTCAGCTGGTTGTAAGCCACATCCTGGAGAATCCATGCGATATCCTTGGCAAAGGAACCCAGTAAAGGCTCAATAAATATTAGCTGTTTGGGGTGATTAAAAAAAAAGAAACCCTAAAGATATGAAATAATAGAAGTAACCTAATTTCCTCCGCTACTAGCCTTTGAGGTTTCAGGAAAGGAGTCTCCTATTTTTCAATCAGTGTTCTAAACTTTATATTCATCCCTGACTCTTTCCCACATAGTCCTATCTCTCCCTCTGTGGAGGCTGTGCCCTCCCATCACATCCAGAGTCAGACCCACTCCAGGGCTACCTCTCAAGTCCAAGCACCATTAGCCATGCCCCGGATTGCAGCAATGCACACCGAATTGGCCTCCACTCCCCTCTCTTGTTCAAGTGCTGGGCATTAAACCTAGGGTCTTAGAGAGTCTAGGCTAGTGGTCTGCCACTAAGCCACATGCTGAGCCACATCCTGGCCCCTCCCCCAGTTCCCTTTTGCTCTCCATGCTCTCCCCCCATAATGGAAATGAACCTTTTCCTAATTATTTTATTTAAGATAAATGTGCCCCTTCAATGTTTTTTTTATTTTGTTCAGAGAGAGAGGAAAAAAAAAAGCTCTTCCCATTGTGTCCCTTTGATCCCCTGACACTAACATCCTCCTTCCCGTTGGCTCTTTTACTATGGTCACTTTTTTGTTTGTTTGTTTTTTCTGTTTTTTCACCCTAGGGATGCTTCTCCTTAGGGCTGGCACCAAAGCCCCCCTTGCACACAGATACGCCGGTGGTCACTCGAGTACCCTCTCAGCCCAGCCCATTAGCTCGGGGCTCACATTTGTGCTCTGTTTTCTTCCAGAAAATTCATTGTTGACTGGCACCGATTGTCAAGACACACTTGCTGTCCGCTTCCTTTTCTGTCTCAGCTGACCCTCGTTGTCTAGGAAGGAAGCCTGGTTGGCACTGGGCTTGTATTTTCTGTTGTTGTTAATCTCTAGCAGCGCATGGAGCAGTGAATGAATGGTGTGGCATGGGACTTTCGTCACTAAGAATGAATGATGTTGCATGGCACTTGACATCACTAGGCAGCTGTTTCTCTGAGCACCTATCGATCATTCCGAAGCACTTCACGACTCTTAAGAGGAAGTAAAGTGTTAAGACAACTAATAACTACAAGAAGATTGCAGAAAACTCATAGTGATAAGACTTACAGTTATCCATCCAAAATATTATGGCTGGTGGTAATCCAATTGGAGGCCTACAGGGAAGTACCAATGACTGACCATTTCGAAGTGTGATTGGTTCAAGTCTTTCTTTGGTCCACAAGGGCGACCCTGTTAAGTAAAAACCAAAAATTTTCAGAGTTATGTCTTCATGAGAAAATAAAAAGATGACAACAATACAAAGAAAGGCACCCAAAGGTTTTGGAAAACAGTCACTTAGAAATTACATACATTGAATGATAAAACTGCTTTAAATAAGGCGTTAGAGACTTTTTTGCAAAAAGCAAACTATAATAGGGGGAAAAAGAAAAATTTCATTTATTATTATATGCTAACATAATAACATATAATAACATAATTATATATATAATATGTGTTAACATATAATAACAATTATTATCATTGATAGTGTTATTCAAGCCACTAATCCATTATCTAATAATTTACACTAATACACCAATAAGATACTGGCTTTGATACAGGCATGTTCTCCATAGAGAATGGGAAAAACATAAATGTCAGCATATTTGCTACATAAGTAAATATATACACATCTGAATTTCATACAGTATTATATATGTATACTCACTTATAAGATGTGTAAGAGAATATATACCATATATTGATATCAATTTCAGGCTAAGCTGGTTTTATATACATATACACAAGGAAAGAAAAATACCGACTAGAAGTTATTTCTATGAATGGAAAGTCTCATGATGAATTGCAACTTCTTTACCCATAATTTCAAAAGGTATGTACTTTTAAATGTTTTCAAAATAACCACAACTGCAAACGGTCACTACTGTATAGAGGTCAAATCTCCCTTACTGGATGGGCGGACCACAATGTTATTAGAGACAGCAGCGCCACGCTCGTTCCTTGCTGTGCACTGGTAGACTCCTTCATAGGTCTCTGCTTTCCCCTCAGTGATGATGTTGATGATGAGTGTTCCTGAGCCAGGCTTCATGGTGACCAGAGGGTCTTTGTCGATGTCAAAATGAGTTCCATTGCGAGTCCAGGAGAAGCTGCCCAACAAACACATCAAGGGTTAAGCTCATTAATGGTCTAGAAAAATAGGGTTATAGTCCTCATAAAAAACCTTGGGCTTTATGGGGTTCTGAGAATAATTGTTAGGTTTTAATATTTAGTAAAAGGCCCCCTTGCTTAAAATATTAAATTAAATCAAAACACTGAAAAAAATGTGATGTTTTTACATTTTGAGGCATATAAATCTTTTAAAATCAATTCAAATTTAATACAAATTGCCTGCCATTTATCGAAATAAAATTAAAAAACAGTACTTTAAGGTATAGTCTCTGAACTTTATTAACATTTTTATTGTAAACCCCATTGTTCATGCACAGTTGAGCTGTCTATAAAAATGTATTCTAGGCTGAAACGGAACAAGAAAGGCCTCCATCAGCACTGTATTATCATTGAGTGGGAAATTGACCAGATCTGTTTCAAGTTACCCAAGTACAAACTGGAGGCTGGGGGTGGGGGGAGAGTTAAGACTATGGGTATCTTAAATGTTATTAAATGTTTTAGTTGTTAAAAGTGGCAACTCTACATAGGTGTATTTTTAGAATTTTTAATTCTAGAAATAATTATACAAACTTTTAGGAGATATGCCAAATTGCCAACCCAAATTTATTTTTCTCAGTTTAGTTCTATAAAAGATGCCCTCCCATAGACGTCACAATGCTCTCGTGATTAAATACTTCCTAATTAGTCATACCTCGGTGACGGCAAGATGATGGCGACATACACATTTAACTTCCCTGTGTTTTCCAACTTGAATTTCTCGTCTTGCTACGTATGCTTGCTAAAGCTAGGGCAGGCAGTAGCAGTGGTTTAGACTACAGGCATCTCGTGGGCAGAGGGCAAAGATACTGGGAGCATCCCACAGTACACAGGGTCATTCTCACAGCGAAAAGCCATCAGCACTGACCACTGACAAGAAGTTCTGCCATGCTTGTATGGCCTTAACTAAGAGTGAAAGTGAAGGGCACATGGAGGCCTGTTGGAAAATGGTTTTCAGCAGTATGTCGGTGCTACCGTTCCGGAGTAGAACGTTGATGGAAGTGTTGCCATGCATAGGTATCTAGAACCAGGCAGTTTTTGGTCCCCCTCAGGTTCTAGTTTAAGAAGCTTATAATATATAGATGTGCAAATAAAATACCTAAAACACTCATCCTCCTTATTTTTAAATTAGTGTACCTAGCTACAATTTAACAGTCATAAGATTTAACAGTTACAAAGTAATAGTTATTTAACATCTTATATTTTAACAATCAAGCGCTACAGAATTCTCCATCCTACCGAACTGTTGTGTGACATTCTGAAGGGCTTTGGGTGACAGTCCAGCAGATTCCCCTCAGTCCCCCATCTTTATTATACTTTGTTTAGACTGAATTATGAAGAGCCCTGATAAGTACAACGAACAGTTGTAGGACTATTCCATGGCCAGTAGAGAGATAGGAAGGAGAGTTTGTAGAAGCCATCAACTCAAACTGTTCTTAACCAATGAAAGCAACACAGGGTAAAAGGTGTTTTCCCTTATCATAAACCACTGTTGTCAGAACCAAGATTAGAGGGTCTGTATCACCTCAATACTTATGAGCATTTTACAGAAAAGCACAAATAGGAAAGTGCAAAAATCTGGGCTTTAGCAAATGAGCTGGAATTAATCTGAGAGATGAGACAACGAACCTATAACTGGAACTTTAGAGAGATGCAGGACCTAAGAAGAC
This sequence comes from Microtus pennsylvanicus, assembly GCF_037038515.1. NCBI lineage: Eukaryota > Metazoa > Chordata > Mammalia > Rodentia > Cricetidae > Microtus > Microtus pennsylvanicus. The sequence continues at coordinate 64,348,083 of NC_134592.1, forward strand.
ACATCAAACACCTTTAAAGGGCGGAAATGAGCCGGGAGTTAGTTAGAAAAACAGAAGAGTTTGCTGTCGGTCATATCGAGAAATATCCAACTAAAGAAGACTTCACTCCTCATGATCCTCTCTATTTTATCAAAATCCCAAACATTTCTATGGTCACAGACATTGCCCACTATTTTAAGCGCTATCCGCAGCAGGAAGCATGCTTACCTGGGAGGAGGCTTCCCTTTAGCCTCACACTGGATCACAATGTTCTCCCGAGGGTCAACAATGTAGTCCTTTGGTGACTGTTGAGTGATGGTTGGAGGTTGCACCACTTAATTGTAAAAGGAGGAATAATGTAAAGAAATAAACGATTTACTATCATGATAGCAGTCACCTTTTCTATGTTAAAATCACTTGCCTTAGACTAAATATGCCACAAGTATTCCTAGTAATTTCTGTTGTAGCAGGAAATCCTCATTAAGTTTTCAACTAAAACTCATCTAAAGTCAGGAAGTCAGGACACAACTTCCCTTTGGCAACATCACACACACTTGCAAATTTCATTTTCCCATACCAAACGTCTGAGAAAATGATTACTAGTCCAAATCTGATATTCAAACACTGTTCTTCTGATGTAACAATGAGAAATTCACGGTTCTTCTGTTTCAATATAAGTTATGAAGTAGATTTGACTCTTAGAATACAGTCACTGACATTGAGCTCATTAATATGCTAATTATGTAAATTAATATATCTCAGGGAAACGTACTTTTGACATGCTCATATTTAAAATACTGTTAAACCAGAGCTTTCACATGCCTTATCAGAGCTAAGAGGTAGATGAATTAGGGATGAAGATAAAACACTCTTATTTCAGCAATAGATGGGATTGAAATTCTCCTTTTTAGGAGACGATGTTTCTATTGTGTTCTCCCAATTATTACCTTTACTGAGAACCTTTGAAGGTAACTGTT